>NC_134044.1:0-328961 GCF_965140245.1 Athene noctua | reverse complement strand
GCCGCAGCACTACCATTTCCTAGCCATTGTTCTTGTCCTTTCTGCCCCTCCCTGCAGCCATTCTAAACTACTTCCTCTAATCCACTGGCATTAATGGCACAATCTGAGATGAGTAGAAGTGCCACTGGCAATATCTAAAGAAAGCAGACTCTGTTGCATAGACATCTCTTACTTCTGTAAACACCAAACGATGCCTAAGAACTGGTGTTACAACGGCTGTTGTGATAGAGGTAACATCCAGCAAACCAAGATGGCAGAAAAAAATTAGGAAATACCCCTTCAGTCTTCTTTTGTAATCCTCCACCAGGGAATGTTCCCCACAGGATATTTCTTAGCACTTGAAGCACGCTTTACTGAAAGGGACCTGGTCGTGAGTTCTGAGTGTAGCTATGTGTTATGGTGCGGTTGGACAGAAATGTGTATTTAGAAAACTAAACCAATTACATTTTATTAAATAAATGAATAACATTGTTCTTTGCCTTCCAGTCTGCAGAAGCACGGACAGTCACAACAGTCTGACCCGGCTGAACACGCTGGAGAACTGCACTTGCAAATCTTGCTGATGTTTAAAACCAAGCCTGAAGATTTCCGTGAGCTCAGCTTTCCTAAACTGACTATGGTTATAAACTAGTTGCTTCTTTTTTGTGTGCGTGGCCTGACGAGTTTAAAGGGACTTTTCCCAACCTCACTGCGAGTGGAGGAACTCCTCTGTTTTTTAACTCGGCGCTGGTCATTCTTGAGATGGTTCACCTGCAGGAGATCGGCCTCTGTAACCTGATGGACGTTACTCGAGGCTCTGTGCGGATTGAGAAGAACAATGAATCATGTGACTTGTCCACGATGGGCTGGTCAAGGATTTTAGATTCTGTAGAAGATAATTACATTGTGGCCAACAAGGATGACAAAGAAGAGTGTGGAGATGTGTGTCCAGGAGCCGTGAGAGGGAAGAGCAACCGTGCACCTACTGTGATAAATGGCATTTTCAGTGAACGCTGCTGGACCCACGATGGCTGTCAGAGAGGTGAGTCTGGGGCGTGGTGCATGTCAGCTGTGGTTTTGCTGTCAGTTTTTAACCTGTCAGACCTATTGGTGGGATAATAGGTGCCTATTAACCTGCTACCTTTAAGCACAGCTTCCTAAAAGCAAGGCTCAAAATTAACATGATTCAGGTGAAGAGAGGGCCTATGGGTTGGGGCTGTTTTATCAGTTTTCACCTATGTGAATAAAGTATGCAAGAATGTCGTCTTTGGTTTCTTTGCCACGTTAGGGACTGCCTAAAGCTCACAAGTGTAACTGACTCTGGGTGTATCTGGTACCTTGTGTCATATTTAAGGTGGTATTAGTATCTCTGCTGAGGTTTTGGTAAGGGATTAAAAGTCCAGACTGACTGAAAGGCTGCTGCAGGCAGCAACAGAACAGGAGAGAAAAGTCTGATGGAAGAAGCCCAACTCTGTACAGGTGCAATTCCATTTTGACCGAAGCATTACTGGTGTAGGAAGGTGTAAGGCCTGTGGGTGAGTGAGCAATGCTTGCACAGAGCAAGAAGCTGGAAGCCAAGTCAGACCTGAAGGGAAAAGGAGAAGGAGGAGAGAGGACCTGGGTGGGGATTGCCCGCAGCAGGAGTCCCGGGGAGGGTGAAATACCTGGGCTTTGACCTGGGGTTTTGTTCAGGGGAGAAGGTATGGTCAGAAATTTAGCTGCTGCTGCTGCAACCCCTGAACTCCAGTTCTTCAACTGTATTAGCATGCCTCTTTTTAGCTGTGCTTTTGGAGCAGGGGTAGTAGCTCTGTGGATTAAGGGGTTGTCTGGGGGCCAGCTTGTGGCCAATTTCTAGTGAAAAGCAAATTTGTTCAGTTAAGGCCAACTCATGTTACATTTTGGGTCGGAAGGGAGAGAATATGTAGTCTTTTTGGGTCTAGCCTGATGCTGTTATGGCAGCCAAGTGTGTTCCGAAGGTTTTGTACTTTTGCAGCTGACATTTTTATAACATTTTGTACATACATACTTAGTTTTATTGCCGTAAAAATGTAGTTCTTGGTTCAGTGCAATGTGTTCATGCAGAGAGTGTCTTTGCTGAAGAATGCAGACAACAAAGACGCTGGAAATGCCGTGTCCTAGACCTCAGTCTAGATCTGCCAAAGATGATTTTCATATTTTGCATTTTTTTCCACGTTTATTTTTAATGTAATAAGAATGCTATATGTCTCTCAGTCCACTTGTGGAAGGAACAATTCCCTCTGAAACAGGATTTCCTGCCAATTGTCCTTGCATTCTTCTCTGTTTATACCCCATTTGAAGCAGTCTGATGTTTTTGACAATCTAATTATAAAGGTGGGCTCAGCCTTTTACTTGCATATTGCGTCATCTGGAGGTGGAGTAAGGTAATAGGAAAAAAAAAGTGGAACAGGCAAATAGAAGTGACCAGGAAAATGATCTGCAGTATCGGACAGGCCCTTAGTGAATCCCGAAGGGCTGCATTCCTGGAATATGAAGATGGATATCTGAAATATAGGCTTTGTTCCCTAGAGGATATGATGAAATTCAAGTTCTCCTGTTCCCCCTGAATGAAACCTTTGTAGGAGTCTGTAAACTTCTTGATCTTGGGAGTTGACTACCAGAAAATTTGAGTTATTAAGACTGTGAGCCATTTCGGGTTGGTAGGTGGACTTTTTCTTTAATCTATTATCTTGCTTTATGCGATAAAAGCAGAAGCTGTGTCTCTCAATTAGTGCAATCTAGAATTTGTTGCACAATATTAACCTCATGAAAAGGAAGTGGGAAGTATAGGAAAACATTTGGGCCACTTGAAGAGGATGCCCATCTATAAGAAGGATGGAAGGATGATCCGGGAAATTACAGGCCTGTCAGCTTGATGTCGGTACCCAGGAAGCTGATGGAGCAGCTCAACCTGAATACCATCACACACCACATGCGGGACACCCAGATGCTCAGGCCCAGTCAGCATGGGTTTAGGAAAGGCAGGTCCTGCCTGACAAACCTGATCTCCTTCTACGAAGGGTGACCTGTTTACTGGATGAGGGAAAGGCTGTGGATGGAGTTTACCTTGACTGTAGAAAGGCCTTTGACACCGTTTCCCACAGCATTCTCCTGGCGAAACCGGCTGCTCGAGGCTTGGATGGGCACACGCTTTGCTGAGTCAAAAACTGGCTGGCTGGCCGGGCCCAAAGAGTGGTGGTGAAGGGAGTTAAATCCAGTTGGCAGCCAGTCACGAGTGGTGTCCCCCAGGGCTGAACACAGTAGCCCTTGGTAAGCTTTCACAGAGCAGTCAGGGCAAGCAGGATTATTAAGCAATATTCAGGAGTCGATATAAGTTGCTATAAGTAAAGAAGTTGCAAAGCAGGTGATCATTTCCTTGTATCACCTCCTTGCTTTATTTCCCTTAGAAGGCTGTTGCAGTGTTGTGGTAAGGCATTAGCTGTCTTTTTCTACCTGCCAATCCACAGACATGTGGCGCTCAGATCAGAGCTAACCCTTGCAGGAGGTTAAAACCTTCGCGGGAACAAAAGCACAAACGGCAATATGGTGGTTGCTATTTGCTCAATTTTATTAACCGTGCAATCGCTTTATATACGCCTTTCTGCACATCGCGAGGTCTTTAGTTCCCTGTTCTTCCCGTACATCGCGAGATCTCTCATGCGCCTCTATTGTTCCCGTACATCGCGAGATCTTCCGAGCACATAATACAAAAAATCGCAGCGAGCCTTTCTGAGGCTGAAGCAGATGAAGAGGAAAAGGCAAACCCAGATCTCACAGCGAGGGAAGACGCTGGAATTGTTGATGAAGATACAACAGCAGTACAGCGTCAGAGTCCTGAAGTTCCTGGGGAGCTCAAATGGGCGGAGTCAGGAGAAAGTCTCCTTGAGGAAGACAAGGAGCGGGATGCAAGCAGCAGGGGAACAATGGGGAGGATCTCAGGCCATCGGAAAGCAGCGTGTTGGAAGTGAGGACAGTGATGAGGAGGGTCCTGAGAGTGACGAGGGGAGCGGGGAGTACAGCCCCTCTGCACGGCTGTGGGATGCAGAATGCATTTCCTTTATTTTAACAGAAGGTTTTGGTTCTGTTTCTATTGCTTTCAGTTCACTGCAGTGCATCTAAGATAGTCTTGTGTGGCATAAACAATTGGAATGCTGCTGCTTGATGCTCTGCTGGGTTACTCTGACCATCTTGTGTGTTGCTTTTGTTTTGGTTTGCGTTCAGAATTAATGTGCTGTTGGTTTGCATTCAGTAATGTGCTGTTCAATGAGTAATGCTGAGGCCTTCAAAGACGTTTGCTTCTGGAACCCCTCTCTTGTGTGAAAGAAACTTCAGTTTAGGCACTTTCACCACTAGACTCAGATGAGTGGAGCAAGGACTACTGAAGAAGAACGAACCTTAAAAACCTAGAGGACAGAATCTTATGCTCTATTGATGGAGTGTGTCAAGCTAGTAATCTGGTCCTGAGCTGGCCTAAGACAATAGTGTGGTTCTTTATTAGCACAGTTCCTGTGTGCTTCCATCCAGCACACACGGTTTCATGGCTCTGGGCTTGCACAGAGATCCTCTATCCAGTACAGACAGATAGTCCGAATGGTAAGTAGGTAACAGCGTTTGCTTCTTAGTCCAGTCCTGCATCATCTCTGCTGCCAGGAGACTACCTGAGATTCAGGGATGGTGCAGGTCAAGGAAGGACAGGAAAAATCATTGAATCCTAAAAATTACAGCTAGGAACGACTTCCTAAATTGCATAGAGATTTGTCCCCATCTACCTGGGGGTTATTGAGGTAAATTTTATAGCAAATAAAGAATTGTCAAGAAACCAAGTGTAGAGCAATGAAAGAATTGGTTTTCAGTCCTTTCTTGTGCCTCCAAGGGTCCTTCTCAGGGCGGTGTTGAGAGGAGACCGACAGGCACTGTTCTGGTTTTGTCCCGAGGAGACCCATCTGAGAGGATTTCTCCTAACCGGTGCTGTCATTAGCAGTGCAGAACTAATTTATCGGAGAAAATTGCATATGCAGAAGAAAGCAAAAGGTGCAGAGTGCTCCTCCGGGGTTGTTCGGTTGCAGGATGGGTCTGGGCAGATCACAACGGGTGGTCTGTCAGAAGCGTGGGATTACCTGGGGTGGGCTCCTGCTGTGTGTTTTCTGATCTCGCTGTGCTCTTTGGGACAAGGAGATACTGCCAGTCCCAAGAGAGAGAATTGTTGTCAGCGGTGTTTGTCACCCTGCCCTGGGCTCTGTGTTTCGAAAGATTGTCAGGTCTGTTTTGTCAGATGTATGACCTGACTGTGAAACATCATAATCACTGCATTTACAGAGCAGAAAATACTTCTCCACTTATTTTTAGATAAGCATAGGTCTTCAGCCACTTAAGTTGAGGAACTGAGGAATCATCAGAACTGTAGCTGAGAGCTTAACATAGACATTTTTTTAAAAAACAAAGTGTTCATAGAACAATAACAATTTTATGTCTATAAAACAATATTGTTGCTCCTGTGGTGAAACCCCCTGAGACTGCCTGACAAAAGCAATCTCACCGCTTGTGAAAATGTGGAAGATTGCTGCTCTGTGGTTCAGTAGATGCCCCTGCATGAATTTTCCGTTGGATTTTTAATGGTTTTCTCCATTTGGTTTTAATCTACCTAAAATAAAATTATTGCTGGTGAAGATTGACGTGGCTCCAATCGGGTCTGCCCTAACATTTCAAATTTTAAACCAAGCTGAGGCAGCTGGATGACTTCTGCTCCCCTTTCGCCTTTTAATGGCTTCTCTTTCTGGCTTCGTCTTCTGTAACTTTGTGATAGTTCTTGAAGATTGCAGTCAGTCCAGGCGGAAACAGCAACGGCAGCTGGACGTGGTGATCACGTGAATTCCGAACCTGATGATTCCTGTACAGGTGTGGAAGAAGAGGTTGTAGCAAGCGGGGAGTATGATGCCAGTGAAGGTGAGTTGGCTGTTGAGTAGGGATGAAATCTGATTCATCGGAAGTGTTTTTATAGAAGTGCTTGCCCTTGCCCTTTCCTTTTTTACTCTATCAAATCCTGCATGTGCTCTTTTCTGTCCTAACTTGTATAAAATCGGGTGGTGACTAGCTGGCTTCTGTAGTCCTGTGTAGTTAACCTGTATTACAGTAAATAACTGCTTTGTTGACAGTTATAATGGTCCTAGGTAAAGAATGAAGGCCATGAAAAAACTGGCTGCCAGTCAAGAAAACAGCTGTGGGAGGCAGGAGTCTAATGAGTTTCCCTTTGCTTCCAGGTAGCGCGGGGGCTCGTGGGGAGGTGCATTGCCGGGGCAGGCAGGGTGGGACTGGCAGATGAGGAGGGAAGCTGAGCTGCAGCCTCCATCTCCGTGCTGTGCCCCGTTTGTCTCTCAAGCTCATCTCCCGGTGAGCAGTTGGCCTGATTGGCAGTGAGGAACCTTCAGCTTGTCTTGGTTCCCTCCAAGAACGTTTCTGATCCCTGCAGCCCAAGCTGTTCATTGCTGGGAGCCGTACTGGAAGGTCACCTTAAGCTTCCACTCCCCAGCAGCAGCGAGTCTGAAAAGTGAAGAAACCCACAGGTTAAAGCTGACTTCAGTCTGCACTGCTGCTCTTCCATTTCCTTCTGCCATCCTCTAAGGGTCTAACAGCTGGCAGGAACAGGCCCTCTCTATTGTTTTTACACTGCTAGTTATGCCCGGTCTTGTACTTTGTCACATTAATCCAGGGTATTCTAAGGTTTTTTTTCTGGTCAGCTGGGAGCCTTTTGACCTCCTTCCTCTATGTAGCCTAAGAGCAGAGTCTTGTAAGGTGTGTTGTCTTCCGTCTGGAGTGTGTATACAGGAGGCTGGAGGTTCCTCTCGTCTCTGGTCTGTCAGGTCTTGTCTTTTTCCTCAGTAATTCTTCCTCAGATGAAACTGCTTCTGCATTAGTCTTATCAGCTGACTGCAGACAGCTGTCGATACCGTTTAGTTTCAAAGCCTGGTGGTTTTCATGTGCTGGTCTTCACAGGGATCTGTGTTTCTGATGCAGAGCCCAAGGTAGAGACCATGTAGTTCCTGGGCAGCCCGACTTCCGTGGCAATTGTCCCTCCGGATCTGGGTTGAAACGTGGTTGCTTTGTAGGCAGGTGGTCTTTGGAAAGACCCAAATCTCCTAGTTGTTACCTTCTCAGGTTCCACGGTGCCTCATTTGGAATACTTTAATGCTGAAACAACCTCACGGTTGCCGTTATCATTCTGCCCAAGGCAAGACCTCACTTTACAGAAGGGAATACTTTGCAAGCAGCAGCCAGAGTAAATTAACTGCTCTTTCTGCTAATGAAGCAGGTAAACAGGTAGACTATGCCATGCACCACACAGCATTTGGTTTCTTTCAGGCAAAGTGAACCAAACGTCTGTTTTAAAGGGACCAGCAGAATCCATTACATTGGACTCGGCCCAATATAAGCAGCTGGACAGTTTGGACACTGTACTTTTGTGGAGATGGGAATATTTACTCTGAGCTGGGATGACAGTTTGGGATGTTTTCATATTTTACCAAAACTTCCCTTAGAAATGTTTAGAATGATTTCATGTTACTGATTTTGGTAGTGGACTTGAGCTCTCCCAGATTCATGAGGTAGGATTTTCAGCGTGAGCAGTGTAAAAGTATGGTAGTGATGGATAACTGACTTTTTTTTATATATATATATATATATATATATGTATAAAAGAAGAAAAAACCGAAAAGATCAGGTACAGAAAGCTAGTAGTAAACATCAGGAACAAAGCTGGTGCAGGATGTTTCTTGGATGAAGGCATGATTGCTTGTATTGCAAAATGCAGAGGTTTTGATTTTGAAGTGTGGTCCAGTGTTCAGTGATGGGGGGTCTGGTGGGAGGAAGCAACCTGCTGAGCTCTCTCCTCTCCTTCCCCAACCTCCCTTCTCTCTGGAAACTCTCTTCCCAGGCTGTCCTTGCTCCTCCTGGCTCCTGCACTGTCTGCAGCCACCTGGGCTCCTTGTGCACCTTCCACTTCCCTCTGCGGAGACCTGGGAGCGAGTCGGGCCCGGCTCTGAAGGGCAGGAAGGGAGGGGTGGGCGCGGGGAGCAGCGGGGCCAGGGGGAGGGTTGTGGCAAGCCAGACACGAGCTCCACTCGGCTGGCAGAGACAGGCTGGGCAGATAGTGTCCTCCAGGCCTGGAATCTTCTCTGTCTGCCGTCCAGAGACGGGCTCTGCTTGCACAGGCGGTTGCGCCAGCAAGCAGCAGAAAGCAGTAACTGCAGAGTGCAGCAGTAGTGCAGAAGGGTAAAATCAAAAGGAGTGGGAGATGGTTTGGGGCAAGACAGACAGCCTTTGCGCAGTTTGGGAAAGGTAGCTTGGGAAAGACCTTGCTCTTGTTCCTTTTGGTGGCACAAAACTTCTCTGTTCTTAAAGAACCGGGACCTGCCATGTTTGTACAGAACACTGGTGCAGCAGCACAGGCTGCCGGGGGGGGCCTGTCCCGGGACAGACCCCACAGCGCCGAATTCAGTGAGGGCATTCCCGTGAAATTGCCAGCGGGCAGGAATCGACCTTACGTTATCCCCCTGATGTAATGACGGAATCCATGGGAAGCCATTATACGAATAGCCGAGTATTCTTTTTCCTGCGTGTGCATATTTTACATGAGCAATTCACCACCCGTTTCTGAACTTTTGAACATTACTGTCAAGCTTATAGCTACACCTGTGCTCCCTGCTGGGCAGGTGAGGGAAGGGGGCAGAGTCCGGAGGGCAGGCAGAGCTGTCAGAGTTGAAAGATGGTCATGCGTTGGCATTTTGGCTTAAATTAGTTATGCCAGATGCCAGAACAGCAGCACTAGAAACACAGTCAGAGCAAAGGTGCATGATGAGAAACAGCACAGCAAGTTTTCTTCTTATCACCATGCTGATGTCCCCTCATTGCTTGGGAGAGATAGCATCTTTAATAATAACCCTGTAAAACAGCCGTAACACTAACACAATTCTCAATAAAACTGTTGTTTTGATTATTTTTTAATAGCACCAGATGGAACTTTCTTGGCAGAAGGAACAAGAACACTTGATGTGCAGGGAGCAGCAGAAAAAGTGGCACAAGAAGGACAGATGGTAGGGGAGACACAAGCACCTGAGGAGGCAGATTTTGTCAAAGAGGAAGAAGTTTGCACCAAAGATGCAGGAGAAGTGGAATGGGTGGAAGATTTGCTGCCCGAGGAAGAAGCAGTGGCTGTGCTGCAGGCAGAAGGCCAGCCCGTGGTGGAGGAATCTGCACCCGAGGAGAATGCCATGGCAGAGGGAGATCCAAAGGACAGGGGACAGGGAAAGAAAGTGAGTTTGGCACAGAGGTGTCACCCAGGGAACAGGGAGTTCTGGTGGAGGGGATGGAGAGCGAGGCAGGACTCGAAGAGCAGGGACCTGGGGAGGAGGAGCTGTCAGGGGCAGGGGAAGAGCTTGGCTGGGAGGAAGGCAGAATGGAGCCCGAGGGGCAGGGGGTGGCTGAGGACATTTCCGAGAGTGATGAGGAGGACTCTGAGGGAGAGGAGTCTGAGGGAGAGGAGAACATGAAGGAGGGAGGTTTTTCAGGGGAGGATGATGTGGCAAGTGCTCTGTCTGCAGGAGAAGAGGACCTGGAGGAGGAGAATGTGAATTGAAAGATGTGCCGAGTGCTCTGTCGGCGGGAGAGGGGGACCTGAAGCAAGGAGCATTTGCAGGGATAGACCTAGTACCGATTGAGCTTTCTGATGAAGAAGAGGACATGGAGGAGAGAGGATTCAGAAGGGAATACATGTTGGGAGGTGTGCCTGAGGGCGAGGAGGACCTGGACGAGGGAGGATTTGCAGGGAAGGATGTTGTGGCGATTCTGGTGTCTGGGGGAGATGACACTGAGGAGGGAGTGTTTGCAGGGAAGAACGTTGTGGCTGGTCCTGTGTCTGAGAGAGAGGAAGACCTGGAGGAGGGCTGGAGGAGAGAGGATCTGAAGGGAAAGAGGTTGTGGCAGGTGCTGTGTCTGAGGGAGAGGACATGGAAGAGGGAGGATTTGTGGGGGAGGAGGATGATGCGGGGTGGCCAGAGCAGAGTCAGGAGGTGGAGGCGAGGCCATGGGTAGAGCAGCGGGGTCAAGGAGCTTGGGAGGGAGGGATCACTGGGGAGTGGGGAGGAGAGGTGGCCTGGGGCGAGGACGGTTGCTGGGGTGAGAACGGGGGTGACAGGGCACAGGGAGGGGTGATGGGAGCAGGGGGTGGCAGAGAGAGCGGGGCAGGGGTGGCAGCTGAGGGAGGGGACTCTAGGGGGGCTGGGGGGGATGGGGAAGGGGCAGCTGATGGAGCTTGCGGGTGAGGGGTCAGCCAGGAGCGGTGTGAGGGAAGGGGCCGAGGACCAGGGCGAGGCAGGGGGAGGGGAGCGGGGCACACTTTAGTAGTCGACTTGGGGTTTCCCAAGTTTAACTACTGAAAATAAACCTGGCAAATTAAACCAAAGAGCTGAGATGTGCATTTTAGTTGCGGCTTAAGTGAAAAGCAATAAGCAAGTGTAACATGTTGTCTCATAAAATTATATTCCTGGATGATATACCTGAAACAATCAAGTTTGCAGAAGATATCTTTATCTCTGCTGTAACGGCTGGTACGTCTTCCTAGAGACGTTCTGCAAACACTGCACGAGAGACAGCACACACATGCCAGCACAGGGCATTTACCTGCAGAAACGTAAAAGAAAATACCCCTCAATGTTTGTATTTACAAAAGCTAATTTTTTTCCATCCATGCCCAAAAATTACTCATACCATGACTCACAGAAAATCTATCTTCAAGGCAAAACATTTTTCCTACAGCAGGCATATTAAGTGTTAACTAATTTGATGGAGGTTTTCAGAATAAGCTTTCATGGTTTTGTAATTAAAAGCACCGGAAGAGAAAGCAAGAGATTCAGGTTCCACATAGATATTTTGTGCCCGGTTCTGTTCTCACAGCATTAGAGTAACAGAGCAAGTTCTGGCCTCACGTGACCTTGGGGAGGCAGCTAACTGACTGTCCCGATCTGATATTGGGGAGGGTTCTTAAACGATCCCAAGAGTGAGATTAAGACACAAACGAGGTCAGAAGCCGTACAACCTTGTGAACTTTATTTTGCATACAACTGGTAATAGCGATAGGACAGAGAGAAAAAGGAAGGGTCAGGATCCCTAAGCAGGAGAATGGTAGAGATGCAGCAAGATGAATTACCACCACCACGAATCCAGCAGCGTACTGTTGGCTCAGGCCTGGTGCAGGTGATGGTGCTCCAAGCTCCAAAAGTAAAGACAAGGCTGTGAGGGAGAGAGAGAGATCCCGAGAGAGGAGTACGCAGTCCTTTTATTGTCCCCGATTTCTCCCAAAAGTCCGCCCATTTCCATGGGGCTCACTGTCTCGTGGCCCTCCGTGCGCGCACGCCCCAGCGTTGACCGTGGTTGTGCCGGCCTGCACATCTTCTTCCCCCCGGTTTAACTGCGGGCGGAGGCTGTGGTTTTGTCTGGGACAGTTCCTCTTCTCCAGAGCGTACTCCTCCCTGTCCACGGGACACTGAGGCCAGGACGTGGTGGTGGTGCAACAGCAATGCCTGAGACGTACAGTCCAACACAGTCCCTTACGCTGACATACTGTTATTTCCGTCTGTAAAAAGTCCTGCCTAACAACGAACAAACTTTGCAAAGTGATATGAAATTTTAAAATGACAGTATTGAAGGAGAGTAAGAAATTCTGTCAAATGGAAATAAACCATGAACCACATCTTGATTTACCAGGTTTTTGTTAAAGCAAAGGGAACAAAGTGTGAGTTTCAAAGTGCCAGCAGTAGTTCTGATAACAAATTCAACAGTTCTTTAGAATGTAACATCCATAGTGAAACCAGACAGAGTCATGGAAAGCAGCAGCAATCAGCAGCTTTCAAAATTCACATATAATTTTTCAGCAAATAAATTGAGTGCGATCATTTGTTTTTCTTCATTCCTATAAAGAGAACTCTGTCGGGCAGACATTGTACAGCACACATCAGCTACATCACCTGAATCCCTTGAAAACCCAAGTGACTGTAAAGGTTAACAACCCTTTGGATAATGGCATGCTGCATAGGAGGAATGTTGTAAACCAAACAATGACTAAGTTTAGATTTAACTTTTTTTAAAAAATTTTAGGACCCCATTTCCAATCTCATAGCAAACAGCTCATCTGTTGCCTATGGCAGAGCAGCAGGTCTGAGGGAATTGGGGATGTGCCCTTCACCAGAACGCTGCCAGACCGATCACAGAGCAAGCGAGCTCTCCAGCCCTGCCCTGACGCTGGGATCACCCGTCTCAGCCATTCTCCAGGGTGTGACACCGCCGTTTGCAGTCGCCCAACCCTCTCCCGACTGTCCCCCTTGCTGCAGCCATCTTCTGCACGCTGACAGATTTACACCGCGGCGTAAGGCGAAGCTGTTGGTGACAGCTGTCGCCGAGCCCATCCTTCCAGCGTTTCTCCAGGGCTGCAGCGCCGGGGCCAGGCCCAGGCCCGGCCCACACGGGTTCTGCCCAGGCCCCCCCGACCCCCGGCACTCCGCAGAGCACGAGCCGAGGGCCCGGCCTCACCGCGCTCATCTCGCCCCCGCCTGCGGAAGCCAACGCTTGTCCGCGGAGCAGGGCACCGACACCTCTGACGGTTGCCCCCCCGATGTCTCCAGTCCACGCTCTTATTAACCGGCAGGGCTGGGTCGGCCGAGGCGCTGCTGATGGCCACAAGGAGCCAGCTGACCAGCACGGATTCCTTCCTGCCTGCGCGGGAAGCACTAACAGCTCATTTAGAGCTGAATCGTTTAGAGGTGTTTTGCTCCAAGCCATGTTATCCCAGTTGTTGAGACAGGAGACAGCAGCAATCAGTCAAAAACGAGCTACAGAAGCATCACAGGAGTTAATGGGACTGGAACCAAGTTCAAGTTAGCTCTGTGCCAGCCCTGTGCCCTGTCTCTGCGCCAGCCCAGCCCGCTGCAGAGGGTTCACTAGAACAAACGGTATCAAGCAGCTCCCCCACACCTGCCCGTTCCCTGTTTCCAATGAACGCCGACCCGGCACACACGCTCCTCTGACCTCCTCACCCAGCGCAGAGCCAAGCAATGACCCAGGAGCAGCACTGCGATGTTTCCAGCAGCGCTGCCCACCTCCCCTCTGCAGGGTGTGCAATGGCCTGATTTAAGGCTGCATCGAATGGAGTCAAGGGACTTCTGGCACGGTTCTCTATCTTGCTTTTGAAAGGATAGAGGGCAGAAGGCTGAGAAGGCTTTCTAGATCTGCGTTTGGAAGAGCAAGGTGTCCCTGCAGGCAAAGTGGACACCGAGCGTCGGGCAGAAGCTTTGCTGCATGCACCCCCCTCTCTGCTCGGTGTCCTCACAGGAGCTGGGGGAGATAGAGCGGTGGAGAGGGAAAGGGGAGAGGTACGTCAGCTCCCCCAACACGGTGACAGCGTGTCTGGGGCAGGAGGGGAGTTTCCGATGAGGCCAAGTCGCTGCCGTGCCTCGGCCTGGCAGTAGAGCTGGTGTGGGTTTGGGTTATTCCTCCGCCCCTGGGGATGATACACAGCAAGGGAAATCGGCACGGTGGTGTCTCAAATGCACTCGGCAGGTGTTTGATCAGCCAAAGGCCCACAGAAAGACAGAGGGGAGTAGTTGTCAACTTCAGGGGGGTTTGCTCAGGCCCTATTTTGTCAGAGCTTCCTCAGGGCTGTTTGTGGGTCAGCAGGGGGACTGTGTGAACTGTGGCTGATGCAAACCAGCCCCAGGCATCTCCTCGGGAGAGCTGAGGGACCAATTTAGCAAGAGTCCCTTACCGCCCCAGGTCAGCTCTTGCCACATGCCAACTGTGACATTTCTGGTTTAGGCACGGCCAGCTTTGCCTCCATCCACCCCCGAGAGCACGGCAGAGTCCCTGGGGCGCCCAGAACTACTGGCCAGGCTTTCCGAGGAACGAAGGTAAAATGAGCTGGCTTTGGTTAAAATCAGAACTGACTCCCGTGGGCTGTGGCTTTCTCTATCTAATCGCACTGTGGGGTGGAAAGATTTTCAGGCTCTGCCCAGGACCAGGAGAAGAAGAGGAGCCGGAAGAGAAGAGTGGCCTGGAGAGAGGAGAGCGACAGCTGCCCGGAAAAGAAGAGGAGGAAGAGGGAAGGTTCTTGTGGGGACGGACCAGCACAGAGCCGCCGGCAGGGGCAGAGGTCGGGCAGGCCAGGTGCGTGCCGGGCTCTGCTGCCCATCTTTCCCCCCTCTCCACACTGCTCTCCGTCAGCCCCAGGCGCTGGCGAGGGGCAGCGAGGGGCCCCGGTGCTGCGCGGGCTCTGGCCATAACTCCCTGGCGGGGCCCGGGGGCTCCCGGCCGAGCCCTGCGGGTGGCACAGGGGCCCTGCGCGTCTCTGCGCGCGCTCGGGGCTCGAGGGGCACTGCCCGGGGGACGAGGCGCCAGAGCCGCCCCGCAGGCAGCGCCAGCAGCAGCTCTGTCGGGGCGTCAGCAATCCCTCACACACGGTGTTCCCAGAGAGGCAGCACAGCCCTGCCCCTTCCTGCCGCCAGGGACTCACCAGAGCTTTCTGACTCTGCCCTTGCAGGTGCCGACTCGTGGTCACTGCCCGGACCGCTGTGCCTCCGGGGCCCCGCACTTGCCCTATAAAATAAAAAGATATTTTCTCTCTTGTGACTGAGTCTGCCACGGGATATTCTGAAGCGGGGAGCGGTTGTTCTGAGGTGAATCCTCAGGGGGGAGTTTGGGATCGTCCCTTGTCCCAACACCCTTTCCAGGGGGTGTCAGGGCTGAGTCGAGGTGCTTGAGGAGGGAAACCCAAGCCCAGAGTCACGCGGGAGGGTGGAGGCTGGATGGAGCAAGTGACAAGAACAGTGACAAGTTGGTATCACTCAGAATCTAAACGTAGCCGCCCCCAGCCCCTCTGACACCTGAGGATAAACTGAGACGCAAGGGGGTTTATTTTCTGCCAAATTACCCTGTAAGGTGACAGGCGTCAACGCTGGGGACACTCCAGGGATGGAGACGTCACCACAGACACCCTGCGGCCACCCTGGTCCCCTCCCAGTTGTGGGGCATCAAAGTGGGGTGCAGCCCAGGGATGGGGACGTCCCCAAGAGCCAGCTTGGGGTCTCTTGTGTCCCTTCAAAGTCATGGGGTGTCAATGTGGAGGACACCCTGAGGATGGGGGCATCACTAAGAGCCACCTTGGGGTCCCTCAGGGTCATGGGGCATCAACGTAGGGGACAGCTCATGGACGGGGATGTCCCCAAGAGCCACCTTGGTGTCCCCGTGTGCCCTCCCATGCCCAGGGTGACAATTTGGGGACTTAAGGAGACCCTGAGAGGTGTGTGGGGTGTCCCCATGGCCCCCCCGGGGTGTCCCTGTGTCCCCCATCCTGGACAATGCCGTTGATGTACCAGTGGAGGCCGTTGGTGACTTTCCTTGTCAGCCCGGTGTGGTTCCCTTCCTGGGGGGTGGGGGAGGGGACACGGGTGACCACAGGCTCCCCAAACCTGAGGGGAGTGGTTGCGGGGGGCTTGGGATGCACCTCTCCCTTCCCAGGTGTCCTCGAGAGTTTGAGGGGGATCCCACCAATGCCACACCCTTGTCCCTGCACCCCCACCACCACCGGCAGGGGGTGTGGGGACAGCAGGGACACAGTGTGGGGGGAAACTGGGGGGTGTGGGGGGGTGACAGTGCTGGGACCCCCCAAGCTCCTGCAGGGGACAGTAGGGATGTGGAGGAGGGGTTTGGGTGTCCCAATGGGGGAACCGGGGGTGCAGGAAAAGGGGTGACATCACCGGGACCTTCCCCAGAGCCCTGCAGGGGACAGTGCGGGTGAGGGAGTTCCAAGTGGGGAATTGAGGGTCTTGGGGGGACTAAGGAGGGGTCCTCCCAATTTTGGGGGGTTGCTGGGGAGGTTTTGTTGGTCTCAGAGGGGCTTAGGGGTCCCAAGCGGTTGAGGGGTATCCTAGGGGAACTTGAGGTGTTCCCCACTATTTTGGGTGGCCTCAAGGGGTTTTTGGGCATCCCCACGGATTTTGGGGGGCTCTGGGGGGGTTGGTGGTTCCAAAGGGGCAAGACTGCTAGAGAAAAGCAGCTCTTCTCCTCAGCACCAACCCTCTGCCTGACACCCCCCCACATGCCCCCCCCTCCCCAAAAAGTCACCTTCATTCACTGTCCCCCCCCAATCCTTCCTTCTTCAAAGCTGTGTGGCAGCGACGTTACGATGACGGGATGAAGAGCCCACTTTGGGTGGTAAAGAGCTCGCTTTGGAGCTGGAGGAGGAGAAAACCCACAGAGCCCTCTCAGGTCTCATTCCAAGGACTGAGAAGCCTTAAACCATGGAGAGGGAATCTACTCGCTGCACCCCGAGTTTGTCAGCAACCTGCTGCTGTTTCCTGGACAAACACTCCTGCAACTAACCTGTGGCGTATTTTCTTAGGTGTATGTCTTTAGTAACCATTGCGTCTTTGTACCTTTCCTGAGTTTTTCTTATCTTTAATTTCTTGAGCTTTCTGATTCACACAATACGAGACAGAAAACACAGAAGTGAGCTGTCTGCTCTATTGACCAACCCAGTTCATTTCCAGTGACCTGACACAGCTTGTAATATCCAACACACCTAATTAACCACACACCAAGCCAGGTTTCTTTCTGTCCTGTGTTGTTTATTGTTTGAAAACATGTCTTAATAATTTTTACATACAATAATCATGTTACTAAATTGTATTACTAAAAATAAAATAATGATAAGCTCAGCCGGGTTAGAATCCAACAGAAAGTCAGGAGCAGGGGCAGGAAGGACGTGATCTTCCCTCACACTAGGTGGGTGAACTTCTAGGTGCAGACTTGGACCTTAACAGAAAACACAACACACAACAAAATAAAGTTAATTCTAAGCAGTCACTCTCCCCATTTATTTCCTCCCACTTTCTTTTGCTTTTTGACTCTCCATGTGCTTATTTATGTCAAAGCTTCTTTCAGCTGCTGACACACTACCACTGCAAACTGAAGAACTTGCCAACGTGTGAAAGTTTCTGCTGAGAAGGCAGAACAGCCGCTGCTTTGTTAGTGCAAACACACAGAGGAAGGGAACCTCTATTTCCACGGGCTTCTATCCCATGTGCCACCATGTCACTACTTGTTGGGCAATTTGCACAGGATGCCAAACACGGGTACTGCGATCTGACACACAGGAGCATTTAACCCACACTTCTAGCCCAGAGGTCCTAGCAAAATTTTCACATACCTCTGGCTCTAGCCAAGGGTAGTGGCTGCACTGCAGGAAAAATAATTTCTAAAAGCGTCTGAAGTCAGCTTCTAGTGATAGGACTCAACGCCGTTACTCCACGAGAGATGCTGACGGCACTAGTAGGGGAGAGCTCTTCAGAGTCCTGCCCAAGGGAATTCTGGGGACGGGAAACATCAGCTACCCCGAGTTTTTCCTTCACAAGTTTCTCTTTCACGATGTTTTAAAGAACCATTTCACATTATCCCGCATATGTTCGTTAGCATTATTCCTCCTCTCAAAGTCCTTCACCCATTTAAGATTTCCTCACAAACAAGTCTGATCTTTTAGTTCCTCAGAAAATCCATCAATGCCCAGGAATCCCTCGGAAAGCCACCGGTGTGCAGTCCAGGTTAACACCTCCCCGTGTACCCACAGGAGATAAACCAAAGAGGAGATGAAGGCAATTTCTCTCCCATCTCTCCTCCCAGGTGCTTTGAGGTAACGCTTACACCCAGAACAGGGAGACGCAGAAAATCCCGGCACTGGACCTCTTCAGGTTCTGGCCTCCTCAGGGCTGTCAGGAGCCGAAGGGTGTCGCTGCAGAGAAGCTTTAGTGAAAGAGACACCTGCTCCTCAGCCACTGCTGCCAAACTGTAACTCTCGGTCAACTGTCATCTCTGCCGTAGCTGAGCTAGTAACCTGCATACGGAACCCTCTCCCTGCTAATCCCTGGAATCACCCCATCCACCTGGAGAGGGGCAGCGGAGATCCCTCTAGCCAGCCTGCTCCTCCGTTACGGACAGGTAAAGCAGTTACCTGGAAATCGAACGCTCCTTCGGACTCTTCTTTATATTCCATCCCTTCCCGAACCAGCTGTGAACTCATCAAGCCTGGACTTTTTCTTTTCCCTGTTAAAATAAATTTGACCGTTATCACAATTACAGCTTGACCTTTATTACACAAAGACAAAAGAAACAAAACATAGCCAGAATGAGAAGATGCATACTGCTTGCAGATGCAAAGGTGGACATGCTATTTAAGCAAAACCAGTGTAGAATTCTTCCTACAAGTCTTAGGGAAAGTTTTAGGATGACATTTGCCTTCTTTTAGTTTTGCATGTTTACCACCTGCACCCAGAACGTCTGTGGGAGAAAACACTCTGTCATTTCTGCTGATGTCAGATGCACTCGAGTGTAACTGCCGTCCGACAGCCCATCGAAACACAGACGTGAAAACCAGCCCAACTTCACTGAGCCAAACCCCCACTCCTCTTTAAGCCTCGTCGTTCTCTGTCAAACTCCTCCCGAGATAAGGGAGGCCAAAGGGACCCTGCTTGTGTCAGAAATGGCAGCGGGACCAGGGGAGCGACGGTGCCCCTGTCTCGGCTCTGGTGAGGCCGCTCCTCGAATACCGTGTTCAGTTTTGGGCCCCTCGCCTCCAGACAGACCCTGAGGGGCTGGAGCGCGTCCAGAGCAGAGCAAGGAAGGTGGTGAAGGGTCTAGAGAACAAGTCCTGTGCGGAGCGGCTGAGGGAACTGGGGGCGTTTAGCCTGGAGAGGAGGAGGCTGCGGGGAGGCCTCATCGCCCTCTACAGCTACCCGAAAGGAGGTTGTGGCAAGGTGGGCGTTGGTGTCTTTTCCCAAGTCACAAGCGACAGGAGAAGCAGCGGCCTCCAGTTGCACCGGGGGAGGTTTAGATCAGCTACTGGGGAACATTTCTCCACCGGAAGGGTTGTCAGGCATTGGAACAGGCTGCCCAAGCTACCATCCACGGGTAGATGTGGCGCTGAGGGACATGGTTTAGTGGTGGACTTGGCAGGGTTGGGTTATCGGTTGGACTCGATGGTCTTAATGTTTTTTTCCAAACTCAGTGACTCTACGATTGTCCAAAGGAGGAGCTTGTGCCATTGGGATGGCATGTGAATGAGCCATTGGAACTGCTGCTGGTCCTCAAGCTGGTGACGTGTCTGCAGGAGCTGGGGGATATCCTGGAGGAGGGAGAGTGCACCCAGCAGACGGAGCCGCCCAGGTGGGAACTGAGGTTGTGGCGGTACCCCCGGGGGAAGAGGACGTGCTGGGGGGGGGTGGAGGATACAAGGGAGGTGGAGGCACCGGCACAGAGAGCGGTGTTGGTGCTGGTAGTGCTGGGCCCTGTGTCCTCTGGGTACGTTCACTACGTGATCATCCTCGATTTGATCTTCTAAAGAAACAACAATCTGTGCCTACTTATTCCCTTATAAACCAGCTGTTGTGTCCGTTCTGTGTTATGGCCTCCTTTAACAGGTTACAAGCAGCAGTATATTGAATTTCTGTAGCCTACTTACACTTCCCAGTCTGGCCTGCCACTTGCCGAGCGAATTTTGCCGGCTCTCACTGGATGACCTTCAGGCATGGGGAGAGAAAAAAAATCCCTTTCAGTTTACCTGAAGATAATTTTTTAAGAGCAATTTGTAAGTTACGGTTACTTACCAGTTGTGGGTACTGATCGTCCCTGGGGGCCCAGAAGACTTGGTGATGCTCTCTGTCCCAGTCCAGGATCCTGATAGCCCTTGTGAATTGGTGCAAACAGTTGGAAAATAAGCTCTACCCAAACACAAGAATCACTGCATATGGTGAGAGAAAACCTACCTTCTCTTCCCACAAACCACGGACCGACAGCGGGGAAGGTCGAGTACGTTCCATGGCAGCCACCAGCGCAGCAGGAGCCACGGGTGCTGGTGGAGGTGCTGGTGGCTGCTGCTGCTGCCTCTGGATAATCTGTGCATAACCAGTGCCATTTCTGAAGTTGTTCACAGCCTAGAGGCAGAAAAACATTTACAAAGAGGTAACATGAACCTTCAGCAGCTTGATGAACAGAAGTCTCCACAGAGTAAAATTACTGGTGTATTCCCATACATACTGTCCTTCCTAAAACAAACCAACATACAGATATATTCCGATTAGATCTAAGGGAGAAATTCTTCCCTGTGAGGGGGGTGAGGCCCTGGCACAGGTTGCCCAGAGCAGCTGTGGCTGCCCCCTCCCTGGCAGGGTTCAAGGCCAGGTTGGACGGGGCTTTGGGCAGCCTGGGCTAGTGGACGGTGTCCCTGCCCGGGGCAGGGGCTGGGACTGGATGGGCTTTAAGGTCCCTTCCAAGCCAAACCCTTCTGTGATATATGCACACATCCCACTGCGCACTGGGGCTACGGATTGGTAACTCAGACTATCTGTACGTAAAGCTCTCCAGTGTTAACACTCAATTTGAAACCGAGTCAATCCTGTTAAACACAAGTGTGAGCTGAGTTTGCCAGGTTGTCTCTCAAGAGTTGTCAGCATCTGTAACAGCAGGTAATGTATTTGCAAAGTAAATTTAGCCTTATTCCATTTAGCCTTGTTTAAGGAGATGTAAATTAATATTTTCTTCCCTTTCAGCTAATTGACTGACCAGACTTTTCTTAGAGTTTTTCTAAAAGTCACCGCATTACCTGGCGTAGGAACTTGTTGGCAACTAAAGTATCAGGAGAAACATCTGCCTGATGACACGATGGGCACGTATGTTCCTCAGAGTCCAGCAATGCTGTTCTAACACCTGGGTATAATCAGAATCATCACAACAGGTTTTAGCTAAACTAAGGAAATTTTGGGGGTTCTATTCAGTTCTAAAAGCCTGTAGATGGTTAATGGGTGAATATGGTGCTGAATTGAGAGCACGAAGTTGAGAACTGAGAGCATGCAATGTTCAGCAGTGTAAAAAATTTCGAGGATGCAGGAAATAGCTGCCCAGCTTTGATATTTCACTACTGTAACATTTGAAGATGTAGAGTAGGCCGTGTCTTGATGTTTTGACTAGTCTGTTCTCCACTGTCCAGCAGAGTGAGAAGTCACCAACCTCAAGGTTAATGAATAAGACACATCTCCAAAACCCATGAGTAGGTTCAAGTTCTGATAGTTTTAACCAGCTCTCCCCTGGAGAAGAATGTGGATTAAATGCCTAACGAGCCATTTGCTGCAGACCACAGCAAGTCACCAGCACTGGCTCTAGAGTTTTGTATGAGAGAAAGGACTGTGCACAAACTAAATGCATTTGATAGCGAATACTGCAATCAGCTGCACCATTACGCACTCTTCTCGTGCTCATCCTTCCGCATGTAAAGAGGGTTTAACTAGATGATGCATAGAAAGGGAAAAACGCCTTCTGCCTTATTTTTTTCCTGACTACAAGAAGAGTCCTTTCCTATTTGGGGTATACTTAAGTAGTAAACAGAGCTGGTAAGAAAGGAATGTTACAATCTTTCTGCTTCCAGAAGATCAGGTGTGATGTTTTGAATTGACAAACATGGGAGTAACACTTACACTCATCACAGAAACTGTTTCCGCAGCAGGGGATAATAACTGCATCCACCATGATTTCTTTACAAATGAAACATAACAGCTCTTCTGGAACACGATTGTCTAAGGAGGAGGAGAGGGAGGAAGAGGACGGCTCCTCAGGTAGAAAGGGATGCTTCTCCTTCTTTCCTCTGGCATACGCTTCCCTGGAGGGGGGTGGGGAAGGAAAAAGAAAAAAAGTTACAGATGGGTAAAGGAGAACTTTCCCAAACTTTTCATTTTATCCAGTGAAGACAGTAGGTGGCATTCTCACTCCAAATTAGCCTTCAAAAATGCAGGCATTTAGTTTAAAATACTTTCCTATAGCCAGAGCACTAGAAAAGGGAGGGGAGAACAATTTTCCTTCTGCAGAGCTCTTCCCTTCATTGGATCAACTAAGAAATTAGCTCAGACTACAGAAATCATTTTCTGACAGCTAGAGACCGGGTGAAATGAATCCCACGTCTCCTTTCACCAGAGGGTGAATGTGAATCGCAGGCTCAGGATAAAGTCAGTCTCCGCCTAATCATGTTTTATAAATGGCGGAAATCTATGTTACAGCTTCTGCAAAAGGAGATGCATGACAGAAAAACAGAGGTGCTCCCAAGTGCATTTTAAAACAGCCACCCTTGTCAGCACACACCAGTGTTTTCTTAGCTTACAGCAACAGGAAAACATCCCTCTGCTTCACACATGGGATTGGGCAAACGGCAGAGGGGGAGGGGATCTCAGTCCAACAGCTGTTTGTTAAATTCTGCAAGAAGCCTTACAAAGACAAAACAGGAGCAGAAGGAGCTTTCAAAAAGAATGATGCCACCGTAAACACGACAGAGATGTTTTGCAGAAATAGGGGTTCTTAGCATACCAAAAGCTTACCCAGCGTTCAGGGGCCTGAACAGCAGGACTGCCCCATTTTAATATTAGAAATCATCACAGATTTTAAGGTGAAGATACAACGACAGTGCTTCTTCCCCCATAATTACAGATGCTGGCCAGCTCGGTGGCGTTGCCACTCAGACATGGACACTTGGCTTCCCTCCTTCACTTTTTGGTCAGACCAGCTAATTCCATACTCACGCATTAATAATTGGGATGGCATATCTTCCAGTCGGTGTCAGCATCGCACCCTTCATATTGGGATCTTCCACCTCCACCATGAAACTCCTGGGAATTCCCGTGCTCTTTCGAAGTCTGCGAACAGACTGAAAATTACTGTCCTGTTAAGAAAAGAAATGCAGACATATCTCAAGACCCACACTTAAAATGGCATTTCAACCACTATTTTAAGCAGCAAAAGCTTTAATCCTCTCCTTTTAGCTAGCCCAAGGGCTGCTCGACTGAAATACTCTTTTTCCCAAATGAATACAGCCAGCATGCTCCAAAGGCCCGAGCAGTGTTCTGAGCTCAGTTGATATTCTTTGGCTTAACTTCAGGGTCCTGAAGGGTGAAATATCCCTCAGCTCACCGTCCCCTCAGAGGAGAGGCACAAACCCCCTCCTCCTCCAAAGGGCAGTTCAGAGGGAGAGCTGAATGCAGGGCTCTGGATCGGCCACTGGGGAAACTGATATTCCCCATCTACACACGAAGGTTGAATTCGGAGCTGATGCCCGTGCGTTCAGTGAGTAACCTTAAATGGCATGAATACTCACCCAGAGACTTGTGTAATTATAACATGCAAATATTCAATAGTTGGGGCCAAGAGAAATGTCATTTTTTCCTACAAAATACTAAAAAATGCAAACTGTCATTAAAAAGAGTTAAGACCAAAAAAACCCTTGCAGTAACAATGAAGTATATAAAATATGCATTAAAGTTCACCGAGAAAGATCTATGGACATATGTAATGTCTGTGACCTCAAAGAAAGAAAATTTCCCATTGAAATCTCCAGCTTTCCCTGGAATTTTGAAGGGCTTTGCACCACTGCCATACAACCTCTGTATTTCAGCCCAAGAGAAACAATTCCTCATAGGGGGTCCATGTAATTGCTGTGTAACTGCCAAGGTAAAACAATTAAAAACCAAGTGTCACCAGAAGCCCCCCACAATCTTACCCCATTTGTTGGACAGTTCTTTATATAGTGGCCAGGTTTTCCGCAGCGAAAGCAAACATAGGATGGTGGAGGTGTAGCCAGGGGTTTCTTCACGTAACTAAAAGGGTTTGGGGAGAAAAAGAAAATGGTATGCATGCATCTCTCTTGTTCCAACAACCATCTCTGCAATGTCTCCACAGTCTTCACAGAACAGACAGGACTTTGCCAACACTTACTTGACTGGATCGTACTGACAGCAAGACTGGGTCATCATGGCTTGTATTTTATCTTCTTCGGAAGCGTTGGCTTCAGCCAGACTGCCGGTCTGTTTAACGGGTAATTATGGGACACGCACATTAGAAGCCCATTTAACTCCCCAGACAAAGACTCACCCAACCCTGTAAAAGGCAGCCCGGCAGGAGCTGGGGTTGCACAAAAGCAACTGCTTGTGTGAGCCAGAGCTGTCCCAGAGATGTTCTGGGGAGCCCTTACGCCATCACACGGTGTCTCTGGGCCTGTGAACCTGCTTGGAAGGAGCATTTTTGGGCACTCAAATCCTGAGGCTCTGTTTGTACCTTACAGAAAGACTTGTGTAACCAGCCCAAATGTCTTCCAAGTGGACTGAAGCTATGTGTAGAAAGAATTACATTATCTACTAGTTTTAAACGGATTCTTGAGCTCCAGAGTATTGGAAGGAGAAAATCTCCACTGTACATTCAATTGAGACAGATGTGTGCAAGTATCAGTGTTTATATTTTGCAGCGTTAAAAAGACATACAACTTATGAGTTGGGGAAGTTGCTTTTGCTTGCTGAAATTCAGCTTCAGACACAGAAGCATTGAGAGGAATCAAGATTTTTATAACTCCTCAGCAAGACAAAAGATTCTTTGCAGTAGAAATTTGTCCATCATGCGCTGTAGGCAGCCCAAACTGCATGTCCCCTGCACTTGGCCAGTTTCTCACATTGTAGAGTCAAACTTCACATGAGTTTACAGAACCAAGGACGTGTTTAGGGACAGCACTAACAGAGACCAGTTTCTTCTGGTGACTACTTTCCAAAGTAACCGTTGGGTTTTTTTCCCCAAATGTACACAATTTAATTCTGCAGTGGGAGAGGGAAGAAGAGAGTGGGAAGAGATCTCTCTCTCTTGGAAAGGAACGCCAGCCTTTATTTTCAGAAGAAAGAACTAGCTCCTCTGCATTAGGCCCCGCCTCCTCTATTCTTTAAGACGAGTAATTGAATTGGCTCGCACTTTGCCTTTTCACAAAGTGCAGCCACTAGTGCTTTCCCAGACAAAGTCACACATTGTTGAGAAGAAAACACAAGCAGTTCCATAGCAAACCCTGGCATTACAACACCTTCAGAAGGTCACCTCTGCTAACACACTGCACTCACACATTGGTATATTCCCGCAAACAATGAGGCACATTTACACAATTTACACAGTCTGCGTTCAAACAAATTAGGTTGTGTTGTCCGCTCTCCACAGACTACAAGTTATGAAACTGTGCAGCTTTCCGAGAGTGGATCTATAACTGCAGTGACTAGAAACCAACAGTAGCCACGCAATTGCCCGTGCTACAGAAACGTTTCTATTTTGGCTGGTGCAAGCCCCCCCTGAAATGTCCATGACTTGCAGCCAGTTAAATTCTTCTGCGAAAATTATGTCAGTCTCCAACACAAAATTAACAAGAGGTCTGAGAAACAGTAAACAGCTCCTGAAGTGCTGCTGCTTTGTGTCTTGAAGGTGAGCTATAGCGCAACATTACGTTGAGGGACTCCCCTGCTATCTTCCCAAACTGGGAACTACTCTTTACGGGACACTATGGAAATATATACACACATCTTAAAGTTAAAACCAATACTGTAAATGATTAAAAAGTAAGTTTTATTCCCATTATAACAGTTACCCAGTTATACATCACCGTACAAGATTTAAACATATGAAGCAAGTGGGATTTTTTGTTGGGGGTGGGTGGGTGGTGTGTTTAAGCCTTTGACAAGAATAGACACATACCTTAATGAGCTGGGCCAGAGGAATGGCTGCAGAAGAGTCCTCAATCTGTTCACAAAAAATTAAACACATATTCAAGTTGTACAATCAAAACATAGCAGAAGTTAACCTCTACTGCAGTCTGAAAGTCTGCACTATAACCTCCGTGTGTCATGGAAAGAGTCATTTCCAACGGAATGTAATTGTACTGGTTCAAAACAAAGTCCAAAGCTATGACCGCTTCAGAGGGCCTACGTGGTTCATGAGAAGCAGCTAAACTCAGTCTGCTGGGGTTTAGATATTTGCATTTGCAGACAAACTGTGAAACTAAACCATTTCATCGGATAAAGGGGAAAGATCAAATGCACAACTTTGGAATACCACTTTGGGTACCAACAACATTTAAACTCACAGCAATCTGATAGAGACCTTCATGTACTCAGAGGGGGCCAAACAACATCACTTCAGTCATACAGCTTTAGGAACAAATACTCAAGTATTTCAGGACACGGGAAGGATTCTTAGCTGCACAGAACTGTCCTCAAAACCTAGGGGATATGTTGATTTTGGGATTTCTAGGAACCACCAAGTCAAAAGTAAGAAAAAGTACCAAGTGGCACAACAACGGTTTCTCAGTGCGTTTTGACAACATCTTCCAAAACTGTTAGGCAAAGAAAGTACTTATAAACAAAAGCTAAGTGATACAATGCGAAAATGGCAAAAAATACGCTCCAAACAATTTTAATTGCAAGAAACCAAGAACACACGACAGCCTATACAAACACACCAGCTCTAGACAGAGAGGTGTAGAACACAGCACCAATTGAATTGTGCAAACCTTGAACCTACATGACCTAGAAACTATCCTACATTATCTGTATAACACAAAGTCATCCAGGAAATATTCCAGCATATTCAGTATGAAACACAATGCCTCACTAGGCACAAATACCAATATTCACATTAGAACTGTGCAAATGATGGCATTACTCAGTGTTCACTGTGCTGTGAATCAAACACAGGGTCTCTACAACATACACTATGTCTCACAGCAAAACAGATTAACTTCATGTTTGGGAGATTAATAGGAGGCTACATTGTTTAGAATGACGTGCAATGTGTAGGAAAAAAGTGTGAGATTGTGTTTGTACATACTGCTCTGGATGTTCCACTCGCTGGCTCGGTTGGAGTTCTAGAAGAAGAAATAAAGGGGATGAGAACTTAGAACAAAGCACTTGCACCCAGCCAAAAGCAGTGAAAGCAGATTCTGAAACCTAAACTTCAAGACATTCTGTTCTGATAGTGTGCTGCATGTGGAAATGTATTTGTACGCATAAATCAAATCCCAGATCCCATTTGTAGTTTGTCAGCAATTACTGTAAGACTTACAGCTCTAGAACACAACAGTGCCAGAGGAAGTCCTCAGACATTTTGTCTCTGCTGTGTAAGTATCAAAACGATGAAGTCTGTGCTACAGCTTTGTGCTCTTAAACAATCAACCATCACATTAGCGACTGTTGCCCTTTCCTCTAGAGCCAGGATGCAAAAAAGCCAGATTGGAGGCATAAGAATACCTGCCATACCCCACCCCGCCTCCCCCAAATGCAAGACACAGTCAAACACTGACAAACAGACTCTTCTGAGATGGGAACATGCGTATCTGTCTTTCCTATAAAAGCACGAGAAAGAAGATCGATGCAAGCCGAGTGCCTCTCTAAACTAATCTCCACAGAAAAGGCTAAGAGACTGCAACCCCTGACAGAGACTGCAGTGCTTTACGGGTACTTACATAACTGGTGTTTTGCTGGTAGTTTTAACTCCTCTAACAGGGACTCTTCTAACAATTACCGAGGAGTTCTTAGGAATGAGAGCATTGGCATCTGTGTATTCTGAAAACAACACCAATACAGAAGAAAACATGAGTCAGTTTGTAAGAATATTAAGATGTAATTACATAGCACTTGAGAGAATCCCTTCACAGACAGGAAAGCAAAATTTTATATCAAGCACCAGCAGCAAAACCTTTTCCACTCTTTTCAAACAGTTTGGATGCCAGCAGCAAAATGGTCTCAGAGGTCCCTAAAGGAGAGTGTGCTCATGCATGAGGTTCTTTCCTGACCTGCCCTAAGTTGCTTTTGCTTCTGCTGGGCTACAAACCCAAGAGATCTGTGGAGAGAAACAAACCACAGCAAAGTCTCACCCGCATAAACCAGATTCGAAAGTCTGACCAGCTTGCCCTGCAACTAAGCAGGCACTTGGCTAAAGCACGAAAACTCTGCCCCGTTGCTTTCCGAGCTGTTCACTAAAAACCATTCCCCCGTGCCGCGAGTGCTGGGGACTGACAGAACACAGAAGGAGCCGCCATCTCTCTGCTCCTCGGAGCTTCATCCATCGACAGCCACACTGACAGCTGCTCAGCGCTGTACCCTCACATGGAAATGGGACTGGCAGGGCTAGAGTTTGGATCACAGAAACCGGAGGGGGTTTTGAGCTTGCTTTCACAGGCAGGGCAGAACGGGCTCCAACTAAAGGGGTCTCTCCTCTCTTAAGCTAGTCATCCAGTTTGAATAAGGCAAAGGGACGTGAATTCTTTCAATTCACTTTTTGCAGAGCAGAGAGACTCAAATCAATTACAAAGACAAGCCTTCTGAAAAGCCTTTTGAAACCAGTGTGTGCCTGAGGGTCTCCATGCTTTGCCATGGCTTACACCGTGTCCCTCTTTTGAAGAGGAGGAGCTACCTGAGACACTCGGACTGAGTAGGCCTCAAATGTGAAGATCTCTCCATGAGTAAGCTTCAAACTTAAAGACGTCTCCATGAGAAGGGTTTATATATTGTACTTACACAAGCTGGATAGGACTAAATGTTTTAAAGCGCCATCAGCAGCCATTCCCTGTCACCTGCCTCCAGTCCTAACTACTAAAAGCCCTCACCTCTGGAGGCCAAATCAGAACGATGGCCCGAAAGCCAAAGTTGCTGTGAAAGTACTACTAATGACAGAACCCGAAGCTTTTACAGAAGTCATGCCCTGAAACCAACGCCTAGAGCTCTGCTCAAATGGGGAATCTCACCATCACGCAGCCACCTGTCAAGACAGGCCTGCGCCGGGACTTTCTGATGTCGGAGGAGCTCAAACACCACTGAGGCTGACAAGCAACGGGGACGTGATGCCAGCGGCAGCTCTGGAAGCCCAAAGCAGCTGTTTCCACCTGCTGAGCGGAGTCATACAGAGTGCTCTTTCTGGTCCAGATCACAAACCACTGGACTGAGATTTCAGAGGCACAGGATAAGCAACAGTGGCCTCACAAAAAGGCAGGAGTTTGCTAGGCCTGTGCCCCGCTGAGGGTTGTGCTGGGTCTGCAGAAGATTGCAGGTGGCAGCACCTCTCCGCGAGGGAGGCTGTGTGTATGAGGACAGCAACCAGTGCGCTTATTCGCCAGTTCTGCAAGCCTGCAGAGGTCAGCTGGGACATGCACAACAGGTGTATGAGGCAAAAAGGGAAGGGGGTCCTCTTTTTGTATTTTGTGGCAATTCTTTGACCATTAGAAGAGAACCATTGACATCTGCCTTCTGAACACACTGTCCTTGCATGCAGAGATATATATAGAGAGAGATGCATGCTTGTTTTCCATCCACTGGTGAAGTGCACAGGGAGGAGACCTCCAGCCATCTAACAGCAGACTGATAGAAAAATGAATTCCCCTTACAGGTCAATCAGTACGCATTTAAATGGATCAGCTGAAAACTGAAGAGTGACAATAACCTGGTGAGGTAAAGGCTTTATTTGCACAGGGCACGTATCACGGCACATATCTGTGGGGGGGACTTGAAGTATCCTCCCACTAGCTTGGTCACCGAGGCAGAGAATTTGTGGAAGAGGGTTTACAAACAGCGGAGTACGCTGCCGAGGTAGTTCTGTGCAGGGACCTGGCACCTGTTGGCTTTGATACATTTGATTTTCCTTCACCTCAACTCATTGAGTTCATTTTGGTGATGAAATTGGTGTCAATGATGAAATCTGGTGAAGTCAAACAATGTCGACTTAAAAGTTAACTTTTTTGTTTTTAAATAGGAAAGGACTAAAACCGGAGCATTATTCCTGAAGTCCTTGGAAATTTCTGTTTGCTCTTTAACAGCTGCCAGCTTAGCCTAACAGCTCTCAGACAAAACTGGCATCTGCCAGCAGGAACCTGTTCCCCGCAGGCAGCAGCATCCCCTAGCAGAGCCTTGGCAGGTACCAGGAGCTGCGAAGCAGTGTCACTCTGCCTGGCCACGACTCCACATCTGCAGGCTGAGCAGTGACATCACACTCAAGAGGGCTACTTTTGACAGTTCTCCAAGCAGAGCTCCAACAGAAATGTTCAACAAACCTGGAGCCAACACCATCGTTGATTCCTACTCCCTCCTAGCACAAAGCTTGTTTTACTGCCAGTGATGGCCAGTAAGTGGCTACAGGGGGGGCTTCGGCAAGCACTACCCATTGCACATCGAGCAGGAAGTCTTCTACGCCCAGCTCCCTGTCTCACAAACAGATCGGAACGGCTCTGTGAGGTCCCCACAAACGCCACAGCCACCGACGGTGGCCGAATCGCACGGTCCCTTCCCAACCCACCAAATTGCTGGCGCCGGTTCCGCGTACGCCGGCGGGTCAGGCCCCGGGCTGACTCACGGCACGTGGGGACAAGCCCCAGAGAGCAGCGTGTGGTCCCGCAGGCCGCGGGCGCCGCCAGCCGGGCAGTGCCCGAGGCCCCGCGCCCGCCGCCCCCACGCACCTTCTCCGGTCTCGGCGTTGGTGACCCGCAGATCACAGTTGGCCGCCTTCAGCTTCTGGCGGCCCATGATCTCGCGCTTCAGGTTGCCGACGGAGATGTGGAGGCCGCTGAAGGTGACCGTGTCGCGGCGCAGCTGGGAGAAGAACTGGTAATGGACGCACGGCATGGCTGGTCCTGGCGACGCCTGCTCCTGACAGCGTCTGCCGTGCGCGGCAGGTGGTATCTGCCAGCCCCTGGCCCCCGCCCCTGCAAAGCCTCCAGCCCGGGACCCTCAGCGATGGAGCTGGGCTGCGGCGGCAGCGCCCACCCGGCTCCTCCTGGCAGCCCGGGCCAGCAGATGGGCGATGGGAGAGGCCCCGCGGCCCCGGCTCAGCCTCCGCTCCCTCTCTCACGGGCAGCGCTCCCAGGCTCGCTGTGGCGAATCGGGTGCTGCTGCCCCAGCGATCCACCGAGGGGCTTCCTGGCCACCAGCAGCACAGACTGCGACCTGCCACCACCACTGCCACGGCAACGAGTCGCCACAGACGGCCACGGCACTGCCACGCCCACCCCGCGGCATTATGACCCGGCCCATGGTGACACAAGGCCGGTGTTCTGCCACCCCCGGGGCTGTCCCTGCCTGGAGTTCTGCCACCCCCATGGCCTGTGGTGTCCCCCCTGTCACTGTCCAGGCCTTCACCACGCAGCATCAGCTCCCTCCCGCCAGCCCCTAGGCCTGTGGGGTCCCTCCCAACAGCCCCGTGCCCGTCAGGGCCCGACCTCCTGTCCCCCCCAGGCTGTCACCACCCGCTGTCCCCTCCTGCCAGCAGCCCCCAGGGCAAGGCAGCCTGGGGCAGAGGCAGCGGGCTTTGCCCTGTGGCCTCGGCTGCCGGAGCTGCCGGGCGGGGACGGGAGGGGACGTCTCAGGGTGCCGAGCCAGGCCCCACGTCCCCTCTGCCGCCGCCCCGCTCCCCGCTGACGGGGCAGCCCCTTGTTCCCCGCCGGGGCCGGGGCCGGTCGGGGCCGGTCGCTCTAAAGGGGCCGCCGCGGCGCCTTTCTCCGGGTCTGTCACCGCCGATGCGAAGCCGGGGCCGGTCCAGCGGCGCGGGCCGGGCCCGGGAGCGGCGGCGGCGCTGCCCGTGGCCGTGGCGCCGGCGGCCCGGGGCGGCCGGAGCCGCGGGGCCGGTGAGTCGGGGCCGGGGGCGCGGCCGAGGCGGGCGGCGGGGCCCGGGCGGCGGCGGCCCCGCGGCGGGAGGGGCCGGGGCGGGCGGCGCGGGGCGGCCCCGCCGCGCTTCGGGCCTTTGTGGCCGGGGGGGGGCGGCCGCGGTGGGAGCTGGCGCGGTACCGGCACGGGCGGCAGCTCCCCCCGGGTCGCCTGAGGAGGGACCCGCCGGCGCCTCCTGACCCGCCGGGACTCGGCTTCTGCCTTGGAGTAAGGAGGAGAGCGGGAGGGAACAGCGAACCCGGCTGCCGAGGCCGGGCTGGGGGGTTCCAGGGGCCTTCGGCACGAAAGGCAGCGGCCCCGGGAGAGGTTTGCCCGCAGCGCGGCAGCGCGGCCTGGAGCGCTGAGAGAGGGGAGGCAGCGGAGTGAGGTGTGACCGCAGGGGCTGGAGGTTTATCGACAGGCTCACTTGGGGGTCCATGTCTCCCTGTGCCTCACTGCTCAGACCTAAACGGCTGAGGTGGAAAACCGGAGTTTAAAAGTTGATATGTCACCATTGGATTGTTGAGTGCTCATTAAACTCTCGCTCCAGTGGCTAGAAGCTGTCCTACAGCTTCTACTAACCTGCCACTTGACAGGATGTTTTCCTCTCTCAGCACTTATCCCCAGACACACCCCAAAGCCCTGTTTCCAGTTCCCCAACACCACTTCTGAAAGTGAGCCTAACACAGAATTGCAAAGCTTTTGACTTGACCGAAGTGAGTGTAATTGTTCTTAAATAATTTGCTTATTCAAGTAGGCAGTGAACGCTATAAAAATGCGGGATTGACGAACAGCTTAAATGGTTTGTGATCTTTCTGTGCAGTGCTGCCTTATTCTGGTCTTCCGTGATGGCCAGAGCTCTGAAGCAGGGAGTCGTTAAGGTTTGGTACCCACATGCTTTACTGGAAACAGGGCTTAAGTTCCCCTGGTTAGACTCTGTCTTGAAAACCAACCTTTGACATCCGATCCAGTTTCTTCATTCAGTACTTTAAGGTTGGTACCAAACGAGTTTGTTCAAGAGGCTTTGGCATCTTGGGATTTTTTTGTTGGTTTGTTTATAAAAAGCAAGCCTTGCAACTTTTTTTCTTGGGGCTCTGATGAAACGTGTCTGTAATGGTGGTTTTTTTTAAGTTACTTTGAGTCACTTGGTAACTAGGGATGGAGGAGTGTTTCCTCTCTGGCAGAACAATGCTGTGCTGCTGGACATGGGGCCTGTTTCTGCTGAAATTGGGGCATTTATGTTTAGTAACGATTTTGCCAGTAGTTTGGCCAGCAATAGTTTTGGGCCTCCTACTGGAGAATCGATTTGAGATCTGGGTTTTCCTGAAAGCTGATTTATGTATTTTTTGTGACCAGGTTGTCTGCATTCTAATTGACTGCTCAACTTTGGTCTCCCTCTTCTGGGATCACACCTGCATAGCCTTCATACTGAATTGTTGATTAATTCCCCTGCCCCTGCAGAAGCAATACTATCAAGAGAAGTTGTGGAAAACTGCTGCGGGCGGAGGAAGCAAGCAGCCGATTCAATGTGAATGATAGAGCAAGCTTCAACTTTATTGAAAGAAGTCACCCCTTATATAAGCACTCTACAATAACCATGCATACTACTCACAAATCTATTGGATACATGTAAAAGGCTACATTATAATATCCCAGCCCCTTGTGGCATTTCAGGTATGTCACAACATCTTCCCTCTTCTGGCCTGCCTCCTTTCCCAAGGTTGTTTTACCATCAAGGCCATTGTGTACCTCAGTTTCTCTCTTTGTTAACATAACAGTCTGTTGTTAGCATAACTGTACCCTGGTTATTTCCTCTGTTTACCTCAGGTGGCTGTGACCAGCTCCTGCAGAGACCCATGGCCTTGCTCTCTGCAAGCCGTTCTCCAACAGAAAACCACTTATTGCTTTGCTTAGAACTGCTTCTTGCTGTCTTGGTAACAATAACTTGATGGGGTGGCTTAAGCAGCTTCTGCATGAACAGAAGTTACAAACTGCTGAGTGGAACTCAGCATGAGAACGCATGAGGACGCTGCAACAAAAGCAGATTTTCTTTCAAATGTTCTTAACTCTTTACTCTTCTCCTTGATCCTTGAGGTGGTTAAAAAAAGCTCCGATACCATGGTGGTATTCATCACTTAAAAGCCAAACTAAAGTCAAACATGAAAAGTAATTCTCAAGTGCAATTTTCTCTCACTGTGGAAAAATCTGTATAAACCCTTTTAATCTTTGTACATTTAGAATTCTATTAGCCTTTTGTTCTATTGTTTATTTCAGAAAAAAAAAAAAAAAACAACCAAAAAACCAACCCAAAAAACCAAACCAACACCACAAACACAAAACCCACCCTAATTTGCTTTAAATTTCTCCTCAGTTTCTGTTCCAGGCTGAGGCTGGCCTCTGCCATTGCCTTCCATGAAGAGGCCTTGTGCAGGAGCCCCCAGTGCTGGAACCCCTGAAGCCCAGCAGACAAGGTGCCAGTTTATTACGTTGCTGTTGCTCAGCTTTGAAAGCAGCAGAGTTTGAACAACTCGGGTCACATCCCGATTTGCCAGGACGCGTAGAACCTCCTGTTTGGTCTGCGCTGGCAGCACTAATGACAAATAATGCATTCTGTTTGAGAGCTGGTGAAAAATACAGAAATATTTCTAAGATGCAGACAGCTGATGGATTGTGGCTGTGTGCTTCCAGCTCTGGTAGATTTATATGATGATTTAACCCTTCAGGATGCTTTGCTGTTTACTCCCAAGCTTCACTTGCCTCCTTTTAGCTGCGTCTTGGAGCAGGGGAGCTCTGTGGATTAAGGGGTTGTCTGGGGGCCAGCTTGTGGCCAGTTTCTAGTGATTTACCTAATTCTAGTGAAAATGGTGAAAGACTCGGGTAATTATGCTTAGTGTATAGATGCATTTTGTGGCCTTAAGCCACAATAAAAGCCTAGAGCTTTTACTCTCGGAAGTAATTCTTAGTCTGTAGAGCTGAGCTGTATTTTTTGACCTTTCCTTCAGGTCAGCTGTGCACAGTCCGATTACTCCAGGTAGTAGTTTATCCTGGGACACGGCCGTTGGGCCGTGGGACCACCTTAGCTTGCTGTATGTGGCCTGTGTGCTCAGCAAGCAGTAAATAAGAAGCAAGATGTTGGATTTTGCATTTATCAGGTAGCTTCAGCTGTACCGGTGTCCTGTACATCGAATTTCAGTGATTGAGTTTTATTTGCCCTTCTGTTGTTTCTCCTTTCATGAAGAAACCACTGGCCTGCCCTGTCACACACTTGCTTCCTTGGAAATTCCTGTCTTAATTATTGACAATTAGCTATTTAGAGTACTTAAACTGAATCTGTTGCTTCCCAGTTCTTTTAGCCCACGGTTGGGATGTGCATCAAGACAGCTTTCTGGCTTACTTCCAGTCTGGCTGCAGCTTTTCATGGGGCAAAGAGGTTGCTGGTAATTGGTCATCAGATTTCCTTTCCCACTTTGAAAAAGTTGCTCTTCGAGGCACTGTGTGCATTAGCTTCTTCTTCCAGAAAGCAATTTATGAAACGACTTGGGTCTAGTGATAGAAAATCCCACTGGGCAATAAGATTGCTTCAGATCCTGTATTAGTGTTGCCAGATTTATTTTTTTTAATTGCAGGGGAGCAGAGTTTTGAATAATCATGAAGGCATTTGCATAGAACTTATTTTTATCCCAGACAGCAGTGGTCTGTGTAAAACCATGAGGAGCCAGACAATTGTCACTATTAAACATCTGTGTCCACATCAATTTTGTACGGCCTGATTATTGCTGGGTGATTTCTTGGAGCTGTGGCATGATAATTTTATAGTTGGTGAGCTTTACATACGGTGACAAACAGAGCAACGATCCTGTGCTTTAAATTCTTAGGGGGGAGAGGGGCAGGGCTGGGCTGTCTCAGCTGTAGCCAAAAGAGAATCCCTAAAGTGGACGCAGTCTTAAAAAAATAATTAATAAAGCATTCCCCTGAACAGGACAGGTTGTTTTGCAGTGTTGTGTTGCCAAGCAGGTTTGCCTTTCCACAGGCTTCTCCCTTGAACTTCAAGGTCCAGCCGTATATTTCTGTGAAGTTTGGGTTGAAAAGGGTTATCCCCGGGGCTTTGGTTGTGCTGTACAGGCATGGCCCCCTGAATTTCTTTCTTGGTTTCTTACCTGTGCTGAGAGATTAGAAAAGTATTTCCCTGTTCAAAGCTTTTGCTTTCTGTCTTTTCCTTTTGCTGGGGCCTGGATTCATGTTATTCAGTCTACCTTCTAATTTATGTTTCATGTAATTGTTCACTTTGCCGGTCTTGGTGTTTCTGGTTCTACTAAATAAGCTGTCTGGATAGTCAAGGCAGGGAGATTCGCAACCTTGAGAAAATAATATCAAAAAAGCCCAAACACCTAATCTGAAAAGAATGCTTAGGGCATTCTTTTACTACCAGTATAGTAAATGACTGCTGTCAGCAAAGTCTGGGCGAGAGTGTGGGCTGTACTCGTGCAGGTGTGTACGTCCAGGTTCTTCCGCTCTCTGCCGCAGCACTACCATTTCCTAGCCATTGTTCTTGTCCTTTCTGCCCCTCCCTGCAGCCATTCTAAACTACTTCCTCTAATCCACTGGCATTAATGGCACAATCTGAGATGAGTAGAAGTGCCACTGGCAATATCTAAAGAAAGCAGACTCTGTTGCATAGACATCTCTTACTTCTGTAAACACCAAACGATGCCTAAGAACTGGTGTTACAACGGCTGTTGTGATAGAGGTAACATCCAGCAAACCAAGATGGCAGAAAAAAATTAGGAAATACCCCTTCAGTCTTCTTTTGTAATCCTCCACCAGGGAATGTTCCCCACAGGATATTTCTTAGCACTTGAAGCACGCTTTACTGAAAGGGTCCTGGTCGTGAGTTCTGAGTGTAGCTATGTGTTATGGTGCGGTTGGACAGAAATGTGTATTTAGAAAACTAAACCAATTACATTTTATTAAATAAATGAATAACATTGTTCTTTGCCTTCCAGTCTGCAGAAGCACGGACAGTCACAACAGTCTGACCCGGCTGAACACGCTGGAGAACTGCACTTGCAAATCTTGCTGATGTTTAAAACCAAGCCTGAAGATTTCCGTGAGCTCAGCTTTCCTAAACTGACTATGGTTATAAACTAGTTGCTTCTTTTTTGTGTGCGTGGCCTGACGAGTTTAAAGGGACTTTTCCCAACCTCACTGCGAGTGGAGGAACTCCTCTGTTTTTTAACTCGGCGCTGGTCATTCTTGAGATGGTTCACCTGCAGGAGATCGGCCTCTGTAACCTGATGGACGTTACTCGAGGCTCTGTGCGGATTGAGAAGAACAATGAATCATGTGACTTGTCCACGATGGGCTGGTCAAGGATTTTAGATTCTGTAGAAGATAATTACATCGTGGCCAACAAGGATGACAAAGAAGAGTGTGGAGATGTGTGTCCAGGAGCCGTGAGAGGGAAGAGCAACCGTGCACCTACTGTGATAAATGGCATTTTCAGTGAACGCTGCTGGACCCACGATGGCTGTCAGAGAGGTGAGTCTGGGGCGTGGTGCATGTCAGCTGTGGTTTTGCTGTCAGTTTTTAACCTGTCAGACCTATTGGTGGGATAATAGGTGCCTATTAACCTGCTACCTTTAAGCACAGCTTCCTAAAAGCAAGGCTCAAAATTAACATGATTCAGGTGAAGAGAGGGCCTATGGGTTGGGGCTGTTTTATCAGTTTTCACCTATGTGAATAAAGTATGCAAGAATGTCGTCTTTGGTTTCTTTGCCACGTTAGGGACTGCCTAAAGCTCACAAGTGTAACTGACTCTGGGTGTATCTGGTACCTTGTGTCACATTTAAGGTGGTATTAGTATCTCTGCTGAGGTTTTGGTAAGGGATTAAAAGTCCAGACTGACTGAAAGGCTGCTGCAGGCAGCAACAGAACAGGAGAGAAAAGTCTGATGGAAGAAGCCCAACTCTGTACAGGTGCAATTCCATTTTGACCGAAGCATTACTGGTGTAGGAAGGTGTAAGGCCTGTGGGTGAGTGAGCAATGCTTGCACAGAGCAAGAAGCTGGAAGCCAAGTCAGAGCTGAAGGGAAAAGGAGAAGGAGGAGAGAGGACCTGGGTGGGGATTGCCCGCAGCAGGAGTCCCGGGGAGGGTGAAATACCTGGGCTTTGACCTGGGGTTTTGTTCAGGGGAGAAGGTATGGTCAGAAATTTAGCTGCTGCTGCTGCAACCCCTGAACTCCAGTTCTTCAACTGTATTAGCATGCCTCTTTTTAGCTGTGCTTTTGGAGCAGGGGGAGTAGCTCTGTGGATTAAGGGGTTGTCTGGGGGCCAGCTTGTGGCCAATTTCTAGTGAAAAGCAAATTTGTTCAGTTAAGGCCAACTCATGTTACATTTTGGGTCGGAAGGGAGAGAATATGTAGTCTTTTTGGGTCTAGCCTGATGCTGTTACGGCAGCCAAGTGTGTTCCGAAGGTTTTGTACTTTTGCAGCTGACATTTTTATAACATTTTGTACATACATACTTAGTTTTATTGCCGTAAAAATGTAGTTCTTGGTTCAGTGCAATGTGTTCATGCAGAGAGTGTCTTTGCTGAAGAATGCAGACAACAAAGACGCTGGAAATGCCGTGTCCTAGACCTCAGTCTAGATCTGCCAAAGATGATTTTCATATTTTGCATTTTTTTCCACGTTTATTTTTAATGTAATAAGAATGCTATATGTCTCTCAGTCCACTTGTGGAAGGAACAATTCCCTCTGAAACAGGATTTCCTGCCAATTGTCCTTGCATTCTTCTCTGTTTATACCCCATTTGAAGCAGTCTGATGTTTTTGACAATCTAATTGTAAAGGTGGGCTCAGCCTTTTACTTGCATATTGCGTCATCTGGAGGTGGAGTAAGGTAATAGGAAAAAAAAAGTGGAACAGGCAAATAGAAGTGACCAGGAAAATGATCTGCAGTATCGGACAGGCCCTTAGTGAATCCCGAAGGGCTGCATTCCTGGAATATGAAGATGGATATCTGAAATATAGGCTTTGTTCCCTAGAGGATATGATGAAATTCAAGTTCTCCTGTTCCCCCTGAATGAAACCTTTGTAGGAGTCTGTAAACTTCTTGATCTTGGGAGTTGACTACCAGAAAATTTGAGTTATTAAGACTGTGAGCCATTTCGGGTTGGTAGGTGGACTTTTTCTTTAATCTATTATCTTGCTTTATGCGATAAAAGCAGAAGCTGTGTCTCTCAATTAGTGCAATCTAGAATTTGTTGCACAATATTAACCTCATGAAAAGGAAGTGGGAAGTATAGGAAAGCATTTGGGCCACTTGAAGAGGATGCCCATCTATAAGAAGGATGGAAGGATGATCCGGGAAATTACAGGCCTGTCAGCTTGATGTCGGTACCCAGGAAGCTGATGGAGCAGCTCAACCTGAATACCATCACACACCACATGCGGGACACCCAGATGCTCAGGCCCAGTCAGCATGGGTTTAGGAAAGGCAGGTCCTGCCTGACAAACCTGATCTCCTTCTACGAAGGGCGACCTGTTTACTGGATGAGGGAAAGGCTGTGGATGGAGTTTACCTTGACTGTAGAAAGGCCTTTGACACCGTTTCCCACAGCATTCTCCTGGCGAAACCGGCTGCTCGAGGCTTGGATGGGCACACGCTTTGCTGAGTCAAAAACTGGCTGGCTGGCCGGGCCCAAAGAGTGGTGGTGAAGGGAGTTAAATCCAGTTGGCAGCCAGTCACGAGTGGTGTCCCCCAGGGCTGAACACAGTAGCCCTTGGTAAGCTTTCACAGAGCAGTCAGGGCAAGCAGGATTATTAAGCAATATTCAGGAGTCGATATAAGTTGCTATAAGTAAAGAAGTTGCAAAGCAGGTGATCATTTCCTTGTATCACCTCCTTGCTTTATTTCCCTTAGAAGGCTGTTGCAGTGTTGTGGTAAGGCATTAGCTGTCTTTTTCTACCTGCCAATCCACAGACATGTGGCGCTCAGATCAGAGCTAACCCTTGCAGGAGGTTAAAACCTTCGCGGGAACAAAAGCACAAACGGCAATATGGTGGTTGCTATTTGCTCAATTTTATTAACCGTGCAATCGCTTTATATACGCCTTTCTGCACATCGCGAGGTCTTTAGTTCCCTGTTCTTCCCGTACATCGCGAGATCTCTCATGCGCCTCTATTGTTCCCGTACATCGCGAGATCTTCCGAGCACATAATACAAAAAATCGCAGCGAGCCTTTCTGAGGCTGAAGCAGATGAAGAGGAAAAGGCAAACCCAGATCTCACAGCGAGGGAAGACGCTGGAATTGTTGATGAAGATACAACAGCAGTACAGCGTCAGAGTCCTGAAGTTCCTGGGGAGCTCAAATGGGCGGAGTCAGGAGAAAGTCTCCTTGAGGAAGACAAGGAGCGGGATGCAAGCAGCAGGGGAACAATGGGGAGGATCTCAGGCCATCGGAAAGCAGCGTGTTGGAAGTGAGGACAGTGATGAGGAGGGTCCTGAGAGTGACGAGGGGAGCGGGGAGTACAGCCCCTCTGCACGGCTGTGGGATGCAGAATGCATTTCCTTTATTTTAACAGAAGGTTTTGGTTCTGTTTCTATTGCTTTCAGTTCACTGCAGTGCATCTAAGATAGTCTTGTGTGGCATAAACAATTGGAATGCTGCTGCTTGATGCTCTGCTGGGTTACTCTGACCATCTTGTGTGTTGCTTTTGTTTTGGTTTGCGTTCAGAATTAATGTGCTGTTGGTTTGCATTCAGTAATGTGCTGTTCATTGAATAATGCTGAGGCCTTCAAAGACGTTTGCTTCTGGAACCCCTCTCTTGTGTGAAAGAAACTTCAGTTTAGGCACTTTCACCACTAGACTCAGATGAGTGGAGCAAGGACTACTGAAGAAGAACGAACCTTAAAAACCTAGAGGACAGAATCTTATGCTCTATTGATGGAGTGTGTCAAGCTAGTAATCTGGTCCTGAGCTGGCCTAAGACAATAGTGTGGTTCTTTATTAGCACAGTTCCTGTGTGCTTCCATCCAGCACACACGGTTTCATGGCTCTGGGCTTGCACAGAGATCCTCCATCCAGTACAGACAGATAGTCCGAATGGTAAGTAGGTAACAGCGTTTGCTTCTTAGTCCAGTCCTGCATCATCTCTGCTGCCAGGAGACTACCTGAGATTCAGGGATGGTGCAGGTCAAGGAAGGACAGGAAAAATCATTGAATCCTAAAAATTACAGCTAGGAACGACTTCCTAAATTGCATAGAGATTTGTCCCCATCTACCTGGGGGTTATTGAGGTAAATTTTATAGCAAATAAAGAATTGTCAAGAAACCAAGTGTAGAGCAATGAAAGAATTGGTTTTCAGTCCTTTCTTGTGCCTCCAAGGGTCCTTCTCAGGGCGGTGTTGAGAGGAGACCGACAGGCACTGTTCTGGTTTTGTCCCGAGGAGACCCATCTGAGAGGATTTCTCCTAACCGGTGCTGTCATTAGCAGTGCAGAACTAATTTATCGGAGAAAATTGCATATGCAGAAGAAAGCAAAAGGTGCAGAGTGCTCCTCCGGGGTTGTTCGGTTGCAGGATGGGTCTGGGCAGATCACAACGGGTGTTCTGTCAGAAGCGTGGGATTACCTGGGGTGGGCTCCTGCTGTGTGTTTTCTGATCTCGCTGTGCTCTTTGGGACAAGGAGATACTGCCAGTCCCAAGAGAGAGAATTGTTGTCAGCGGTGTTTGTCACCCTGCCCTGGGCTCTGTGTTTCGAAAGATTGTCAGGTCTGTTTTGTCAGATGTATGACCTGACTGTGAAACATCATAATCACTGCATTTACAGAGCAGAAAATACTTCTCCACTTATTTTTAGATAAGCATAGGTCTTCAGCCACTTAAGTTGAGGAACTGAGGAATCATCAGAACTGTAGCTGAGAGCTTAACATAGACATTTTTTTAAAAAACAAAGTGTTCATAGAACAATAACAATTTTATGTCTATAAAACAATATTGTTGCTCCTGTGGTGAAACCCCCTGAGACTGCCTGACAAAAGCAATCTCACCGCTTGTGAAAATGTGGAAGATTGCTGCTCTGTGGTTCAGTAGATGCCCCTGCATGAATTTTCCGTTGGATTTTTAATGGTTGTCTCCATTTGGTTTTAATCTACCTAAAATAAAATTATTGCTGGTGAAGATTGACGTGGCTCCAATCGGGTCTGCCCTAACATTTCAAATTTTGAACCAAGCTGAGGCAGCTGGATGACTTCTGCTCCCCTTTCGCCTTTTAATGGCTTCTCTTTCTGGCTTCGTCTTCTGTAACTTTGTGATAGTTCTTGAAGATTGCAGTCAGTCCAGGCGGAAACAGCAACGGCAGCTGGACGTGGTGATCACGTGAATTCCGAACCTGATGATTCCTGTACAGGTGTGGAAGAAGAGGTTGTAGCAAGCGGGGAGTATGATGCCAGTGAAGGTGAGTTGGCTGTTGAGTAGGGATGAAATCTGATTCATCGGAAGTGTTTTTATAGAAGTGCTTGCCCTTTCCCTTTCCTTTTTACTCTATCAAATCCTGCATGTGCTCTTTTCTGTCCTAACTTGTATAAAATCGGGTGGTGACTAGCTGGCTTCTGTAGTCCTGTGTAGTTAACCTGTATTACAGTAAATAACTGCTTTGTTGACAGTTATAATGGTCCTAGGTAAAGAATGAAGGCCATGAAAAAACTGGCTGCCAGTCAAGAAAACAGCTGTGGGAGGCAGGAGTCTAATGAGTTTCCCTTTGCTTCCAGGTAGCGCGGGGGCTCGTGGGGAGGTGCATTGCCGGGGCAGGCAGGGTGGGACTGGCAGATGAGGAGGGAAGCTGAGCTGCAGCCTCCATCTCCGTGCTGTGCCCCGTTTGTCTCTCATCTCCCGGTGAGCAGTTGGCCTGATTGGCAGTGAGGAACCTTCAGCTTGTCTTGGTTCCCTCCAAGAACGTTTCTGATCCCTGCAGCCCAAGCTGTTCATTGCTGGGAGCCGTACTGGAAGGTCACCTTAAGCTTCCACTCCCCAGCAGCAGCGAGTCTGAAAAGTGAAGAAACCCACAGGTTAAAGCTGACTTCAGTCTGCACTGCTGCTCTTCCATTTCCTTCTGCCATCCTCTAAGGGTCTAACAGCTGGCAGGAACAGGCCCTCTCTATTGTTTTTACACTGCTAGTTATGCCCGGTCTTGTACTTTGTCACATTAATCCAGGGTATTCTAAGGTTTTTTTTCTGGTCAGCTGGGAGCCTTTTGACCTCCTTCCTCTATGTAGCCTAAGAGCAGAGTCTTGTAAGGTGTGTTGTCTTCCGTCTGGAGTGTGTATACAGGAGGCTGGAGGTTCCTCTCGTCTCTGGTCTGTCAGGTCTTGTCTTTTTCCTCAGTAATTCTTCCTCAGATGAAACTGCTTCTGCCTTAGTCTTATCAGCTGACTGCAGACAGCTGTCGATACCGTTTAGTTTCAAAGCCTGGTGGTTTTCATGTGCTGGTCTTCACAGGGATCTGTGTTTCTGATGCAGAGCCCAAGGTAGAGACCATGTAGTTCCTGGGCAGCCCGACTTCCGTGGCAATTGTCCCTCCGGATCTGGGTTGAAACGTGGTTGCTTTGTAGGCAGGTGGTCTTTGGAAAGACCCAAATCTCCTAGTTGTTACCTTCTCAGGTTCCACGGTGCCTCATTTGGAATACTTTAATGCTGAAACAACCTCACGGTTGCCGTTATCATTCTGCCCAAGGCAAGACCTCACTTTACAGAAGGGAATACTTTGCAAGCAGCAGCCAGAGTAAATTAACTGCTCTTTCTGCTAATGAAGCAGGTAAACAGGTAGACTATGCCATGCACCACACAGCATTTGGTTTCTTTCAGGCAAAGTGAACCAAACGTCTGTTTTAAAGGGACCAGCAGAATCCATTACATTGGACTCGGCCCAATATAAGCAGCTGGACAGTTTGGACACTGTACTTTTGTGTAGACAGGATTATTTACTCTGAGCTGGGATGACAGTTTGGGATGTTTTCATATTTTACCAAAACTTCCCTTAGAAATGTTTAGAATGATTTCATGTTACTGATTTTGGTAGTGGACTTGAGCTCTCCCAGATTCATGAGGTAGGATTTTCAGCGTGAGCAGTGTAAAAGTATGGTAGTGATGGATAACTGACTTTTTTATATATATATATATATATATATATATATGTATAAAAGAAGAAAAAACCTAAAAGATCAGGTACAGAAAGCTAGTAGTAAACATCAGGAACAAAGCTGGTGCAGGATGTTTCTTGGATGAAGGCATGATTGCTTGTATTGCAAAATGCAGAGGTTTTGATTTTGAAGTGTGGTCCAGTGTTCAGTGATGGGGGGTCTGGTGGGAGGAAGCAACCTGCTGAGCTCTCTCCTCTCCTTCCCCAACCTCCCTTCTCTCTGGAAACTCTCTTCCCAGGCTGTCCTTGCTCCTCCTGGCTCCTGCACTGTCTGCAGCCACCTGGGCTCCTTGTGCACCTTCCACTTCCCTCTGCGGAGACCTGGGAGCGAGTCGGGCCCGGCTCTGAAGGGCAGGAAGGGAGGGGTGGGCGCGGGGAGCAGCGGGGCCAGGGGGAGGGTTGTGGCAAGCCAGACACGAGCTCCACTCGGCTGGCAGAGACAGGCCGGGCAGATAGTGTCCTCCAGGCCTGGAATCTTCTCTGTCTGCCGTCCAGAGACGGGCTCTGCTTGCACAGGTGGTTGCGCCAGCAAGCAGCAGAAAGCAGTAACTGCAGAGTGCAGCAGTAGTGCAGAAGGGTAAAATCAAAAGGAGTGGGAGATGGTTTGGGGCAAGACAGACAGCCTTTGCGCAGTTTGGGAAAGGTAGCTTGGGAAAGACCTTGCTCTTGTTCCTTTTGGTGGCACAAAACTTCTCTGTTCTTAAAGAACCGGGACCTGCCATGTTTGTACAGAACTCTGGTGCAGCAGCACAGGCTGCCGGGGGGGGCCTGTCCCGGGACAGACCCCACAGCGCCGAATTCAGTGAGGGCATTCCCGTGAAATTGCCAGCGGGCAGGAATCGACCTTACGTTATCCCCCTGATGTAATGACGGAATCCATGGGAAGCCATTATACGAATAGCCGAGTATTCTTTTTCCTGCGTGTGCATATTTTACATGAGCAATTCACCACCCGTTTCTGAACTTTTGAACATTACTGTCAAGCTTATAGCTACACCTGTGCTCCCTGCTGGGCAGGTGAGGGAAGGGGGCAGAGTCCGGAGGGCAGGCAGAGCTGTCAGAGTTGAAAGATGGTCATGCGTTGGCATTTTGGCTTAAATTAGTTATGCCAGATGCCAGAACAGCAGCACTAGAAACACAGTCAGAGCAAAGGTGCATGATGAGAAACAGCACAGCAAGTTTTCTTCTTGTCACCATGCTGATGTCCCCTCATTGCTTGGGAGAGATAGCATCTTTAATAATAACCCTGTAAAACAGCCGTAACACTAACACAATTCTCAATAAAACTGTTGTTTTGATTATTTTTTAATAGCACCAGATGGAACTTTCTTGGCAGAAGGAACAAGAACACTTGATGTGCAGGGAGCAGCAGAAAAAGTGGCACAAGAAGGACAGATGGTAGGGGAGACACAAGCACCTGAGGAGGCAGATTTTGTCAAAGAGGAAGAAGTTTGCACCAAAGATGCAGGAGAAGTGGAATGGGTGGAAGATTTGCTGCCCGAGGAAGAAGCAGTGGCTGTGCTGCAGGCAGAAGGCCAGCCCGTGGTGGAGGAATCTGCACCCGAGGAGAATGCCATGGCAGAGGGAGATCCAAAGGACAGGGGACAGGGAAAGAAAGTGAGTTTGGCACAGAGGTGTCACCCAGGGAACAGGGAGTTCTGGTGGAGGGGATGGAGAGCGAGGCAGGACTCGAAGAGCAGGGACCTGGGGAGGAGGAGCTGTCAGGGGCAGGGGAAGAGCTTGGCTGGGAGGAAGGCAGAATGGAGCCCGAGGGGCAGGGGGTGGCTGAGGACATTTCCGAGAGTGATGAGGAGGACTCTGAGGGAGAGGAGTCTGAGGGAGAGGAGAACATGAAGGAGGGAGGTTTTTCAGGGGAGGATGATGTGGCAAGTGCTCTGTCTGCAGGAGAAGAGGACCTGGAGGAGGAGAATGTGAATTGAAAGATGTGCCGAGTGCTCTGTCAGCGGGAGAGGGGGACCTGAAGCAAGGAGCATTTGCAGGGATAGACCTAGTACCGATTGAGCTTTCTGATGAAGAGGAGGACATGGAGGAGAGAGGATTCAGAAGGGAATACATGTTGGGTGGTGTGCCTGAGGGCAAGGAGGACCTGGACGAGGGAGGATTTGCAGGGAAGGATGTTGTGGCGATTCTGGTGTCTGGGGGAGATGACAGTGAGGAGGGAGTGTTTGCAGGGAAGGACGTTGTGGCTGGTCCTGTGTCTGAGAGAGAGGAAGACCTGGAGGAGGGCTGGAGGAGAGAGGATCTGAAGGGAAAGAGGTTGTGGCAGGTGCTGTGTCTGAGGGAGAGGACATGGAAGAGGGAGGATTTGTGGGGGAGGAGGATGATGCGGGGTGGCCAGAGCAGAGTCAGGAGGTGGAGGCGAGGCCATGGGTAGAGCAGCGGGGTCAAGGAGCTTGGGAGGGAGGGATCACTGGGGAGTGGGGAGGAGAGGTGGCCTGGGGCGAGGACGGTTGCTGGGGTGAGAACGGGGGTGACAGGGCACAGGGAGGGGTGATGGGAGCAGGGGGTGGCAGAGAGAGCGGGGCAGGGGTGGCAGCTGAGAGAGGGGACTCTAGGGGGGCTGGGGGGGATGGGGAAGGGGCAGCTGATGGAGCTTGCGGGTGAGGGGTCAGCCAGGAGCGGTGTGAGGGAAGGGGCCGAGGACCAGGGCGAGGCAGGGGGAGGGGAGCGGGGCACACTTTAGTAGTCGACTTGGGGTTTCCCAAGTTTAACTACTGAAAATAAACCTGGCAAATTAAACCAAAGAGCTGAGATGTGCATTTTAGTTGCGGCTTAAGTGAAAAGCAATAAGCAAGTGTAACATGTTGTCTCATAAAATTATATTCCTGGATGATATACCTGAAACAATCAAGTTTGCAGAAGATATCTTTATCTCTGCTGTAACGGCTGGTACGTCTTCCTAGAGACGTTCTGCAAACACTGCACGAGAGACAGCACACACATGCCAGCACAGGGCATTTACCTGCAGAAACGTAAAAGAAAATACCCCTCAATGTTTGTATTTACAAAAGCTAATTTTTTTCCATCCATGCCCAAAAATTACTCATACCATGACTCACAGAAAATCTATCTTCAAGGCAAAACATTTTTCCTACAGCAGGCATATTAAGTGTTAACTAATTTGATGGAGGTTTTCAGAATAAGCTTTCATGGTTTTGTAATTAAAAGCACCAGAAGAGAAAGCAAGAGATTCAGGTTCCACATAGATATTTTGTGCCCGGTTCTGTTCTCACAGCATTAGAGTAACAGAGCAAGTTCTGGCCTCACGTGACCTTGGGGAGGCAGCTAACTGACTGTCCCGATCTGATATTGGGGAGGGTTCTTAAACGATCCCAAGAGTGAGATTAAGACACAAACGAGGTCAGAAGCCGTACAACCTTGTGAACTTTATTTTGCATACAACAGGTAATAGCGATAGGACAGAGAGAAAAAGGAAGGGTCAGGATCCCTAAGCAAGAGAATGGTAGAGATGCAGCAAGATTAATTACCACCACCACAAATCCAGCAGCGTACTGTTGGCTCAGGCCTGGTGCAGGTGATGGTGCTCCAAGCTCCAAAAGTAAAGACAAGGCTGTGAGGGAGAGAGAGAGATCCCGAGAGAGGAGTACGCAGTCCTTTTATTGTCCCCGATTTCTCCCAAAAGTCCGCCCATTTCCATGGGGCTCATTGACTCGTGGCCCTCCGTGCGCGCACGCCCCAGTGTTGACCGTGGTTGTGCCGGCCTGCACGTCTTCTTCCCCCCGGTTTAACTGCGGGCGGAGGCTGTGGTTTTGTCTGGGACAGTTCCTCTTCTCCAGAGCGTACTCCTCCCTGTCCACGGGACACTGAGGCCAGGACGTGGTGGTGGTGCAACAGCAATGCCTGAGACGTACAGTCCAACACAGTCCCTTACGCTGACATACTGTTATTTCCGTCTGTAAAAAGTCCTGCCTAACAACGAACAAACTTTGCAAAGTGATATGAAATTTTAAAATGACAGTATTGAAGGAGAGTAAGAAATTCTGTCAAATGGAAATAAACCATGAACCACATCTTGATTTACCAGGTTTTTGTTAAAGCAAAGGGAACAAAGTGTGAGTTTCAAAGTGCCAGCAGTAGTTCTGATAACAAATTCAACAGTTCTTTAGAATGTAACATCCATAGTGAAACCAGACAGAGTCATGGAAAGCAGCAGCAATCAGCAGCTTTCAAAATTCACATATAATTTTTCAGCAAATAAATTGAGTGCAATCATTTGTTTTTCTTCATTTCTATAAAGAGAACTCTGTCGGGCAGACATTGTACAGCACACATCAGCTAAATCACCTGAATCCCTTGAAAACCCAAGTGACTGTAAAGGTTAACAACCCTTTGGATAATGGCATGCTGCATAGGAGGAATGTTGTAAACCAAACAATGACTAAGTTTAGATTTAACTTTTTTAAAAAAATTTTAGGACCCAATTTCCAATCTCATAGCAAACAGCTCATCTGTTGCCTATGGCAGAGCAGCAGGTCTGAGGTAATTGGGGATGTGCCCTTCACCAGAACGCTGCCAGACCGATCACAGAGCAAGCGAGCTCTCCAGCCCTGCCCTGACGCTGGGATCACCCGTCTCAGCCATTCTCCAGGGTGTGACACCGCCGTTTGCAGTCGCCCAACCCTCTCCCGACTGTCCCCCTTGCTGCAGCCATCTTCTGCACGCTGACAGATTTACACCGCGGCGTAAGGCGAAGCTGTTGGTGACAGCTGTCGCCGAGCCCATCCTTCCAGCGTTTCTCCAGGGCTGCAGCGCCGGGGCCAGGCCCAGGCCCGGCCCACACGGGGTCTGCCCAGGCCCCCCCGACCCCCGGCGCTCCGCAGAGCACGAGCCGAGGGCCCGGCCTCACCGCGCTCATCTCGCCCCGGCCTGCGGAAGCCAACGCTTGTCCGCGGAGCAGGGCACCGACACCTCTGACGGTTGCCCCCCCGATGTCTCCAGTCCACGCTCTTATTAACCGGCAGGGCTGGGTCGGCCGAGGCGCTGCTGATGGCCACAAGGAGCCAGCTGACCAGCACGGATTCCTTCCTGCCTGCGCGGGAAGCACTAACAGCTCATTTAGAGCTGAATCGTTTAGAGGTGTTTTGCTCCAAGCCATGTTATCCCAGTTGTTGAGACAGGAGACAGCAGCAATCAGTCAAAAACGAGCTACAGAAGCATCACAGGAGTTAACGGGACTGGAACCAAGTTCAAGTTAGCTCTGTGCCAGCCCTGTGCCCTGTCTCTGCGCCAGCCCAGCCCGCTGCAGAGGGTTCACTAGAACAAACGGTATCAAGCAGCTCCCCCACACCTGCCCGTTCCCTGTTTCCAACGAACGCCGACCCGGCACACACGCTCCTCTGACCTCCTCACCCAGCGCAGAGCCAAGCAATGACCCAGGAGCAGCACTGCGATGTTTCCAGCAGCGCTGCCCACCTCCCCTCTGCAGGGTGTGCAATGGCCTGATTTAAGGCTGCATCGAATGGAGTCAAGGGACTTCTGGCACGGTTCTCTATCTTGCTTTTGAACGGATAGAGGGCAGAAGGCTGAGAAGGCTTTCTAGATCTGCGTTTGGAAGAGCAAAGTGTCCCTGCAGGCAAAGTGGACACCGAGCGTCGGGCAGAAGCTTTGCTGCATGCACCCCCCTCTCTGCTCGGTGTCCTCACAGGAGCTGGGGGAGATAGAGCGGTGGAGAGGGAAAGGGGAGAGGTACGTCAGCTCCCCCAACACGGTGACAGCGTGTCTGGGGCAGGAGGGGAGTTTCCGATGAGGCCAAGTCGCTGCCGTGCCTCGGCCTGGCAGTAGAGCTGGTGTGGGTTTGGGTTATTCCTCCGCCCCTGGGGATGATACACAGCAAGGGAAATCGGCACGGTGGTGTCTCAAATGCACTCGGCAGGTGTTTGATCAGCCAAAGGCCCACAGAAAGACAGAGGGGAGTAGTTGTCAACTTCAGGGGGGTTTGCTCAGGCCCTATTTTGTCAGAGCTTCCTCAGGGCTGTTTGTGGGTCAGCAGGGGGACTGTGTGAACTGTGGCTGATGCAAACCAGCCCCAGGCATCTCCTCGGGAAGAGCAAGAGTCCCTTACGACTCCAGGTCACCCCTTGCCACATGCCAACTGTGACATTTCTGGTTTAGGCACGGCCAGCTTTGCCTCCATCCACCGCCGAGAGCACGGCAGAGTCCCTGGGGCGCCCAGAACTACTGGCCAGGCTTTCTGAGGAACGAAGGTAAAATGAGCTGGCTTTGGTTAAAATCAGAACTGACTCCCGCGGGCTGTGGCTTTCTCTATCTAATCGCACTGTGGGGTGGAAAGATTTTCAGGCTCTGCCCAGGACCAGGAGAAGAAGAGGAGCCGGAAGAGAAGAGCGGCCTGGGGAGAGGAGAGCGACGGCTGCCCGGAAAAGAAGAGGAGGAAGAGGGAAGGTTCTTGTGGGGACGGACCAGCACAGAGCTGCCGGCAGGGGCAGAGGTCGGGCAGGCCAGGTGCGTGCCGGGCTCTGCTGCCCATCTTTCCCCCCTCTCCACACTGCTCTCCGTCAGCCCCAGGCGCTGGCGAGGGGCAGCGAGGGGCCCCGGTGCTGCGCGGGCTCTGGCCATAACTCCCTGGCGGGGCCCGGGGGCTCCCGGCCGAGCCCTGCGGGTGGCACAGGGGCCCTGCGCGTCTCTGCGCGCGCTCGGGGCTCGAGGGGCACTGCCCGGGGGACGAGGCGCCAGAGCCGCCCCGCAGGCAGCGCCAGCAGCAGCTCTGTCGGGGCGTCAGCAATCCCTCACACACGGTGTTCCCAGAGAGGCAGCACAGCCCTGCCCCTTCCTGCCGCCAGGGACTCACCAGAGCTTTCTGACTCTGCCCTTGCAGGTGCCGACTCGTGGTCACTGCCCGGACCGCTGTGCCTCCGGGGCCCCGCACTTGCCCTATAAAATAAAAAGATATTTTCTCTCTTGTGACTGAGTCTGCCACGGGATATTCTGAAGCGGGGAGCGGTTGTTCTGAGGTGAATCCTCAGGGGGGAGTTTGGGATCGTCCCTTGTCCCAACACCCTTTCCAGGGGGTGTCAGGGCTGAGTCGAGGTGCTTGAGGAGGGAAACCCAAGCCCAGAGTCACGCGGGAGGGTGGAGGCTGGATGGAGCAAGTGACAAGAACAGTGACAAGTTGGTATCACTCAGAATCTAAACGTAGCCGCCCCCAGCCCCTCTGACACCTGAGGATAAACTGAGACGCAAGGGGGTTTATTTTCTGCCAAATTACCCTGTAAGGTGACAGGCGTCAACGCTGGGGACACTCCAGGGATGGAGACGTCACCACAGACACCCTGCGGCCACCCTGGTCCCCTCCCAGTTGTGGGGCATCAAAGTGGGGTGCAGCCCAGGGATGGGGACGTCCCCAAGAGCCAGCTTGGGGTCTCTTGTGTCCCTTCAAAGTCATGGGGTGTCAATGTGGGGGACACCCTGAGGATGGGGGCATCACTAAGAGCCACCTTGGGGTCCCTCAGGGTCTTGGGGCATCAACGTAGGGGACAGCTCATGGACGGGGATGTCCCCAAGAGCCACCTTGGTGTCCCCGTGTGCCCTCCCATGCCCAGGGTGACAATTTGGGGACTTAAGGAGACCCTGAGAGGTGTGTGGGGTGTCCCCATGGCCCCCCCGGGGTGTCCCTGTGTCCCCCATCCTGGACAATGCCGTTGATGTACCAGTGGAGGCCGTTGGTGACTTTCCTTGTCAGCCCGGTGTGGTTCCCTTCCTGGGGGGTGGGGGAGGGGACACGGGTGACCACAGGCTCCCCAAACCTGAGGGGAGTGGTTGCGGGGGGCTTGGGATGCACCTCTCCCTTCCCAGGTGTCCTCGAGAGTTTGAGGGGGATCCCACCAATGCCACACCCTTGTCCCTGCACCCCCACCACCACCGGCAGGGGGTGTGGGGACAGCAGGGACACAGTGTGGGGGGAAACTGGGGGGTGTGGGGGGGTGACAGTGCTGGGACCCCCCAAGCTCCTGCAGGGGACAGTAGGGAAGTGGAGGAGGGGTTTGGGTGTCCCAGTGGGGGAATCGGGGGTGCAGGAAAAGGGGTGACATCACCGGGACCTTCCCCAGAGCCCTGCAGGGAACAGTGGGGGAGTTCCAAGTGGGGAATTGAGGTTCTTGGGGGGGCTAAGGAGGGGTCCTCCCAATTTTGGGGGGTTGCTGGGGAGGTTTTGTTGGTCCCAGAGGGGCTTAGGGGTCCCAAGCGGTTGAGGGGTATCCTAGGGGAACTTGAGGTGTTCCCCACTATTTTGGATGGCCTCAAGGGGTTTTTGGGCATCCCCACGGATTTTGGGGGGCTCTGGGGGTTTGGTGGTTCCAAAGGGGCAAGACTGCTAGAGAAAAGCAGCTCTTCTCTTCAGCACCAATCCTCTGCCTGACACCCCCCCACACGCCCCCCCCTCCCCAAAAAATCACCTTCATTCACTGTCCCCCCCCAATCCTTCCTTCTTCAAAGCTGTGTGGCAGCGACGTTACGATGACGGGATGAAGAGCCCACTTTGGGTGGTAAAGAGCCTGCTTTGGAGCTGGAGGAGGAGAAAACCCACAGAGCCCTCTCAGGTCTCATTCCAAGGACTGAGAAGCCTTAAACCGTGGAGAGGGAATCTACTCGCTGCACCCCGAGTTTGTCAGCAACCTGCTGCTGTTTCCTGGACAAACACTCCTGCAACTAACCTGTGGCGTATTTTCTTAGGTGTATGTCTTTAGTAACCATTGCCTCTTTGTACCTTTCCTGAGTTTTTCTTATCTTTAATTTCTTGAGCTTTCTGATTCACACAATACGAGACAGAAAACACAGAAGTGAGCTGTCTGCTCTATTGACCAACCCAGTTCATTTCCAGGGACCTGACACAGCTTGTAATATCTAACACACCTAATTAACCACACACCAAGCCAGGTTTCTTTCTGTCCTGTGTTGTTTATTGTTTGAAAACATGTCTTAATAATTTTTACATACAATAATCATGTTACTAAATTGTATTACTAAAAATAAAATAATGATAAGCTCAGCCGGGTTAGAATCCAACAGAAAGTCAGGAGCAGGGGCAGGAAGGACGTGATCTTCCCTCACACTAGGTGGGTGAACTTCTAGGTGCAGACTTGGACCTTAATAGAAAACACAGCACACAACAAAATAAATTCTAAGCAGTCACTCTCCCCATTTATTTCCTCCCACTTTCTTTTGCTTTTTGACTCTCCATGTGCTTATTTATGTCAAAGCTTCTTTCAGCTGCTGACACACTACCACTGCAAACTGAAGAACTTGCCAACGTGTGAAAGTTTCTGCTGAGAAGGCAGAACAGCCGCTGCTTTGTTAGTGCAAACACACAGAGGAAGGGAACCTCTATTTCCACGGGCTTCTATCCCATGTGCCACCATGTCACTACTTGTTGGGCAATTTGCACAGGATGCCAAACACGGGTACTGCGATCTGACACACAGGAGCATTTAACCCACACTTCTAGCCCAGAGGTCCTAGCAAAATTTTCACATACCTCTGGCTCTAGCCAAGGGTAGTGGCTGCACTGCAGGAAAAATAATTTCTAAAAGCGTCTGAAGTCAGCCTCTAGTGATAGGACTCAACGCCGTTACTCCACGAGAGATGCTGACGGCACTACTAGGGGAGAGCTCTTCAGACTCCTGCCCAAGGGAATTCTGGGGACGGGAAACATCAGCTACCCCGAGTTTTTCCTTCACAAGTTTCTCTTTCACGATTTTTTAAAGAACCATTTCACATTATCCCGCATATGTTCGTTAGCATCATTCCTCCTCTCAAAGTCCTTCACCCATTTAAGATTTCCTCGCAAACAAGTCTGATCTTTTAGTTCCTCAGAAAATCCATCAATGCCCAGGAATCCCTCGGAAAGCCACCGGTGTGCAGTCCAGGTTAACACCTCCCCGTGTACCCACAGGAGATAAACCAAAGAGGAGATGAAGGCAATTTCTCTCCCATCTCTCCTCCCAGGTGCTTTGAGGTAACGCTTACACCCAGAACAGGGAGACGCAGAAAATCCCGGCACTGGACCTCTTCAGGTTCTGGCCTCCTCAGGGCTGTCAGGAGCCGAAGGGTGTTGCTGCAGAGAAGCTTTAGTGAAAGAGACACCTGCTCCTCAGCCACTGCTGCCAAACTGTAACTCTCGGTCAACTGTCATCTCTGCCGTAGCTGAGCTCGTAACCTGCATACGGAACCCTCTCCCTGCTAATCCCTGGAATCACCCCATCCACCTGGAGAGGGGCAGCGGAGATCCCTCTAGCCAGCCTGCTCCTCCGTTACGGACAGGTAAAGCAGTTACCTGGAAATCGAACGCTCTTTGGACTCTTCTTTATATTCCATCCCTTCCTGAACCAGCTGTGAACTCATCAAGCCTGGACTTTTTCTTTTCCCTGTTAAAATAAATTTGACCGTTATCACAATTACAGCTTGACCTTTATTACACAAAGACAAAAGAAAACATAGCCAGAATGAGAAGATGCATACTGCTTGCAGATGCAAAGGTGGACATGCTATTTAAGCAAAACCAGTGTAGAATTCTTCCTACAAGTCTTAGGGAAAGTTTTAGGATGACATTTGCCTTCTTTTAGTTTTGCATGTTTACCACCTGCACCCAGAACGTCTGTGGGAGAAAACACTCTGTCATTTCTGCTGATGTCAGATGCACTCGAGTGTAACTGCCGTCCGACAGCCCATCGAAACACAGACGTGAAAACCAGCCCAACTTCACTGAGCCAAACCCCCACTCCTCTTTAAGTCTCGTCGTTCTCTGTCAAACTCCTCCCGAGATAAGGGAGGCCAAAGGCACCCTGCTTGTGTCAGAAACGGCAGCGGGACCAGGGGAGCGACGGTGCCCCTGTCTCGGCTCTGGTGAGGCCGCTCCTCGAATACCGTGTTCAGTTTTGGGCCCCTCGCCTCCAGACAGACCCTGAGGGGCTGGAGCGCGTCCAGAGCAGAGCAAGGAAGGTGGTGAAGGGTCTAGAGAACAAGTCCTGTGCGGAGCGGCTGAGGGAACTGGGGGCGTTTAGCCTGGAGAGGAGGAGGCTGCGGGGAGGCCTCATCGCCCTCCACAGCTACCCCAAAGGAGGTTGTGGCAAGGTGGGCGTTGGTGTCTTTTCCCAAGTCACAAGCGACAGGAGAAGCAGCGGCCTCCAGTTGCACCGGGGGAGGTTTAGATCAGCTACTGGGGAACATTTCTCCACCGGAAGGGTTGTCAGGCATTGGAACAGGCTGCCCAAGCTACCATCCATGGGTAGATGTGGCGCTGAGGGACATGGTTTAGTGGTGGACTTGGCAGGGTTGGGTTATCGGTTGGACTCGATGGTCTTAATGTTTTTTTCCAAACTCAGTGACTCTACGATTGTCCAAAGGAGGAGCTTGTGCCATTGGGATGGCATGTGAATGAGCCATTGGAACTGCTGCTGGTCCTCAAGCTGGTGACGTGTCTGCAGGAGCTGGGGGATATCCTGGAGGAGGGAGAGTGCACCCAGCAGACGGAGCCGCCCAGGTGGGAACTGAGGTTGTGGCGGTACCCCCGGGGGAAGAGGACATGCGGGGGGGGTGGAGGATACAAGGAGGTGGAGGCACCGGCACAGAGAGCGGTGTTGGTGCTGGTAGTGCTGGGCCCTGCGTCCTCTGGGTACGTTCACTGCGCGGGCATCCTCGATTTGAGCTTCTAAAGAAACAACAATCTGTGCCTACTTATTCCCTTATAAACCAGCTGTTGTGTCCGTTCTGTGTTATGGCCTCGTTTAACAGGTTACAAGCAGCAGTATATTGAATTTCTGTAGCCTACTTACACTTCCCAGTCTGGCCTGCCACTTGCCGAGCGAATTTTGCCGGCTCTCACTGGATGACCTTCAGGCATGGGGAGAGAAAAAAAATCCCTTTCAGTTTACCTGAAGATAATTTTTTAAGAGCAATTTGTAAGTTACGGTTACTTACCAGTTGTGTGTACTGATCGTCCCTGGGGGCCCAGAAGACTTGGTGATGCTCTCTGTCCCAGTCCAGGATCCTGATAGCCCTTGTGAATTGGTGCAAACAGTTGGAAAATAAGCTCTACCCAAACACAAGAATCACTGCATATGGTGAGAGAAAACCTACCTTCTCTTCCCACAAACCACGGACCGACAGCGGGGAAGGTCGAGTACGTTCCATGGCAGCCACCAGCGCAGCAGGAGCCACGGGTGCTGGTGGAGGTGCTGGTGGCTGCTGCTGCTGCCTCTGGATAATCTGTGCATAACCAGTGCCATTTCTGAAGTTGTTCACAGCCTAGAGGCAGAAAAACATTTACAAAGAGGTAACATGAACCTTCAGCAGCTTGATGAACAGAAGTCTCCACAGAGTAAAATTACTGGTGTATTCCCATACATACTGTCCTTCCTAAAACAAACCAACATACAGATATATTCCGATTAGATCTAAGGGAGAAATTCTTCCCTGTGAGGGGGGTGAGGCCCTGGCACAGGTTGCCCAGAGCAGCTGTGGCTGCCCCCTCCCTGGCAGGGTTCAAGGCCAGGTTGGACGGGGCTTTGGGCAGCCTGGGCTAGTGGACGGTGTCCCTGCCCGGGGCAGGGGCTGGGACTGGATGGGCTTTAAGTTCCCTTCCAAGCCAAACCCTTCTGTGATATATGCACACATCCCACTACTCACTGGGGCTACGGATTGGTAACTCAGACTATCTGTACGTAAAGCTCTCCAGTGTTAACACTCAATTTGAAACCGAGTCAATCCTGTTAAACACAAGTGTGAGCTGAGTTTGCCAGGTTGTCTCTCAAGAGTTGTCAGCATCTGTAACAGCAGGTAATGTATTTGCAAAGTAAATTTAGCCTTATTCCATTTAGCCTTGTTTAAGGAGATGTAAATTAATATTTTCTTCCCTTTCAGCTAATTGACTGACCAGACTTTTCTTAGAGTTTTTCTAAAAGTCACCGCATTACCTGGCGTAGGAACTTGTTGGCAACTAAAGTATCAGGAGAAACATCTGCCTGATGACACGATGGGCACGTATGTTCCTCAGAGTCCAGCAATGCTGTTCTAACACCTGGGTATAATCAGAATCATCACAACAGGTTTTAGCTAAACTAAGGAAATTTTGGGGGTTCTATTCAGTTCTAAAAGCCTGTAGATGGTTAATGGGTGAATATGGTGCTGAATTGAGAGCACGAAGTTGAGAACTGAGAGCATGCAATGTTCAGCAGTGTAAAAAATTTCGAGGATGCAGGAAATAGCTGCCCAGCTTTGATATTTCACTACTGTAACATTTGAAGATGTAGAGTAGGCCGTGTCTTGATGTTTTGACTAGTCTGTTCTCCACTGTCCAGCAGAGTGAGAAGTCACCAACCTCAAGGTTAATGAATAAGACACATCTCCAAAACCCATGAGTAGGTTCAAGTTCTGATAGTTTTAACCAGCTCTCCCCTGGAGAAGAATGTGGATTAAATGCCTAACGAGCCATTTGCTGCAGACCACAGCAAGTCACCAGCGCTGGCTCTAGAGTTTTGTATGAGAGAAAGGACTGTGCACAAACTAAATGCATTTGATAGCGAATACTGCAATCAGCTGCACCATTACGCACTCTTCTCGTGCTCATCCTTCCGCATGTAAAGAGGGTTTAACTAGATGCATAGAAAGGGAAAAACGCCTTCTGCCTTAGTTTTTTCCTGACTACAAGAAGAGTCCTTTCCTATTTGGGGTATACTTAAGTAGTAAACAGAGCTGGTAAGAAAGGAATGTTACAATCTTTCTGCTTCCAGAAGATCAGGTGTGATGTTTTGAATTGACAAACATGGGAGTAACACTTACACTCATCACAGAAACTGTTTCCACAGCAGGGGATAATAACTGCATCCACCATGATTTCTTTACAAATGAAACATAACAGCTCTTCTGGAACACGACTGTCTAAGGAGGAGGAGAGGGAGGAAGAGGACGGCTCCTCAGGTAGAAAGGGATGCTTCTCCTTCTTTCCTCTGGCATACGCTTCCCTGGAGGGGGGTGGGGAAGGAAAAAGAAAAAAAGTTACAGATGGGTAAAGGAGAACTTTCCCAAGCTTTTCATTTTATCCAGTGAAGACAGTAGGTGGCATTCTCACTCCAAATTAGCCTTCAAAAATGCAGGCATTTAGTTTAAAATACTTTTCTATAGCCAGAGCACTAGAAAAGGGAGGGGAGAACAATTTTCCTTCTGCAGAACTCTTCCCTTCATTGGATCAACTAAGAAATTAGCTCAGACTAGAGAAATCATTTTCTGACAGCTAGAGACCGGGTGAAATGAATCCCACGTCTCCTTTTACCAGAGGGTGAATGTGAATCGCAGGCTCAGGATAAAGTCAGTCTCCGCCTAATCATGTTTTATAAATGGCGGAAATCTATGTTACAGCTTCTGCAAAAGGAGATGCATGACAGAAAAACAGAGGTGCTCCCAAGTGCATTTTAAAACAGCCACCCTTGTCAGCACACACCAGTGTTTTCTTAGCTTACAGCAACAGGAAAACATCCCTCTGCTTCACACATGGGATTGGGCAAACGGCAGAGGGGGAGGGGATCTCAGTCCAACAGCTGTTTGTTAAATTCTGCAAGAAGCCTTACAAAGACAAAACAGGAGCAGAAGGAGCTTTCAAAAAGAATGATGCCACCGTAAACACGACAGAGATGTTTTGCAGAAATAGGGGTTCTTAGCATACCAAAAGCTTACCCAGCGTTCAGGGGCCTGAACAGCAGGACTGCCCCATTTTAATATTAGAAATCATCACAGATTTTAAGGTGAAGATACAACGACAGTGCTTCTTCCCCCATAATTACAGATGCTGGCCAGCTTGGTGGCGTTGCCACTCAGACATGGACACTTGGCTTCTCTCCTTCACTTTTTGGTCAGACCAGCTAATTCCATACTCACGCATTAATAATTGGGATGGCATATCTTCCAGTCGGTGTCAGCATCACACCCTTCATATTGGGATCTTCCACCTCCACCATGAAACTCCTGGGAATTCCTGTGCTCTTTCTAAGTCTGCGAACAGACTGAAAATTACTGTCCTGTTAAGAAAAGAAATGCAGACATATCTCAAGACCCACACTTAAAATGGCATTTCAACCACTATTTTAAGCAGCAAAAGCTTTAATCCTCTCCTTTTAGCTAGCCCAAGGGCTGCTCGACTGAAATACTCTTTTTCCCAAATGAATACAGCCAGCATGCTCCAAAGGCCCGAGCAGTGTTCTGAACTCAGTTGATATTCTTTGGCTTAACTTCAGGGTCCTGAAGGGTGAAATATCCCTCAGCTCACCGTCCCCTCAGAGGAGAGGCACAAACCCCCTCCTCCTCCAAAGGGCAGTTCAGAGGGAGAGCTGAATGCAGGGCTCTGGATCGGCCACTGGGGAAACTGGTATTCCCCATCTACACACGAAGGTTGAATTCGGAGCTGATGCCCGTGCGTTCAGTGAGTAACCTTAAATGGCATGAATACTCAACCAGAGACTTGTGTAATTATAACACGCAAATATTCAATAGTTGGGGCCAAGAGAAATGTCATTTTTTCCTACAAAATACTAAAAAATGCAAACTGTCATTAAAAAGAGTTATGACAAAAAAAACCTTGCAGTAACATTGAAGTATATAAAAATATGCATTAAAGTTCACCGAGAAAGATCTATGGACATATGTAATGTCTGTGACCTCAAAGAAAGAAAATTTCCCATTGAAATCTCCAGCTTTCCCTGGAATTTTGAAGGGCTTTGCACCACTGCCATAGAACCTCTGTATTTCAACCCAAGAGAAACAATTCCTCATAGGGGGTCCATGTAATTGCTGTGTAACTGCCAAGGTAAAACTATTAAAAACCAAGTGTCACCAGAAGTCCCCACAATCTTACCCCATTTGTTGGACAGTTCTTTATATAGTGGCCAGGTTTTCCGCAGCGAAAGCAAACATAGGATGGTGGAGGTGTAGCCAGGGGTTTCTTCACGTAACTAAAAGGGTTTGGGGAGAAAAAGAAAATGGTATGCATGCATCTCTCTTGTTCCAACAACCATCTCTGCAATGTCTCCACAGTCTTCACAGAACAGACAGGACTTTGCCAACACTTACTTGACTGGATCGTACTGACAGCAAGACTGGGTCATCATGGCTTGTATTTTATCTTCTTCGGAAGCGTTGGCTTCAGCCAGACTGCCGGTCTGTTTAACGGGTAATTATGGGACACGCACATTAGAAGCCCATTTAACTCCCCAGACAAAGACTCACCCAACCCTGTAAAAGGCAGCCCGGCAGGAGCTGGGGTTGCACAAAAGCAACTGCTTGTGTGAGCCAGAGCTGTCCCAGAGATGTTCTGGGGAGCCCTTACGCCATCACACGGTGTCTCTGGGCCTGTGAACCTGCTTGGAAGGAGCATTTTTGGGCACTCAAATCCTGAGGCTCTGTTTGTACCTTACAGAAAGACTTGTGTAACCAGCCCAAACGTCTTCCAAGTGGACTGAAGCTATGTGTAGAAAGAATTACATTATCTACTAGTTTTAAACGGATTCTTGAGCTCCAGAGTATTGGAGGGAGAAAATCTCCACTGTACATTCAATTGAGACAGATGTGTGCAAGTATCAGTGTTTATATTTTGCAGCGTTAAAAAGACATACAACTTAAGAGTTGGGGAAGTTGCTTTTGCTTGCTGAAATTCAGCTTCAGACACAGAAGCATTGAGAGGAATCAAGATTTTTATAACTCCTCAGCAAGACAAAAGATTCTTTGCAGTAGAAATTTGTCCATCATGCACTGTAGGCAGCCCAAACAGCATGTCCCCTGCACTTGGCCAGTTTCTCACATTGTAGAGTCAAACTTCACATGAGTTTACAGAACCAAGGACGTGTTTAGGGACAGCACCAACGGAGACCAGTTTCTTCTGGTGACTACTTTCCAAAGTAACCGTTGGGTTTTTTTCCCCAAATGTACACAATTTAATTCTGCAGTGGGAGAGGGAAGAAGAGAGTGGGAAGAGATCTCTCTCTCTTGGAAAGGAACGCCAGCCTTTATTTTCAGAAGAAAGAACTAGCTCCTCTGCATTAGGCCCCGCCTCCTCTATTCTTTAAGACGAGTAATTGAATTGGCTCGCACTACGCCTTTTCACAAAGTGCAGCCACTAGTGCTTTCCCAGACAAAGTCACACATTGTTGAGAAGAAAACACAAGCAGTTCCATAGCAAACCCTGGCATTACAACACCTTCAGAAGGTCACCTCTGCTAACACACTGCACTCACACATTGGTATATTCCCGCAAACAATGAGGCACATTTACACAATTTACACAGTCTGCGTTCAAACAAATTAGGTTGTGTTGTCCGCTCTCCACAGACTACAAGTTATGAAACTGTGCAGCTTTCCGAGAGTGGATCTATAACTGCAGTGACTAGAAACCAACAGTAGCCACGCAATTGCCCGTGCTACAGAAACGTTTCTGTTTTGGCTGGTGCAAGCCCCCCTGAAATGTCCATAACTTGCAGTCAGTTAAATTCTTCTGCGAAAATTATGTCAGTCTCCAACACAAAATTAACAAGAGGTCTGAGAAACAGTAAACAGCTCCTGAAGTGCTGCTGCTTTGTGTCTTGAAGATGAGCAATAGCGCAACATTACGTTGAGGGACTCCCCTGCTATCTTCCCAAACTGGGAACTACTCTTTACGGGACACTATGGAAATATATACACATCTTAAAGTTAAAACCAATACTGTAAATGATTAAAAAGTAAGTTTTATTCCCATTATAACAGTTACCCAGTTATACATCACCGTACAAGATTTAAACATATGAAGCAAGTGGGATTTTTTGTTGGGGGTGGGTGGGTGGTGTGTTTAAGCCTTTGACAAGAATAGACACATACCTTAATGAGCTGGGCCAGAGGAATGGCTGCAGAAGAGTCCTCAACCTGTTCACAAAAAATTAAACACATATTCAAGTTGTACAATCAAAACATAGCAGAAGTTAACCTCTACTGCAGTCTGAAAGTCTGCACTATAACCTCCGTGTGTCATGGAAAGAGTAATTTCCAACGGAATGTAATTGTACTGGTTCAAAACAAAGTCCAAAGCTATGACCTCTTCAGAGGGCCTACGTGGTTCATGAGAAGCAGCTAAACTCAGTCTGCTGGGGTTTAGATATTTGCATTTGCAGACAAACTATGAAACTAAACCATTTCATCGGATAAAGGGGAAAGATCAAATGCACAACTTTGGAATACCACTTTGGGGACCAACAACATTTAAACTCACAGCAATCTGATAGAGACCTTCATGTACTCAGAGGGGGCCAAACAACATCACTTCAGTCATACAGCTTTAGGAACAAATACTCAAGTATTTCAGGACACGGGAAGGATTCTTAGCTGCACAGAACTGTCCTCAAAACCTAGGGGATATGTTGATTTTGGGATTTCTTGGAACCACCAAGTCAAAAGTAAGAAAAAGTACCAAGTGGCACAACAACGGTTTCTCAGTGCGTTTTGACAACATCTTCCAAAACTGTTAGGCAAAGAAAGTACTTATAAACAAAAGCTAAGTGATACAATGCGAAAATGGCAAAAAATACACTGCAAACAATTTTAATTGCAAGAAACCAAGAACACACGACAGCCTATACAAACAAACCAGCTCTAGACAGAGAGGTGTAGAACACAGCACCAATTGAATTGTGCAAACCTTGAACCTACATGACCTAGAAACTATCCTACATTATCTGTACAACACAAAGTCATCCAGGAAATATTCCAGCATATTCAGTATGAAACACAATGCCTCACTAGGCACAAATACCAATATTCACATTAGAACTGTGCAAATGATGGCATTACTCAGTGTTCACTGTGCTGTGAATCAAACACAGGGTCTCTACAACATACACTATGTCTCACTGCAAAACAGATTAACTTCATGTTTGGGAGATTAATAGGAGGCTACGTTGTTTAGAATTAAGTGCAATGTGTAGGAAAAAAGTGTGAGATTGTGTTTGTACATACTGCTCTGGATGTTCCATTCGCTGGCTCGGTTTGAGTTCTAGAAGAAGAAATAAAGGGGATGAGAACTTAGAACAAAGCACTTGCACCCAGCCAAAAGCAGTGAAAGCAGATTCTGAAACCTAAATTTCAAGACATTCTGTTCTGATAGTCTGCTGCATGTGGAAATGTATTTGTACGCATAAATCAAATCCCAGATCCCATTTGTAGTTTGTCAGCAATTACTGTAAGACTTACAGCTCTAGAACACAACAGTGCCAGAGGAAGTCCTCAGACATTTTGTCTCTGCCGTGTAAGTATCAAAACGATGAAGTCTGTGCTACAGCTTTGTGCTCTTAAACAATCAACCATCACATTAGCGACTGTTGCCCTTTCCTCTAGAGCCAGTATGCAAAAAAGCCAGATTGGAGGCATAAGAATACCTGCCATACCCCACCCCGCCTCCCCCAAATGCAAGACACAGTCAAACACTGACAAACAGACTCTTCTGAGATGGGAACATGCGTATCTGTCTTTCCTATAAAAGCACGAGAAAGAAGATCGATGCAAGCCGAGTGCCTCTCTAAACTAATCTCCACAGAAAAGGCTAAGAGACTGCAACCCCTGACAGAGACTGCAGTGCTTTACGGGTACTTACATAACTGGTGTTTTGCTGGTAGTTTTAACTCCTCTAACAGGGACTCTTCTAACAATTACCGAGGAGTTCTTAGGAATGAGAGCATTGGCATCTGTGTATTCTGAAAACAACACCAATACAGAAGAAAACATGAGTCAGTTTGTAAGAATATTAAGATGTAATTACTTAGCACTTGAGAGAATCCCTTCACAGACAGGAAAGCAAAATTTTATATCAAACACCAGCAGCAAAACCTTTTCCCTTCATTTCAAACAGTTTGGATGCCAGCAGCAAAATGGTCTCAGAGGTCCCTAAAGGAGAGTGTGCTCATGCATGAGGTTCTTTCCTGACCTGCCCTAAGTTGCTTTTGCTTCTGCTGGGCTACAAACCCAAGAGATCTGTGGAGAGAAACAAACCACAGCAAAGTCTCACCCGCATAAACCAGATTCAAAAGTCTGACCCGCTTGCCCTGCAACAGGCACTTGGCTAAAGCACGAAAACTCTGCCCCGTTGCTTTCCGAGCTGTTCACTAAAAACCATTCCCCCGTGCCGCGAGTGCTGGGGACTGACAGAACACAGAAGGAGCCGCCATCTCTCTGCTCCTCGGAGCTTCATCCATCGACAGCCACACTGACAGCTGCTCAGCGCTGTACCCTCACATGGAAATGGGACTGGCAGGGCTAGAGTTTGGATCACAGAAACCGGAGGGGGTTTTGAGCTTGCTTTCACAGGCAGGGCAGAACGGGCTCCAACTAAAGGGGTCTCTCCTCTCTTAAGCTAGTCATCCAGTTTGAATAAGGCAAAGGGACGTGAATTCTTTCAATTCACTTTTTGCAGAGCAGAGAGACTCAAATGAAATCAATTACAAAGACAAGCCTTCTGAAAAGCCTTTTGAAACCAGTGTGTGCCTGAGGGTCTCCATGCTTTGCCATGGCTTACACCGTGTTCCTCTTTTGAAGAGGAGGAGCTACCTGAGACACTCGGACTGAGTAGGCCTCAAATGTGAAGATCTCTCCATGAGTAAGCTTCAAACGTAAAGACGTCTCCATGAGAAGGGTTTATATATTGTACTTACACAAGCTGGATAGGACTAAATGTTTTAAAGCGCCATCAGCAGCCATTCCCTGTCATCTGCCTCCAGTCCTAACTACTAAAAGCCCTCACCTCTGGAGGCCAAATCAGAACGATGGCCCGAAAGCCAAAGTTGCTGTGAAAGTACTACTAATGACAGAACCCGAAGCTTTTACAGAAGTCATACCCGAAACCAACGCCTAGAGCTCTGCTCAAATGGGGAATCTCACCATCACGCAGCCACCTGTCAAGACAGGCCTGCGCCGGGACTTTCTGATGTCGGAGGAGCTCAAACACCACTGAGGCTGACAAGCAACGGGGACGTGATGCCAGCGGCAGCTCTGGAAGCCCAAAGCAGCTGTTTCCACCTGCTGAGCGGAGTCATACAGAGTGTTCTTTCTGGTCCAGATCACAAACCACTGGACTGAGATTTCAGAGGCACAGGATAAGCAACAGTGGCCTCACAAAAAGGCAGGAGTTTGCTAGGCCTGTGCCCCGCTGAGGGTTGTGCTGGGTCTGCAGAAGATTGCAGGTGGCAGCACCTCTCCGCGAGGGAGGCTGTGTGTATGAGGACAGCAACCAGTGCGCTTATTCGCCAGTTCTGCAAGCCTGCAGAGGTCAGCTGGGACATGCACAACAGGTGTATGAGGCAAAAAGGGGAGGGGGTCCTCTTTTTGTATTTTGTGGCAATTCTTTGACCATTGGAAGAGAACCATTGACATCTGCCTTCTGAACACACTGTCCTTGCATGCAGAGATATATATATAGAGAGATGCATGCTTGTTTTCCATCCACTGGTGAAGTGCACAGGGAGGAGACCTCCAGCCATCTAACAGCAGACTGATAGAAAAATGAATTCCCCTTACAGGTCAATCAGTACGCATTTAAATGGATCAGCTGAAAACGGAAGAGTGACAATAACCTGGTGAGGTAAAGGCTTTATTTGCACAGGGCACGTATCACGGCACATATCTGTGGGGGGGACTTGAAGTATCCTCCCACTAGCTTGGTCACCGAGGCAGAGAATTTGTGGAAGAGGGTTTACAAACAGCGGAGTACACTGCCGAGGTAGTTCTGTGCAGGGACCTGGCACCTGTTGGCTTTGATACATTTGATTTTCCTTCACCTCAACTCATTGAGTTCATTTTGGTGATGAAATTGGTGTCAATGATGAAATCTGGTGAAGTCAAACAATGTCGACTTAAAAGTTAACTTTTTTGTTTTTAAATAGGAAAGGACTAAAACCGGAGCATTATTCCTGAAGTCCTTGGAAATTTCTGTTTGCTCTTTAACAGCTGCCAGCTTAGCCTAACAGCTCTCAGACAAAACTGGCATCTGCCAGCAGGAACCTGTTCCCTGCAGGCAGCAGCATCCCCTAGCAGAGCCTTGGCAGGTACCAGGAGCTGCGAAGCAGTGTCACTCTGCCTGGCCACGACTCCACATCTGCAGGCTGAGCAGTGACATCACACTCAAGAGGGCTACTTTTGACAGTTCTCCAAGCAGAGCTCCAACAGAAATGTTCAACAAAGCTGGAGCCAACACCATCGTTGATTCCTACTCCCTTCTAGCACAAAGCTTGTTTTACTGCCAGTGATGGCCAGTAAGTGGCTACAGGGGGTCTTTGGCAAGCACTACCCATTGCACATCGAGCAGGAAGTCTTCTACGCCCAGCTCCCTGTCTCACAAACAGATCGGAACGGCTCTGTGAGGTCCCCACAAACGCCACAGCCACCGACGGTGGCCGAATCGCACGGTCCCTTCCCAACCCACCAAATTGCTGGCGCCGGTTCCGCGTACGCCGGCGGGTCAGGACCCGGGCTGACTCACGGCACGTGGGGACAAGCCCCAGAGAGCAGCGTGTGGTCCCGCAGGCCGCGGGCGCCGCCAGCCGGGCAGTGCCCGAGGCCCCGCGCCCGCCGCCCCCACGCACCTTCTCCGGTGTCAGCGTTGGTGACCCGCAGATCACAGTTGGCCGCCTTCAGCTTCTGGCGGCCCATGATCTCGCGCTTCAGGTTGCCGACGGAGATGTGGAGGCCGCTGAAGGTGACCGTGTCGCGGCGCAGCTGGGAGAAGAACTGGTAATGGACGCACGGCATGGCTGGTCCTGGCGACGCCTGCTCCTGACAGCGTCTGCCGTGCGCGGCAGGTGGTATCTGCCAGCCCCTGGCCCCCGCCCCTGCAAAGCCTCCAGCCCGGGACCCTCAGCGATGGAGCTGGGCTGCGGCGGCAGCGCCCACCCGGCTCCTCCTGGCAGCCCGGGCCAGCAGATGGGCGATGGGAGAGGCCCCGCGGCCCCGGATCAGCCTCCGCTCCCTCTCTCACGGGCAGCGCTCCCAGGCTCGCTGTGGCGACTCGGGTGCTGCTGCCCCAGCGCTCCACCGAGGGGCTTCCTGGCCACCAGCAGCACAGACTGTGACCTGCCACCACCACTGCCACGGCAACGAGTCGCCACAGACGGCCACGGCACTGCCACGCCCACCCCGCGGCATTATGACCCGGCCCATGGTGACACAAGGCCGGTGTTCTGTCACCGCCCGGGGCTGTGCCTGCCCGGTGTCCCTCCTGCCACCCCCGGGGCTGTCCCTGCCTGGAGTTCTGCCACCCCCATGGCCTGTGGTGTCCCCCCTGTCACTGTCCAGGCCTTCACCACGCAGCATCAGCTCCCTCCCGCCAGCCCCTGGGCCTGTGGGGTCCCTCCCAACAGCCCCGCGCCCGTCAGGGCCCGACCTCCTGTCCCCCCCAGGCTGTCACCACCCGCTGTCCCCTCCTGCCAGCAGCCCCCAGGGCAAGGCAGCCTGGGGCAGAGGCAGCGGGCTTTGCCCTGTGGCCTCGGCTGCCGGAGCTGCCGGGCGGGGACGGGAGGGGACGTCTCAGGGTGCCGAGCCAGGCCCCACGTCCCCTCTGCCGCCGCCCCGCTCCCCGCTGACGGGGCAGCCCCTTGTTCCCCGCCGGGGCCGGGGCCGGTCGGGGCCGGTCGCTCTAAAGGGGCCGCCGCGGCGCCTTTCTCCGGGTCTGTCACCGCCGATGCGAAGCCGGGGCCGGTCCAGCGGCGCGGGCCGGGCCCGGGAGCGGCGGCGGCGCTGCCCGTGGCCGTGGCGCCGGCGGCCCGGGGCGGCCGGAGCCGCGGGGCCGGTGAGTCGGGGCCGGGGGCGCGGCCGAGGCGGGCGGCGGGGCCCGGGCGGCGGCGGCCCCGCGGCGGGAGGGGCCGGGGCGGGCGGCGCGGGGCGGCCCCGCCGCGCTTCGGGCCTTTGTGGCCGGGGGGGGGCGGCCGCGGTGGGAGCTGGCGCGGTACCGGCACGGGCGGCAGCTCCCCCCGGGTCGCCTGAGGAGGGACCCGCCGGCGCCTCCTGACCCGCCGGGACTCTGCTTCTGCCTTGGAGTAAGGAGGAGAGCGGGAGGGAACAGCGAACCCGGCTGCCGAGGCCGGGCTGGGGGGTTCCAGGGGCCTTCGGCACGAAAGGCAGCGGCCCCGGGAGAGGTTTGCCCGCAGCGCGGCAGCGCGGCCTGGAGCGCTGAGAGAGGGGAGGCAGCGGAGTGAGGTGTGACCGCAGGGGCTGGAGGTTTATCGACAGGCTCACTTGGGGGTCCATGTCTCCCTGTGCCTCACTGCTCAGACCTAAACGGCTGAGGTGGAAAACCGGAGTTTAAAAGTTGATATGTCACCATTAGATAGTTGAGTGCTCATTAAACTCTCGCTCCAGTGGCTAGAAGCTGTCCTACAGCTTCTACTAACCTGCCACTTGACAGGATGTTTTCCTCGCTCAGCACTTATCCCCAGACACACCCCAAAGCCCTGTTTCCAGTTCCCCAACACCACTTCTGAAAGTGAGCCTTACACAGAATTGCAAAGCTTTTGACTTGACCGAAGTGAGTGTAATTGTTCTTAAGTAATTTGCTTATTCAAGTAGGCAGTGAACGCTATAAAAATGCGGGATTGACGAACAGCTTAAATGGTTTGTGATCTTTCTGTGCAGTGCTGCCTTATTCTGGTCTTCCGTGATGGCCAGAGCTCTGAAGCAGGGAGTCGTTAAGGTTTGGTACCCACATGCTTTACTGGAAACAGGGCTTAAGTTCCCCTGGTTAGACTCTGTCTTGAAAACCAACCTTTGACGTCCGATCCAGTTTCTTCATTCAGTACTTTAAGGTTGGTACCAAACGAGTTTGTTCAAGAGGCTTTGGCATCTTGGGATTTTTTTGTTGGTTTGTTTATAAAAAGCAAGCCTTGCAACTTTTTTTCTTGGGGCTCTGATGAAACGTGTCTGTAATGGTGTTTTTTTTAAGTTACTTTGAGTCACTTGGTAACTAGGGATGGAGGAGTGTTTCCTCTCTGGCAGAACAATGCTGTGCTGCTGGACATGGGGCCTGTTTCTGCTGAAATTGGGGCATTTATGTTTAGTAACGATTTTGCCAGTCGTTTGACCAGCAATAGGTTTGGGCCTCCTACTGGAGAATCGATTTGAGATTTGGGTTTTCCTGAAAGCTGATTTATGTATTTTTTGTGACCAGGTTGTCTGCATTCTAATTGACTGCTCAACTTTGGTCTCCCTCTTCTGGGATCACACCTGCATAGCCTTCATACTGAATTGTTGATTAATTCCCCTGCCCCTGCAGAAGCAATACTATCAAGAGAAGTTGTGGAAAACTGCTGCGGGCGGAGGAAGCAAGCAGCCGATTCAATGTGAATGATAGAGCAAGCTTCAACTTTATTGAAAGAAGTCACCCCTTATATAAGCACTCTACAATAACCATGCATACTACTCACAGATCTATTGGATACATGTAAAAGGCTACATTATAATATCCCAGCCCCTTGTGGCATTTCAGGTATGTCACAACATCTTCCCTCTTCTGGCCTGCCTCCTTTCCCAAGGTTGTTTTTACCATCAAGGCCATTGTGTACCTCAGTTTCTCTCTTTGTTAACATAACAGTCTGTTGTTAGCATAACTGTACCCTGGTTTTTTCCTCTGTTTACCTCAGGTGGCTGTGTCCAGCTCCTGCAGAGACCCATGGCCTTGCTCTCTGCAAGCCGTTCTCCAACAGAAAACCACTTATTGCTTTGCTTAGAACTGCTTCTTGCTGTCTTGGTAACAATAACTTGATGGGGTGGCTTAAGCAGCTTCTGCATGAACAGAAGTTACAAACTGCTGAGTGGAACTCAGCATGAGAACGCATGAGGACGCTGCAACAAAAGCAGATTTTCTTTCAAATGTTCTTAACTCTTTACTCTTCTCCTTGATCCTTGAGGTGGTTAAAAAAAGCTCCGATACCATGGTGGTATTCATCACTTAAAAGCCAAACTAAAGTCAAACATGAAAAGTAATTCTCAAGTGCAATTTTCTCTCACTGTGGAAAAATCTGTATAAACCCTTTTAATCTTTGTACATTTAGAATTCTATTAGCCTTTTGTTCTATTGTTTATTTCAGAAAAAAAAAAAACCAACCAAAAAACCAACCCAAAAAAACAAACCAACAACACAAACACAAAACCCACCCTAATTTGCTTTAAATTTCTCCTCAGTTTCTGTTCCAGGCTGAGGCTGGCCTCTGCCATTGCCTTCCATGAAGAGGCCTTGTGCAGGAGCCCCCAGTGCTGGAACCCCTGAAGCCCAGCAGACAAGGTGCCAGTTTATTACGTTGCTGTTGCTCAGCTTTGAAAGCAGCAGAGTTTGAACAACTCGGATCACATCCCGATTTGCCAGGACGCGTAGAACCTCCTGTTTGGTCTGTGCTGGCAGCACTAATAACAAATAATGCATTCTGTTTGAGAGCTGGTGAAAAATACAGAAATATTTCTAAGATGCAGACAGCTGATGGATTGTGGCTGTGTGCTTCCAGCTCTGGTAGATTTATATGATGATTTAACCCTTCAGGATGCTTTGCTGTTTACTCCCAAGCTTCACTTGCCTCCTTTTAGCTGCGTCTTGGAGCAGGGGAGCTCTGTGGATTAAGGGGTTGTCTGGGGGCCAGCTTGTGGCCAGTTTCTAGTGATTTACCTAATTCTAGTGAAAATGGTGAAAGACTCGGGTAATTATGCTTAGTGTATAGATGCATTTTGTGGCCTTAAGCCACAATAAAAGCCTAGAGCTTTTACTCTCGGAAGTAATTCTTAGTCTGTAGAGCTGAGCTGTATTTTTTGACCTTTCCTTCAGGTCAGCTGTGCACAGTCAGATTACTCCAGGTAGTAGTTTATCCTGGGACACGGCCGTTGGGCCGTGGGACCACCTTAGCTTGCTGTATGTGGCCTGTGTGCTCAGCAAGCAGTAAATAAGAAGCAAGATGTTGGATTTTGCATTTATCAGGTAGCTTCAGCTGTACCGGTGTCCTGTACATCGAATTTCAGTGATTGAGTTTTATTTGCCCTTCTGTTGTTTCTCCTTTCATGAAGAAACCACTGGCCTGCCCTGTCACACACTTGCTTCCTTGGAAATTCCTGTCTTAATTATTGACAATTAGCTATTTAGAGTACTTAAACTGAATCTGTTGCTTCCCAGTTCTTTTAGCCCACGGTTGGGATGTGCATCAAGACAGCTTTCTGGCTTACTTCCAGTCTGGCTGCAGCTTTTCATGGGGCAAAGAGGTTGCTGGTAATTGGTCATCAGATTTCCTTTCCCACTTTGAAAAAGTTGCTCTTCGAGGCACTGTGTGCATTAGCTTCTTCTTCCAGAAAGCAATTTATGAAACGACTTGGGTCTAGTGACAGAAAATCCCACTGGGCAATAAGATTGCTTCAGATCCTGTATTAGTGTTGCCAGATTTATTTTTTTTAATTGCAGGGGAGCAGAGTTTTGAATAATCATGAAGGCATTTGCATAGAACTTATTTTTATCCCAGACAGCAGTGGTCTGTGTAAAACCATGAGGAGCCAGACAATTGTCACTATTAAACATCTGTGTCCACATCAATTTTGTACGGCCTGATTATTGCTGGGTGATTTCTTGGAGCTGTGGCATGATAATTTTATAGTTGGTGAGCTTTACATACGGTGACAAACAGAGCAACGATCCTGTGCTTGAAAATCTTAGTGGGGAGAGGGGCAGGGCTGGGCTGTCTCAGCTGTAGCCAAAAGAGAATCCCTAAAGTGGACGCAGTCTTAAAAAAATAATTAATAAAGCATTCCCCTGAACAGGACAGGTTGTTTTGCAGTGTTGTGTTGCCAAGCAGGTTTGCCTTTCCACAGGCTTCTCCCTTGAACTTCAAGGTCCAGCCGTATATTTCTGTGAAGTTTGGGTTGAAAAGGGTTATCCCCGGGGCTTTGGTTGTGCTGTACAGGCATGGCCCCCTGAATTTCTTTCTTGGTTTCTTACCTGTGCTGAGAGATTAGAAAAGTATTTCCCTGTTCAAAGCTTTTGCTTTCTGTCTTTTCCTTTTGCTGGGGCCTGGATTCATGTTATTCAGTCTACCTTCTAATTTATGTTTCATGTAATTGTTCACTTTGCCGGTCTTGGTGTTTCTGGTTCTACTAAATAAGCTGTCTGGATAGTCAAGGCAGGGAGATTCGCAACCTTGAGAAAATAATATCAAAAAAGCCCAAACACCTAATCTGAAAAGAATGCTTAGGGCATTCTTTTACTACTAGTGTAGTAAATGACTGCTGTCAGCAAAGTCTGGGCGAGAGTGTGGGCTGTACTCGTGCAGGTGTGTACGTCCAGGTTCTTCCGCTCTCTGCCGCAGCACTACCATTTCCTAGCCATTGTTCTTGTCCTTTCTGCCCCTCCCTGCAGCCATTCTAAACTACTTCCTCTAATCCACTGGCATTAATGGCACAATCTGAGATGAGTAGATGTGCCACTGGCAATATCTAAAGAAAGCAGACTCTGTTGCATAGACATCTCTTACTTCTGTAAACACCAAACGATGCCTAAGAACTGGTGTTACAACGGCTGTTGTGATAGAGGTAACATCCAGCAAACCAAGATGGCAGAAAAAAATTAGGAAATACCCCTTCAGTCTTCTTTTGTAATCCTCCACCAGGGAATGTTCCCCACAGGATATTTCTTAGCACTTGAAGCACGCTTTACTGAAAGGGTCCTGGTCGTGAGTTCTGAGTGTAGCTATGTGTTATGGTGCGGTTGGACAGAAATGTGTATTTAGAAAACTAAACCAATTACATTTTATTAAATAAATGAATAACATTGTTCTTTGCCTTCCAGTCTGCAGAAGCACGGACAGTCACAACAGTCTGACCCGGCTGAACACGCTGGAGAACTGCACTTGCAAATCTTGCTGATGTTTAAAACCAAGCCTGAAGATTTCCGTGAGCTCAGCTTTCCTAAACTGACTATGGTTATAAACTAGTTGCTTCTTTTTTGTGTGCGTGGCCTGACGAGTTTAAAGGGACTTTTCCCAACCTCACTGCGAGTGGAGGAACTCCTCTGTTTTTTAACTCGGCGCTGGTCATTCTTGAGATGGTTCACCTGCAGGAGATCGGCCTCTGTAACCTGATGGACGTTACTCGAGGCTCTGTGCGGATTGAGAAGAACAATGAATCATGTGACTTGTCCACGATGGGCTGGTCAAGGATTTTAGATTCTGTAGAAGATAATTACATCGTGGCCAACAAGGATGACAAAGAAGAGTGTGGAGATGTGTGTCCAGGAGCCGTGAGAGGGAAGAGCAACCGTGCACCTACTGTGATAAATGGCATTTTCAGTGAACGCTGCTGGACCCACGATGGCTGTCAGAGAGGTGAGTCTGGGGCGTGGTGCATGTCAGCTGTGGTTTTGCTGTCAGTTTTTAACCTGTCAGACCTATTGGTGGGATAATAGGTGCCTATTAACCTGCTACCTTTAAGCACAGCTTCCTAAAAGCAAGGCTCAAAATTAACATGATTCAGGTGAAGAGAGGGCCTATGGGTTGGGGCTGTTTTATCAGTTTTCACCTGTGTGAATAAAGTATGCAAGAATGTCGTCTTTGGTTTCTTTGCCACGTTAGGGACTGCCTAAAGCTCACAAGTGTAACTGACTCTGGGTGTATCTGGTACCTTGTGTCATATTTAAGGTGGTATTAGTATCTCTGCTGAGGTTTTGGTAAGGGATTAAAAGTCCAGACTGACTGAAAGGCTGCTGCAGGCAGCAACAGAACAGGAGAGAAAAGTCTGATGGAAGAAGCCCAACTCTGTACAGGTGCAATTCCATTTTGACCGAAGCATTACTGGTGTAGGAAGGTGTAAGGCCTGTGGGTGAGTGAGCAATGCTTGCACAGAGCAAGAAGCTGGAAGCCAAGTCAGAGCTGAAGGGAAAAGGAGAAGGAGGAGAGAGGACCTGGGTGGGGATTGCCCGCAGCAGGAGTCCCGGGGAGGGTGAAATACCTGGGCTTTGACCTGGGGTTTTGTTCAGGGGAGAAGGTATGGTCAGAAATTTAGCTGCTGCTGCTGCAACCCCTGAACTCCAGTTCTTCAACTGTATTAGCATGCCTCTTTTTAGCTGTGCTTTTGGAGCAGGGGGAGTAGCTCTGTGGATTAAGGGGTTGTCTGGGGGCCAGCTTGTGGCCAATTTCTAGTGAAAAGCAAATTTGTTCAGTTAAGGCCAACTCATGTTACATTTTGGGTCGGAAGGGAGAGAATATGTAGTCTTTTTGGGTCTAGCCTGATGCTGTTATGGCAGCCAAGTGTGTTCCGAAGGTTTTGTACTTTTGCAGCTGACATTTTTATAACATTTTGTACATACATACTTAGTTTTATTGCCGTAAAAATGTAGTTCTTGGTTCAGTGCAATGTGTTCATGCAGAGAGTGTCTTTGCTGAAGAATGCAGACAACAAAGACGCTGGAAATGCCGTGTCCTAGACCTCAGTCTAGATCTGCCAAAGATGATTTTCATATTTTGCATTTTTTTCCACGTTTATTTTTAATGTAATAAGAATGCTATATGTCTCTCAGTCCACTTGTGGAAGGAACAATTCCCTCTGAAACAGGATTTCCTGCCAATTGTCCTTGCATTCTTCTCTGTTTATACCCCATTTGAAGCAGTCTGATGTTTTTGACAATCTAATTGTAAAGGTGGGCTCAGCCTTTTACTTGCATATTGCGTCATCTGGAGGTGGAGTAAGGTAATAGGAAAAAAAAAGTGGAACAGGCAAATAGAAGTGACCAGGAAAATGATCTGCAGTATCGGACAGGCCCTTAGTGAATCCCGAAGGGCTGCATTCCTGGAATATGAAGATGGATATCTGAAATATAGGCTTTGTTCCCTAGAGGATATGATGAAATTCAAGTTCTCCTGTTCCCCCTGAATGAAACCTTTGTAGGAGTCTGTAAACTTCTTGATCTTGGGAGTTGACTACCAGAAAATTTGAGTTATTAAGACTGTGAGCCATTTCGGGTTGGTAGGTGGACTTTTTCTTTAATCTATTATCTTGCTTTATGCGATAAAAGCAGAAGCTGTGTCTCTCAATTAGTGCAATCTAGAATTTGTTGCACAATATTAACCTCATGAAAAGGAAGTGGGAAGTATAGGAAAGCATTTGGGCCACTTGAAGAGGATGCCCATCTATAAGAAGGATGGAAGGATGATCCGGGAAATTACAGGCCTGTCAGCTTGATGTCGGTACCCAGGAAGCTGATGGAGCAGCTCAACCTGAATACCATCACACACCACATGCGGGACACCCAGATGCTCAGGCCCAGTCAGCATGGGTTTAGGAAAGGCAGGTCCTGCCTGACAAACCTGATCTCCTTCTACGAAGGGCGACCTGTTTACTGGATGAGGGAAAGGCTGTGGATGGAGTTTACCTTGACTGTAGAAAGGCCTTTGACACCGTTTCCCACAGCATTCTCCTGGCGAAACCGGCTGCTCGAGGCTTGGATGGGCACACGCTTTGCTGAGTCAAAAACTGGCTGGCTGGCCGGGCCCAAAGAGTGGTGGTGAAGGGAGTTAAATCCAGTTGGCAGCCAGTCACGAGTGGTGTCCCCCAGGGCTGAACACAGTAGCCCTTGGTAAGCTTTCACAGAGCAGTCAGGGCAAGCAGGATTATTAAGCAATATTCAGGAGTCGATATAAGTTGCTATAAGTAAAGAAGTTGCAAAGCAGGTGATCATTTCCTTGTATCACCTCCTTGCTTTATTTCCCTTAGAAGGCTGTTGCAGTGTTGTGGTAAGGCATTAGCTGTCTTTTTCTACCTGCCAATCCACAGACATGTGGCGCTCAGATCAGAGCTAACCCTTGCAGGAGGTTAAAACCTTCGCGGGAACAAAAGCACAAACGGCAATATGGTGGTTGCTATTTGCTCAATTTTATTAACCGTGCAATCGCTTTATATACGCCTTTCTGCACATCGCGAGGTCTTTAGTTCCCTGTTCTTCCCGTACATCGCGAGATCTCTCATGCGCCTCTATTGTTCCCGTACATCGCGAGATCTTCCGAGCACATAATACAAAAAATCGCAGCGAGCCTTTCTGAGGCTGAAGCAGATGAAGAGGAAAAGGCAAACCCAGATCTCACAGCGAGGGAAGACGCTGGAATTGTTGATGAAGATACAACAGCAGTACAGCGTCAGAGTCCTGAAGTTCCTGGGGAGCTCAAATGGGCGGAGTCAGGAGAAAGTCTCCTTGAGGAAGACAAGGAGCGGGATGCAAGCAGCAGGGGAACAATGGGGAGGATCTCAGGCCATCGGAAAGCAGCGTGTTGGAAGTGAGGACAGTGATGAGGAGGGTCCTGAGAGTGACGAGGGGAGCGGGGAGTACAGCCCCTCTGCACGGCTGTGGGATGCAGAATGCATTTCCTTTATTTTAACAGAAGGTTTTGGTTCTGTTTCTATTGCTTTCAGTTCACTGCAGTGCATCTAAGATAGTCTTGTGTGGCATAAACAATTGGAATGCTGCTGCTTGATGCTCTGCTGGGTTACTCTGACCATCTTGTGTGTTGCTTTTGTTTTGGTTTGCGTTCAGAATTAATGTGCTGTTGGTTTGCATTCAGTAATGTGCTGTTCATTGAATAATGCTGAGGCCTTCAAAGACGTTTGCTTCTGGAACCCCTCTCTTGTGTGAAAGAAACTTCAGTTTAGGCACTTTCACCACTAGACTCAGATGAGTGGAGCAAGGACTACTGAAGAAGAACGAACCTTAAAAACCTAGAGGACAGAATCTTATGCTCTATTGATGGAGTGTGTCAAGCTAGTAATCTGGTCCTGAGCTGGCCTAAGACAATAGTGTGGTTCTTTATTAGCACAGTTCCTGTGTGCTTCCATCCAGCACACACGGTTTCATGGCTCTGGGCTTGCACAGAGATCCTCCATCCAGTACAGACAGATAGTCCGAATGGTAAGTAGGTAACAGCGTTTGCTTCTTAGTCCAGTCCTGCATCATCTCTGCTGCCAGGAGACTACCTGAGATTCAGGGATGGTGCAGGTCAAGGAAGGACAGGAAAAATCATTGAATCCTAAAAATTACAGCTAGGAACGACTTCCTAAATTGCATAGAGATTTGTCCCCATCTACCTGGGGGTTATTGAGGTAAATTTTATAGCAAATAAAGAATTGTCAAGAAACCAAGTGTAGAGCAATGAAAGAATTGGTTTTCAGTCCTTTCTTGTGCCTCCAAGGGTCCTTCTCAGGGCGGTGTTGAGAGGAGACCGACAGGCACTGTTCTGGTTTTGTCCCGAGGAGACCCATCTGAGAGGATTTCTCCTAACCGGTGCTGTCATTAGCAGTGCAGAACTAATTTATCGGAGAAAATTGCATATGCAGAAGAAAGCAAAAGGTGCAGAGTGCTCCTCCGGGGTTGTTCGGTTGCAGGATGGGTCTGGGCAGATCACAACGGGTGTTCTGTCAGAAGCGTGGGATTACCTGGGGTGGGCTCCTGCTGTGTGTTTTCTGATCTCGCTGTGCTCTTTGGGACAAGGAGATACTGCCAGTCCCAAGAGAGAGAATTGTTGTCAGCGGTGTTTGTCACCCTGCCCTGGGCTCTGTGTTTCGAAAGATTGTCAGGTCTGTTTTGTCAGATGTATGACCTGACTGTGAAACATCATAATCACTGCATTTACAGAGCAGAAAATACTTCTCCACTTATTTTTAGATAAGCATAGGTCTTCAGCCACTTAAGTTGAGGAACTGAGGAATCATCAGAACTGTAGCTGAGAGCTTAACATAGACATTTTTTTAAAAAACAAAGTGTTCATAGAACAATAACAATTTTATGTCTATAAAACAATATTGTTGCTCCTGTGGTGAAACCCCCTGAGACTGCCTGACAAAAGCAATCTCACCGCTTGTGAAAATGTGGAAGATTGCTGCTCTGTGGTTCAGTAGATGCCCCTGCATGAATTTTCCGTTGGATTTTTAATGGTTGTCTCCATTTGGTTTTAATCTACCTAAAATAAAATTATTGCTGGTGAAGATTGACGTGGCTCCAATCGGGTCTGCCCTAACATTTCAAATTTTGAACCAAGCTGAGGCAGCTGGATGACTTCTGCTCCCCTTTCGCCTTTTAATGGCTTCTCTTTCTGGCTTCGTCTTCTGTAACTTTGTGATAGTTCTTGAAGATTGCAGTCAGTCCAGGCGGAAACAGCAACGGCAGCTGGACGTGGTGATCACGTGAATTCCGAACCTGATGATTCCTGTACAGGTGTGGAAGAAGAGGTTGTAGCAAGCGGGGAGTATGATGCCAGTGAAGGTGAGTTGGCTGTTGAGTAGGGATGAAATCTGATTCATCGGAAGTGTTTTTATAGAAGTGCTTGCCCTTTCCCTTTCCTTTTTACTCTATCAAATCCTGCATGTGCTCTTTTCTGTCCTAACTTGTATAAAATCGGGTGGTGACTAGCTGGCTTCTGTAGTCCTGTGTAGTTAACCTGTATTACAGTAAATAACTGCTTTGTTGACAGTTATAATGGTCCTAGGTAAAGAATGAAGGCCATGAAAAAACTGGCTGCCAGTCAAGAAAACAGCTGTGGGAGGCAGGAGTCTAATGAGTTTCCCTTTGCTTCCAGGTAGCGCGGGGGCTCGTGGGGAGGTGCATTGCCGGGGCAGGCAGGGTGGGACTGGCAGATGAGGAGGGAAGCTGAGCTGCAGCCTCCATCTCCGTGCTGTGCCCCGTTTGTCTCTCATCTCCCGGTGAGCAGTTGGCCTGATTGGCAGTGAGGAACCTTCAGCTTGTCTTGGTTCCCTCCAAGAACGTTTCTGATCCCTGCAGCCCAAGCTGTTCATTGCTGGGAGCCGTACTGGAAGGTCACCTTAAGCTTCCACTCCCCAGCAGCAGCGAGTCTGAAAAGTGAAGAAACCCACAGGTTAAAGCTGACTTCAGTCTGCACTGCTGCTCTTCCATTTCCTTCTGCCATCCTCTAAGGGTCTAACAGCTGGCAGGAACAGGCCCTCTCTATTGTTTTTACACTGCTAGTTATGCCCGGTCTTGTACTTTGTCACATTAATCCAGGGTATTCTAAGGTTTTTTTTCTGGTCAGCTGGGAGCCTTTTGACCTCCTTCCTCTATGTAGCCTAAGAGCAGAGTCTTGTAAGGTGTGTTGTCTTCCGTCTGGAGTGTGTATACAGGAGGCTGGAGGTTCCTCTCGTCTCTGGTCTGTCAGGTCTTGTCTTTTTCCTCAGTAATTCTTCCTCAGATGAAACTGCTTCTGCCTTAGTCTTATCAGCTGACTGCAGACAGCTGTCGATACCGTTTAGTTTCAAAGCCTGGTGGTTTTCATGTGCTGGTCTTCACAGGGATCTGTGTTTCTGATGCAGAGCCCAAGGTAGAGACCATGTAGTTCCTGGGCAGCCCGACTTCCGTGGCAATTGTCCCTCCGGATCTGGGTTGAAACGTGGTTGCTTTGTAGGCAGGTGGTCTTTGGAAAGACCCAAATCTCCTAGTTGTTACCTTCTCAGGTTCCACGGTGCCTCATTTGGAATACTTTAATGCTGAAACAACCTCACGGTTGCCGTTATCATTCTGCCCAAGGCAAGACCTCACTTTACAGAAGGGAATACTTTGCAAGCAGCAGCCAGAGTAAATTAACTGCTCTTTCTGCTAATGAAGCAGGTAAACAGGTAGACTATGCCATGCACCACACAGCATTTGGTTTCTTTCAGGCAAAGTGAACCAAACGTCTGTTTTAAAGGGACCAGCAGAATCCATTACATTGGACTCGGCCCAATATAAGCAGCTGGACAGTTTGGACACTGTACTTTTGTGTAGACAGGATTATTTACTCTGAGCTGGGATGACAGTTTGGGATGTTTTCATATTTTACCAAAACTTCCCTTAGAAATGTTTAGAATGATTTCATGTTACTGATTTTGGTAGTGGACTTGAGCTCTCCCAGATTCATGAGGTAGGATTTTCAGCGTGAGCAGTGTAAAAGTATGGTAGTGATGGATAACTGACTTTTTTATATATATATATATATATATATATATATGTATAAAAGAAGAAAAAACCTAAAAGATCAGGTACAGAAAGCTAGTAGTAAACATCAGGAACAAAGCTGGTGCAGGATGTTTCTTGGATGAAGGCATGATTGCTTGTATTGCAAAATGCAGAGGTTTTGATTTTGAAGTGTGGTCCAGTGTTCAGTGATGGGGGGTCTGGTGGGAGGAAGCAACCTGCTGAGCTCTCTCCTCTCCTTCCCCAACCTCCCTTCTCTCTGGAAACTCTCTTCCCAGGCTGTCCTTGCTCCTCCTGGCTCCTGCACTGTCTGCAGCCACCTGGGCTCCTTGTGCACCTTCCACTTCCCTCTGCGGAGACCTGGGAGCGAGTCGGGCCCGGCTCTGAAGGGCAGGAAGGGAGGGGTGGGCGCGGGGAGCAGCGGGGCCAGGGGGAGGGTTGTGGCAAGCCAGACACGAGCTCCACTCGGCTGGCAGAGACAGGCCGGGCAGATAGTGTCCTCCAGGCCTGGAATCTTCTCTGTCTGCCGTCCAGAGACGGGCTCTGCTTGCACAGGTGGTTGCGCCAGCAAGCAGCAGAAAGCAGTAACTGCAGAGTGCAGCAGTAGTGCAGAAGGGTAAAATCAAAAGGAGTGGGAGATGGTTTGGGGCAAGACAGACAGCCTTTGCGCAGTTTGGGAAAGGTAGCTTGGGAAAGACCTTGCTCTTGTTCCTTTTGGTGGCACAAAACTTCTCTGTTCTTAAAGAACCGGGACCTGCCATGTTTGTACAGAACTCTGGTGCAGCAGCACAGGCTGCCGGGGGGGGCCTGTCCCGGGACAGACCCCACAGCGCCGAATTCAGTGAGGGCATTCCCGTGAAATTGCCAGCGGGCAGGAATCGACCTTACGTTATCCCCCTGATGTAATGACGGAATCCATGGGAAGCCATTATACGAATAGCCGAGTATTCTTTTTCCTGCGTGTGCATATTTTACATGAGCAATTCACCACCCGTTTCTGAACTTTTGAACATTACTGTCAAGCTTATAGCTACACCTGTGCTCCCTGCTGGGCAGGTGAGGGAAGGGGGCAGAGTCCGGAGGGCAGGCAGAGCTGTCAGAGTTGAAAGATGGTCATGCGTTGGCATTTTGGCTTAAATTAGTTATGCCAGATGCCAGAACAGCAGCACTAGAAACACAGTCAGAGCAAAGGTGCATGATGAGAAACAGCACAGCAAGTTTTCTTCTTGTCACCATGCTGATGTCCCCTCATTGCTTGGGAGAGATAGCATCTTTAATAATAACCCTGTAAAACAGCCGTAACACTAACACAATTCTCAATAAAACTGTTGTTTTGATTATTTTTTAATAGCACCAGATGGAACTTTCTTGGCAGAAGGAACAAGAACACTTGATGTGCAGGGAGCAGCAGAAAAAGTGGCACAAGAAGGACAGATGGTAGGGGAGACACAAGCACCTGAGGAGGCAGATTTTGTCAAAGAGGAAGAAGTTTGCACCAAAGATGCAGGAGAAGTGGAATGGGTGGAAGATTTGCTGCCCGAGGAAGAAGCAGTGGCTGTGCTGCAGGCAGAAGGCCAGCCCGTGGTGGAGGAATCTGCACCCGAGGAGAATGCCATGGCAGAGGGAGATCCAAAGGACAGGGGACAGGGAAAGAAAGTGAGTTTGGCACAGAGGTGTCACCCAGGGAACAGGGAGTTCTGGTGGAGGGGATGGAGAGCGAGGCAGGACTCGAAGAGCAGGGACCTGGGGAGGAGGAGCTGTCAGGGGCAGGGGAAGAGCTTGGCTGGGAGGAAGGCAGAATGGAGCCCGAGGGGCAGGGGGTGGCTGAGGACATTTCCGAGAGTGATGAGGAGGACTCTGAGGGAGAGGAGTCTGAGGGAGAGGAGAACATGAAGGAGGGAGGTTTTTCAGGGGAGGATGATGTGGCAAGTGCTCTGTCTGCAGGAGAAGAGGACCTGGAGGAGGAGAATGTGAATTGAAAGATGTGCCGAGTGCTCTGTCAGCGGGAGAGGGGGACCTGAAGCAAGGAGCATTTGCAGGGATAGACCTAGTACCGATTGAGCTTTCTGATGAAGAGGAGGACATGGAGGAGAGAGGATTCAGAAGGGAATACATGTTGGGTGGTGTGCCTGAGGGCAAGGAGGACCTGGACGAGGGAGGATTTGCAGGGAAGGATGTTGTGGCGATTCTGGTGTCTGGGGGAGATGACAGTGAGGAGGGAGTGTTTGCAGGGAAGGACGTTGTGGCTGGTCCTGTGTCTGAGAGAGAGGAAGACCTGGAGGAGGGCTGGAGGAGAGAGGATCTGAAGGGAAAGAGGTTGTGGCAGGTGCTGTGTCTGAGGGAGAGGACATGGAAGAGGGAGGATTTGTGGGGGAGGAGGATGATGCGGGGTGGCCAGAGCAGAGTCAGGAGGTGGAGGCGAGGCCATGGGTAGAGCAGCGGGGTCAAGGAGCTTGGGAGGGAGGGATCACTGGGGAGTGGGGAGGAGAGGTGGCCTGGGGCGAGGACGGTTGCTGGGGTGAGAACGGGGGTGACAGGGCACAGGGAGGGGTGATGGGAGCAGGGGGTGGCAGAGAGAGCGGGGCAGGGGTGGCAGCTGAGAGAGGGGACTCTAGGGGGGCTGGGGGGGATGGGGAAGGGGCAGCTGATGGAGCTTGCGGGTGAGGGGTCAGCCAGGAGCGGTGTGAGGGAAGGGGCCGAGGACCAGGGCGAGGCAGGGGGAGGGGAGCGGGGCACACTTTAGTAGTCGACTTGGGGTTTCCCAAGTTTAACTACTGAAAATAAACCTGGCAAATTAAACCAAAGAGCTGAGATGTGCATTTTAGTTGCGGCTTAAGTGAAAAGCAATAAGCAAGTGTAACATGTTGTCTCATAAAATTATATTCCTGGATGATATACCTGAAACAATCAAGTTTGCAGAAGATATCTTTATCTCTGCTGTAACGGCTGGTACGTCTTCCTAGAGACGTTCTGCAAACACTGCACGAGAGACAGCACACACATGCCAGCACAGGGCATTTACCTGCAGAAACGTAAAAGAAAATACCCCTCAATGTTTGTATTTACAAAAGCTAATTTTTTTCCATCCATGCCCAAAAATTACTCATACCATGACTCACAGAAAATCTATCTTCAAGGCAAAACATTTTTCCTACAGCAGGCATATTAAGTGTTAACTAATTTGATGGAGGTTTTCAGAATAAGCTTTCATGGTTTTGTAATTAAAAGCACCAGAAGAGAAAGCAAGAGATTCAGGTTCCACATAGATATTTTGTGCCCGGTTCTGTTCTCACAGCATTAGAGTAACAGAGCAAGTTCTGGCCTCACGTGACCTTGGGGAGGCAGCTAACTGACTGTCCCGATCTGATATTGGGGAGGGTTCTTAAACGATCCCAAGAGTGAGATTAAGACACAAACGAGGTCAGAAGCCGTACAACCTTGTGAACTTTATTTTGCATACAACAGGTAATAGCGATAGGACAGAGAGAAAAAGGAAGGGTCAGGATCCCTAAGCAAGAGAATGGTAGAGATGCAGCAAGATTAATTACCACCACCACAAATCCAGCAGCGTACTGTTGGCTCAGGCCTGGTGCAGGTGATGGTGCTCCAAGCTCCAAAAGTAAAGACAAGGCTGTGAGGGAGAGAGAGAGATCCCGAGAGAGGAGTACGCAGTCCTTTTATTGTCCCCGATTTCTCCCAAAAGTCCGCCCATTTCCATGGGGCTCATTGACTCGTGGCCCTCCGTGCGCGCACGCCCCAGTGTTGACCGTGGTTGTGCCGGCCTGCACGTCTTCTTCCCCCCGGTTTAACTGCGGGCGGAGGCTGTGGTTTTGTCTGGGACAGTTCCTCTTCTCCAGAGCGTACTCCTCCCTGTCCACGGGACACTGAGGCCAGGACGTGGTGGTGGTGCAACAGCAATGCCTGAGACGTACAGTCCAACACAGTCCCTTACGCTGACATACTGTTATTTCCGTCTGTAAAAAGTCCTGCCTAACAACGAACAAACTTTGCAAAGTGATATGAAATTTTAAAATGACAGTATTGAAGGAGAGTAAGAAATTCTGTCAAATGGAAATAAACCATGAACCACATCTTGATTTACCAGGTTTTTGTTAAAGCAAAGGGAACAAAGTGTGAGTTTCAAAGTGCCAGCAGTAGTTCTGATAACAAATTCAACAGTTCTTTAGAATGTAACATCCATAGTGAAACCAGACAGAGTCATGGAAAGCAGCAGCAATCAGCAGCTTTCAAAATTCACATATAATTTTTCAGCAAATAAATTGAGTGCAATCATTTGTTTTTCTTCATTTCTATAAAGAGAACTCTGTCGGGCAGACATTGTACAGCACACATCAGCTAAATCACCTGAATCCCTTGAAAACCCAAGTGACTGTAAAGGTTAACAACCCTTTGGATAATGGCATGCTGCATAGGAGGAATGTTGTAAACCAAACAATGACTAAGTTTAGATTTAACTTTTTTAAAAAAATTTTAGGACCCAATTTCCAATCTCATAGCAAACAGCTCATCTGTTGCCTATGGCAGAGCAGCAGGTCTGAGGTAATTGGGGATGTGCCCTTCACCAGAACGCTGCCAGACCGATCACAGAGCAAGCGAGCTCTCCAGCCCTGCCCTGACGCTGGGATCACCCGTCTCAGCCATTCTCCAGGGTGTGACACCGCCGTTTGCAGTCGCCCAACCCTCTCCCGACTGTCCCCCTTGCTGCAGCCATCTTCTGCACGCTGACAGATTTACACCGCGGCGTAAGGCGAAGCTGTTGGTGACAGCTGTCGCCGAGCCCATCCTTCCAGCGTTTCTCCAGGGCTGCAGCGCCGGGGCCAGGCCCAGGCCCGGCCCACACGGGGTCTGCCCAGGCCCCCCCGACCCCCGGCGCTCCGCAGAGCACGAGCCGAGGGCCCGGCCTCACCGCGCTCATCTCGCCCCGGCCTGCGGAAGCCAACGCTTGTCCGCGGAGCAGGGCACCGACACCTCTGACGGTTGCCCCCCCGATGTCTCCAGTCCACGCTCTTATTAACCGGCAGGGCTGGGTCGGCCGAGGCGCTGCTGATGGCCACAAGGAGCCAGCTGACCAGCACGGATTCCTTCCTGCCTGCGCGGGAAGCACTAACAGCTCATTTAGAGCTGAATCGTTTAGAGGTGTTTTGCTCCAAGCCATGTTATCCCAGTTGTTGAGACAGGAGACAGCAGCAATCAGTCAAAAACGAGCTACAGAAGCATCACAGGAGTTAACGGGACTGGAACCAAGTTCAAGTTAGCTCTGTGCCAGCCCTGTGCCCTGTCTCTGCGCCAGCCCAGCCCGCTGCAGAGGGTTCACTAGAACAAACGGTATCAAGCAGCTCCCCCACACCTGCCCGTTCCCTGTTTCCAACGAACGCCGACCCGGCACACACGCTCCTCTGACCTCCTCACCCAGCGCAGAGCCAAGCAATGACCCAGGAGCAGCACTGCGATGTTTCCAGCAGCGCTGCCCACCTCCCCTCTGCAGGGTGTGCAATGGCCTGATTTAAGGCTGCATCGAATGGAGTCAAGGGACTTCTGGCACGGTTCTCTATCTTGCTTTTGAACGGATAGAGGGCAGAAGGCTGAGAAGGCTTTCTAGATCTGCGTTTGGAAGAGCAAAGTGTCCCTGCAGGCAAAGTGGACACCGAGCGTCGGGCAGAAGCTTTGCTGCATGCACCCCCCTCTCTGCTCGGTGTCCTCACAGGAGCTGGGGGAGATAGAGCGGTGGAGAGGGAAAGGGGAGAGGTACGTCAGCTCCCCCAACACGGTGACAGCGTGTCTGGGGCAGGAGGGGAGTTTCCGATGAGGCCAAGTCGCTGCCGTGCCTCGGCCTGGCAGTAGAGCTGGTGTGGGTTTGGGTTATTCCTCCGCCCCTGGGGATGATACACAGCAAGGGAAATCGGCACGGTGGTGTCTCAAATGCACTCGGCAGGTGTTTGATCAGCCAAAGGCCCACAGAAAGACAGAGGGGAGTAGTTGTCAACTTCAGGGGGGTTTGCTCAGGCCCTATTTTGTCAGAGCTTCCTCAGGGCTGTTTGTGGGTCAGCAGGGGGACTGTGTGAACTGTGGCTGATGCAAACCAGCCCCAGGCATCTCCTCGGGAAGAGCAAGAGTCCCTTACGACTCCAGGTCACCCCTTGCCACATGCCAACTGTGACATTTCTGGTTTAGGCACGGCCAGCTTTGCCTCCATCCACCGCCGAGAGCACGGCAGAGTCCCTGGGGCGCCCAGAACTACTGGCCAGGCTTTCTGAGGAACGAAGGTAAAATGAGCTGGCTTTGGTTAAAATCAGAACTGACTCCCGCGGGCTGTGGCTTTCTCTATCTAATCGCACTGTGGGGTGGAAAGATTTTCAGGCTCTGCCCAGGACCAGGAGAAGAAGAGGAGCCGGAAGAGAAGAGCGGCCTGGGGAGAGGAGAGCGACGGCTGCCCGGAAAAGAAGAGGAGGAAGAGGGAAGGTTCTTGTGGGGACGGACCAGCACAGAGCTGCCGGCAGGGGCAGAGGTCGGGCAGGCCAGGTGCGTGCCGGGCTCTGCTGCCCATCTTTCCCCCCTCTCCACACTGCTCTCCGTCAGCCCCAGGCGCTGGCGAGGGGCAGCGAGGGGCCCCGGTGCTGCGCGGGCTCTGGCCATAACTCCCTGGCGGGGCCCGGGGGCTCCCGGCCGAGCCCTGCGGGTGGCACAGGGGCCCTGCGCGTCTCTGCGCGCGCTCGGGGCTCGAGGGGCACTGCCCGGGGGACGAGGCGCCAGAGCCGCCCCGCAGGCAGCGCCAGCAGCAGCTCTGTCGGGGCGTCAGCAATCCCTCACACACGGTGTTCCCAGAGAGGCAGCACAGCCCTGCCCCTTCCTGCCGCCAGGGACTCACCAGAGCTTTCTGACTCTGCCCTTGCAGGTGCCGACTCGTGGTCACTGCCCGGACCGCTGTGCCTCCGGGGCCCCGCACTTGCCCTATAAAATAAAAAGATATTTTCTCTCTTGTGACTGAGTCTGCCACGGGATATTCTGAAGCGGGGAGCGGTTGTTCTGAGGTGAATCCTCAGGGGGGAGTTTGGGATCGTCCCTTGTCCCAACACCCTTTCCAGGGGGTGTCAGGGCTGAGTCGAGGTGCTTGAGGAGGGAAACCCAAGCCCAGAGTCACGCGGGAGGGTGGAGGCTGGATGGAGCAAGTGACAAGAACAGTGACAAGTTGGTATCACTCAGAATCTAAACGTAGCCGCCCCCAGCCCCTCTGACACCTGAGGATAAACTGAGACGCAAGGGGGTTTATTTTCTGCCAAATTACCCTGTAAGGTGACAGGCGTCAACGCTGGGGACACTCCAGGGATGGAGACGTCACCACAGACACCCTGCGGCCACCCTGGTCCCCTCCCAGTTGTGGGGCATCAAAGTGGGGTGCAGCCCAGGGATGGGGACGTCCCCAAGAGCCAGCTTGGGGTCTCTTGTGTCCCTTCAAAGTCATGGGGTGTCAATGTGGGGGACACCCTGAGGATGGGGGCATCACTAAGAGCCACCTTGGGGTCCCTCAGGGTCTTGGGGCATCAACGTAGGGGACAGCTCATGGACGGGGATGTCCCCAAGAGCCACCTTGGTGTCCCCGTGTGCCCTCCCATGCCCAGGGTGACAATTTGGGGACTTAAGGAGACCCTGAGAGGTGTGTGGGGTGTCCCCATGGCCCCCCCGGGGTGTCCCTGTGTCCCCCATCCTGGACAATGCCGTTGATGTACCAGTGGAGGCCGTTGGTGACTTTCCTTGTCAGCCCGGTGTGGTTCCCTTCCTGGGGGGTGGGGGAGGGGACACGGGTGACCACAGGCTCCCCAAACCTGAGGGGAGTGGTTGCGGGGGGCTTGGGATGCACCTCTCCCTTCCCAGGTGTCCTCGAGAGTTTGAGGGGGATCCCACCAATGCCACACCCTTGTCCCTGCACCCCCACCACCACCGGCAGGGGGTGTGGGGACAGCAGGGACACAGTGTGGGGGGAAACTGGGGGGTGTGGGGGGGTGACAGTGCTGGGACCCCCCAAGCTCCTGCAGGGGACAGTAGGGAAGTGGAGGAGGGGTTTGGGTGTCCCAGTGGGGGAATCGGGGGTGCAGGAAAAGGGGTGACATCACCGGGACCTTCCCCAGAGCCCTGCAGGGGACAGTGGGGGAGTTCCAAGTGGGGAATTGAGGTTCTTGGGGGGGCTAAGGAGGGGTCCTCCCAATTTTGGGGGGTTGCTGGGGAGGTTTTGTTGGTCCCAGAGGGGCTTAGGGGTCCCAAGCGGTTGAGGGGTATCCTAGGGGAACTTGAGGTGTTCCCCACTATTTTGGATGGCCTCAAGGGGTTTTTGGGCATCCCCACGGATTTTGGGGGGCTCTGGGGGTTTGGTGGTTCCAAAGGGGCAAGACTGCTAGAGAAAAGCAGCTCTTCTCTTCAGCACCAATCCTCTGCCTGACACCCCCCCACACGCCCCCCCCTCCCCAAAAAATCACCTTCATTCACTGTCCCCCCCCAATCCTTCCTTCTTCAAAGCTGTGTGGCAGCGACGTTACGATGACGGGATGAAGAGCCCACTTTGGGTGGTAAAGAGCCTGCTTTGGAGCTGGAGGAGGAGAAAACCCACAGAGCCCTCTCAGGTCTCATTCCAAGGACTGAGAAGCCTTAAACCGTGGAGAGGGAATCTACTCGCTGCACCCCGAGTTTGTCAGCAACCTGCTGCTGTTTCCTGGACAAACACTCCTGCAACTAACCTGTGGCGTATTTTCTTAGGTGTATGTCTTTAGTAACCATTGCCTCTTTGTACCTTTCCTGAGTTTTTCTTATCTTTAATTTCTTGAGCTTTCTGATTCACACAATACGAGACAGAAAACACAGAAGTGAGCTGTCTGCTCTATTGACCAACCCAGTTCATTTCCAGGGACCTGACACAGCTTGTAATATCTAACACACCTAATTAACCACACACCAAGCCAGGTTTCTTTCTGTCCTGTGTTGTTTATTGTTTGAAAACATGTCTTAATAATTTTTACATACAATAATCATGTTACTAAATTGTATTACTAAAAATAAAATAATGATAAGCTCAGCCGGGTTAGAATCCAACAGAAAGTCAGGAGCAGGGGCAGGAAGGACGTGATCTTCCCTCACACTAGGTGGGTGAACTTCTAGGTGCAGACTTGGACCTTAATAGAAAACACAGCACACAACAAAATAAATTCTAAGCAGTCACTCTCCCCATTTATTTCCTCCCACTTTCTTTTGCTTTTTGACTCTCCATGTGCTTATTTATGTCAAAGCTTCTTTCAGCTGCTGACACACTACCACTGCAAACTGAAGAACTTGCCAACGTGTGAAAGTTTCTGCTGAGAAGGCAGAACAGCCGCTGCTTTGTTAGTGCAAACACACAGAGGAAGGGAACCTCTATTTCCACGGGCTTCTATCCCATGTGCCACCATGTCACTACTTGTTGGGCAATTTGCACAGGATGCCAAACACGGGTACTGCGATCTGACACACAGGAGCATTTAACCCACACTTCTAGCCCAGAGGTCCTAGCAAAATTTTCACATACCTCTGGCTCTAGCCAAGGGTAGTGGCTGCACTGCAGGAAAAATAATTTCTAAAAGCGTCTGAAGTCAGCCTCTAGTGATAGGACTCAACGCCGTTACTCCACGAGAGATGCTGACGGCACTACTAGGGGAGAGCTCTTCAGACTCCTGCCCAAGGGAATTCTGGGGACGGGAAACATCAGCTACCCCGAGTTTTTCCTTCACAAGTTTCTCTTTCACGATTTTTTAAAGAACCATTTCACATTATCCCGCATATGTTCGTTAGCATCATTCCTCCTCTCAAAGTCCTTCACCCATTTAAGATTTCCTCGCAAACAAGTCTGATCTTTTAGTTCCTCAGAAAATCCATCAATGCCCAGGAATCCCTCGGAAAGCCACCGGTGTGCAGTCCAGGTTAACACCTCCCCGTGTACCCACAGGAGATAAACCAAAGAGGAGATGAAGGCAATTTCTCTCCCATCTCTCCTCCCAGGTGCTTTGAGGTAACGCTTACACCCAGAACAGGGAGACGCAGAAAATCCCGGCACTGGACCTCTTCAGGTTCTGGCCTCCTCAGGGCTGTCAGGAGCCGAAGGGTGTTGCTGCAGAGAAGCTTTAGTGAAAGAGACACCTGCTCCTCAGCCACTGCTGCCAAACTGTAACTCTCGGTCAACTGTCATCTCTGCCGTAGCTGAGCTCGTAACCTGCATACGGAACCCTCTCCCTGCTAATCCCTGGAATCACCCCATCCACCTGGAGAGGGGCAGCGGAGATCCCTCTAGCCAGCCTGCTCCTCCGTTACGGACAGGTAAAGCAGTTACCTGGAAATCGAACGCTCTTTGGACTCTTCTTTATATTCCATCCCTTCCTGAACCAGCTGTGAACTCATCAAGCCTGGACTTTTTCTTTTCCCTGTTAAAATAAATTTGACCGTTATCACAATTACAGCTTGACCTTTATTACACAAAGACAAAAGAAAACATAGCCAGAATGAGAAGATGCATACTGCTTGCAGATGCAAAGGTGGACATGCTATTTAAGCAAAACCAGTGTAGAATTCTTCCTACAAGTCTTAGGGAAAGTTTTAGGATGACATTTGCCTTCTTTTAGTTTTGCATGTTTACCACCTGCACCCAGAACGTCTGTGGGAGAAAACACTCTGTCATTTCTGCTGATGTCAGATGCACTCGAGTGTAACTGCCGTCCGACAGCCCATCGAAACACAGACGTGAAAACCAGCCCAACTTCACTGAGCCAAACCCCCACTCCTCTTTAAGTCTCGTCGTTCTCTGTCAAACTCCTCCCGAGATAAGGGAGGCCAAAGGCACCCTGCTTGTGTCAGAAACGGCAGCGGGACCAGGGGAGCGACGGTGCCCCTGTCTCGGCTCTGGTGAGGCCGCTCCTCGAATACCGTGTTCAGTTTTGGGCCCCTCGCCTCCAGACAGACCCTGAGGGGCTGGAGCGCGTCCAGAGCAGAGCAAGGAAGGTGGTGAAGGGTCTAGAGAACAAGTCCTGTGCGGAGCGGCTGAGGGAACTGGGGGCGTTTAGCCTGGAGAGGAGGAGGCTGCGGGGAGGCCTCATCGCCCTCCACAGCTACCCCAAAGGAGGTTGTGGCAAGGTGGGCGTTGGTGTCTTTTCCCAAGTCACAAGCGACAGGAGAAGCAGCGGCCTCCAGTTGCACCGGGGGAGGTTTAGATCAGCTACTGGGGAACATTTCTCCACCGGAAGGGTTGTCAGGCATTGGAACAGGCTGCCCAAGCTACCATCCATGGGTAGATGTGGCGCTGAGGGACATGGTTTAGTGGTGGACTTGGCAGGGTTGGGTTATCGGTTGGACTCGATGGTCTTAATGTTTTTTTCCAAACTCAGTGACTCTACGATTGTCCAAAGGAGGAGCTTGTGCCATTGGGATGGCATGTGAATGAGCCATTGGAACTGCTGCTGGTCCTCAAGCTGGTGACGTGTCTGCAGGAGCTGGGGGATATCCTGGAGGAGGGAGAGTGCACCCAGCAGACGGAGCCGCCCAGGTGGGAACTGAGGTTGTGGCGGTACCCCCGGGGGAAGAGGACATGCGGGGGGGGTGGAGGATACAAGGAGGTGGAGGCACCGGCACAGAGAGCGGTGTTGGTGCTGGTAGTGCTGGGCCCTGCGTCCTCTGGGTACGTTCACTGCGCGGGCATCCTCGATTTGAGCTTCTAAAGAAACAACAATCTGTGCCTACTTATTCCCTTATAAACCAGCTGTTGTGTCCGTTCTGTGTTATGGCCTCGTTTAACAGGTTACAAGCAGCAGTATATTGAATTTCTGTAGCCTACTTACACTTCCCAGTCTGGCCTGCCACTTGCCGAGCGAATTTTGCCGGCTCTCACTGGATGACCTTCAGGCATGGGGAGAGAAAAAAAATCCCTTTCAGTTTACCTGAAGATAATTTTTTAAGAGCAATTTGTAAGTTACGGTTACTTACCAGTTGTGGGTACTGATCGTCCCTGGGGGCCCAGAAGACTTGGTGATGCTCTCTGTCCCAGTCCAGGATCCTGATAGCCCTTGTGAATTGGTGCAAACAGTTGGAAAATAAGCTCTACCCAAACACAAGAATCACTGCATATGGTGAGAGAAAACCTACCTTCTCTTCCCACAAACCACGGACCGACAGCGGGGAAGGTCGAGTACGTTCCATGGCAGCCACCAGCGCAGCAGGAGCCACGGGTGCTGGTGGAGGTGCTGGTGGCTGCTGCTGCTGCCTCTGGATAATCTGTGCATAACCAGTGCCATTTCTGAAGTTGTTCACAGCCTAGAGGCAGAAAAACATTTACAAAGAGGTAACATGAACCTTCAGCAGCTTGATGAACAGAAGTCTCCACAGAGTAAAATTACTGGTGTATTCCCATACATACTGTCCTTCCTAAAACAAACCAACATACAGATATATTCCGATTAGATCTAAGGGAGAAATTCTTCCCTGTGAGGGGGGTGAGGCCCTGGCACAGGTTGCCCAGAGCAGCTGTGGCTGCCCCCTCCCTGGCAGGGTTCAAGGCCAGGTTGGACGGGGCTTTGGGCAGCCTGGGCTAGTGGACGGTGTCCCTGCCCGGGGCAGGGGCTGGGACTGGATGGGCTTTAAGTTCCCTTCCAAGCCAAACCCTTCTGTGATATATGCACACATCCCACTACTCACTGGGGCTACGGATTGGTAACTCAGACTATCTGTACGTAAAGCTCTCCAGTGTTAACACTCAATTTGAAACCGAGTCAATCCTGTTAAACACAAGTGTGAGCTGAGTTTGCCAGGTTGTCTCTCAAGAGTTGTCAGCATCTGTAACAGCAGGTAATGTATTTGCAAAGTAAATTTAGCCTTATTCCATTTAGCCTTGTTTAAGGAGATGTAAATTAATATTTTCTTCCCTTTCAGCTAATTGACTGACCAGACTTTTCTTAGAGTTTTTCTAAAAGTCACCGCATTACCTGGCGTAGGAACTTGTTGGCAACTAAAGTATCAGGAGAAACATCTGCCTGATGACACGATGGGCACGTATGTTCCTCAGAGTCCAGCAATGCTGTTCTAACACCTGGGTATAATCAGAATCATCACAACAGGTTTTAGCTAAACTAAGGAAATTTTGGGGGTTCTATTCAGTTCTAAAAGCCTGTAGATGGTTAATGGGTGAATATGGTGCTGAATTGAGAGCACGAAGTTGAGAACTGAGAGCATGCAATGTTCAGCAGTGTAAAAAATTTCGAGGATGCAGGAAATAGCTGCCCAGCTTTGATATTTCACTACTGTAACATTTGAAGATGTAGAGTAGGCCGTGTCTTGATGTTTTGACTAGTCTGTTCTCCACTGTCCAGCAGAGTGAGAAGTCACCAACCTCAAGGTTAATGAATAAGACACATCTCCAAAACCCATGAGTAGGTTCAAGTTCTGATAGTTTTAACCAGCTCTCCCCTGGAGAAGAATGTGGATTAAATGCCTAACGAGCCATTTGCTGCAGACCACAGCAAGTCACCAGCGCTGGCTCTAGAGTTTTGTATGAGAGAAAGGACTGTGCACAAACTAAATGCATTTGATAGCGAATACTGCAATCAGCTGCACCATTACGCACTCTTCTCGTGCTCATCCTTCCGCATGTAAAGAGGGTTTAACTAGATGCATAGAAAGGGAAAAACGCCTTCTGCCTTAGTTTTTTCCTGACTACAAGAAGAGTCCTTTCCTATTTGGGGTATACTTAAGTAGTAAACAGAGCTGGTAAGAAAGGAATGTTACAATCTTTCTGCTTCCAGAAGATCAGGTGTGATGTTTTGAATTGACAAACATGGGAGTAACACTTACACTCATCACAGAAACTGTTTCCACAGCAGGGGATAATAACTGCATCCACCATGATTTCTTTACAAATGAAACATAACAGCTCTTCTGGAACACGACTGTCTAAGGAGGAGGAGAGGGAGGAAGAGGACGGCTCCTCAGGTAGAAAGGGATGCTTCTCCTTCTTTCCTCTGGCATACGCTTCCCTGGAGGGGGGTGGGGAAGGAAAAAGAAAAAAAGTTACAGATGGGTAAAGGAGAACTTTCCCAAGCTTTTCATTTTATCCAGTGAAGACAGTAGGTGGCATTCTCACTCCAAATTAGCCTTCAAAAATGCAGGCATTTAGTTTAAAATACTTTTCTATAGCCAGAGCACTAGAAAAGGGAGGGGAGAACAATTTTCCTTCTGCAGAACTCTTCCCTTCATTGGATCAACTAAGAAATTAGCTCAGACTAGAGAAATCATTTTCTGACAGCTAGAGACCGGGTGAAATGAATCCCACGTCTCCTTTTACCAGAGGGTGAATGTGAATCGCAGGCTCAGGATAAAGTCAGTCTCCGCCTAATCATGTTTTATAAATGGCGGAAATCTATGTTACAGCTTCTGCAAAAGGAGATGCATGACAGAAAAACAGAGGTGCTCCCAAGTGCATTTTAAAACAGCCACCCTTGTCAGCACACACCAGTGTTTTCTTAGCTTACAGCAACAGGAAAACATCCCTCTGCTTCACACATGGGATTGGGCAAACGGCAGAGGGGGAGGGGATCTCAGTCCAACAGCTGTTTGTTAAATTCTGCAAGAAGCCTTACAAAGACAAAACAGGAGCAGAAGGAGCTTTCAAAAAGAATGATGCCACCGTAAACACGACAGAGATGTTTTGCAGAAATAGGGGTTCTTAGCATACCAAAAGCTTACCCAGCGTTCAGGGGCCTGAACAGCAGGACTGCCCCATTTTAATATTAGAAATCATCACAGATTTTAAGGTGAAGATACAACGACAGTGCTTCTTCCCCCATAATTACAGATGCTGGCCAGCTTGGTGGCGTTGCCACTCAGACATGGACACTTGGCTTCTCTCCTTCACTTTTTGGTCAGACCAGCTAATTCCATACTCACGCATTAATAATTGGGATGGCATATCTTCCAGTCGGTGTCAGCATCACACCCTTCATATTGGGATCTTCCACCTCCACCATGAAACTCCTGGGAATTCCTGTGCTCTTTCTAAGTCTGCGAACAGACTGAAAATTACTGTCCTGTTAAGAAAAGAAATGCAGACATATCTCAAGACCCACACTTAAAATGGCATTTCAACCACTATTTTAAGCAGCAAAAGCTTTAATCCTCTCCTTTTAGCTAGCCCAAGGGCTGCTCGACTGAAATACTCTTTTTCCCAAATGAATACAGCCAGCATGCTCCAAAGGCCCGAGCAGTGTTCTGAACTCAGTTGATATTCTTTGGCTTAACTTCAGGGTCCTGAAGGGTGAAATATCCCTCAGCTCACCGTCCCCTCAGAGGAGAGGCACAAACCCCCTCCTCCTCCAAAGGGCAGTTCAGAGGGAGAGCTGAATGCAGGGCTCTGGATCGGCCACTGGGGAAACTGGTATTCCCCATCTACACACGAAGGTTGAATTCGGAGCTGATGCCCGTGCGTTCAGTGAGTAACCTTAAATGGCATGAATACTCAACCAGAGACTTGTGTAATTATAACACGCAAATATTCAATAGTTGGGGCCAAGAGAAATGTCATTTTTTCCTACAAAATACTAAAAAATGCAAACTGTCATTAAAAAGAGTTATGACAAAAAAAACCTTGCAGTAACATTGAAGTATATAAAAATATGCATTAAAGTTCACCGAGAAAGATCTATGGACATATGTAATGTCTGTGACCTCAAAGAAAGAAAATTTCCCATTGAAATCTCCAGCTTTCCCTGGAATTTTGAAGGGCTTTGCACCACTGCCATAGAACCTCTGTATTTCAACCCAAGAGAAACAATTCCTCATAGGGGGTCCATGTAATTGCTGTGTAACTGCCAAGGTAAAACTATTAAAAACCAAGTGTCACCAGAAGTCCCCACAATCTTACCCCATTTGTTGGACAGTTCTTTATATAGTGGCCAGGTTTTCCGCAGCGAAAGCAAACATAGGATGGTGGAGGTGTAGCCAGGGGTTTCTTCACGTAACTAAAAGGGTTTGGGGAGAAAAAGAAAATGGTATGCATGCATCTCTCTTGTTCCAACAACCATCTCTGCAATGTCTCCACAGTCTTCACAGAACAGACAGGACTTTGCCAACACTTACTTGACTGGATCGTACTGACAGCAAGACTGGGTCATCATGGCTTGTATTTTATCTTCTTCGGAAGCGTTGGCTTCAGCCAGACTGCCGGTCTGTTTAACGGGTAATTATGGGACACGCACATTAGAAGCCCATTTAACTCCCCAGACAAAGACTCACCCAACCCTGTAAAAGGCAGCCCGGCAGGAGCTGGGGTTGCACAAAAGCAACTGCTTGTGTGAGCCAGAGCTGTCCCAGAGATGTTCTGGGGAGCCCTTACGCCATCACACGGTGTCTCTGGGCCTGTGAACCTGCTTGGAAGGAGCATTTTTGGGCACTCAAATCCTGAGGCTCTGTTTGTACCTTACAGAAAGACTTGTGTAACCAGCCCAAACGTCTTCCAAGTGGACTGAAGCTATGTGTAGAAAGAATTACATTATCTACTAGTTTTAAACGGATTCTTGAGCTCCAGAGTATTGGAGGGAGAAAATCTCCACTGTACATTCAATTGAGACAGATGTGTGCAAGTATCAGTGTTTATATTTTGCAGCGTTAAAAAGACATACAACTTAAGAGTTGGGGAAGTTGCTTTTGCTTGCTGAAATTCAGCTTCAGACACAGAAGCATTGAGAGGAATCAAGATTTTTATAACTCCTCAGCAAGACAAAAGATTCTTTGCAGTAGAAATTTGTCCATCATGCACTGTAGGCAGCCCAAACAGCATGTCCCCTGCACTTGGCCAGTTTCTCACATTGTAGAGTCAAACTTCACATGAGTTTACAGAACCAAGGACGTGTTTAGGGACAGCACCAACGGAGACCAGTTTCTTCTGGTGACTACTTTCCAAAGTAACCGTTGGGTTTTTTTCCCCAAATGTACACAATTTAATTCTGCAGTGGGAGAGGGAAGAAGAGAGTGGGAAGAGATCTCTCTCTCTTGGAAAGGAACGCCAGCCTTTATTTTCAGAAGAAAGAACTAGCTCCTCTGCATTAGGCCCCGCCTCCTCTATTCTTTAAGACGAGTAATTGAATTGGCTCGCACTACGCCTTTTCACAAAGTGCAGCCACTAGTGCTTTCCCAGACAAAGTCACACATTGTTGAGAAGAAAACACAAGCAGTTCCATAGCAAACCCTGGCATTACAACACCTTCAGAAGGTCACCTCTGCTAACACACTGCACTCACACATTGGTATATTCCCGCAAACAATGAGGCACATTTACACAATTTACACAGTCTGCGTTCAAACAAATTAGGTTGTGTTGTCCGCTCTCCACAGACTACAAGTTATGAAACTGTGCAGCTTTCCGAGAGTGGATCTATAACTGCAGTGACTAGAAACCAACAGTAGCCACGCAATTGCCCGTGCTACAGAAACGTTTCTGTTTTGGCTGGTGCAAGCCCCCCTGAAATGTCCATAACTTGCAGTCAGTTAAATTCTTCTGCGAAAATTATGTCAGTCTCCAACACAAAATTAACAAGAGGTCTGAGAAACAGTAAACAGCTCCTGAAGTGCTGCTGCTTTGTGTCTTGAAGATGAGCAATAGCGCAACATTACGTTGAGGGACTCCCCTGCTATCTTCCCAAACTGGGAACTACTCTTTACGGGACACTATGGAAATATATACACATCTTAAAGTTAAAACCAATACTGTAAATGATTAAAAAGTAAGTTTTATTCCCATTATAACAGTTACCCAGTTATACATCACCGTACAAGATTTAAACATATGAAGCAAGTGGGATTTTTTGTTGGGGGTGGGTGGGTGGTGTGTTTAAGCCTTTGACAAGAATAGACACATACCTTAATGAGCTGGGCCAGAGGAATGGCTGCAGAAGAGTCCTCAACCTGTTCACAAAAAATTAAACACATATTCAAGTTGTACAATCAAAACATAGCAGAAGTTAACCTCTACTGCAGTCTGAAAGTCTGCACTATAACCTCCGTGTGTCATGGAAAGAGTCATTTCCAACGGAATGTAATTGTACTGGTTCAAAACAAAGTCCAAAGCTATGACCTCTTCAGAGGGCCTACGTGGTTCATGAGAAGCAGCTAAACTCAGTCTGCTGGGGTTTAGATATTTGCATTTGCAGACAAACTATGAAACTAAACCATTTCATCGGATAAAGGGGAAAGATCAAATGCACAACTTTGGAATACCACTTTGGGGACCAACAACATTTAAACTCACAGCAATCTGATAGAGACCTTCATGTACTCAGAGGGGGCCAAACAACATCACTTCAGTCATACAGCTTTAGGAACAAATACTCAAGTATTTCAGGACACGGGAAGGATTCTTAGCTGCACAGAACTGTCCTCAAAACCTAGGGGATATGTTGATTTTGGGATTTCTTGGAACCACCAAGTCAAAAGTAAGAAAAAGTACCAAGTGGCACAACAACGGTTTCTCAGTGCGTTTTGACAACATCTTCCAAAACTGTTAGGCAAAGAAAGTACTTATAAACAAAAGCTAAGTGATACAATGCGAAAATGGCAAAAAATACACTGCAAACAATTTTAATTGCAAGAAACCAAGAACACACGACAGCCTATACAAACAAACCAGCTCTAGACAGAGAGGTGTAGAACACAGCACCAATTGAATTGTGCAAACCTTGAACCTACATGACCTAGAAACTATCCTACATTATCTGTACAACACAAAGTCATCCAGGAAATATTCCAGCATATTCAGTATGAAACACAATGCCTCACTAGGCACAAATACCAATATTCACATTAGAACTGTGCAAATGATGGCATTACTCAGTGTTCACTGTGCTGTGAATCAAACACAGGGTCTCTACAACATACACTATGTCTCACTGCAAAACAGATTAACTTCATGTTTGGGAGATTAATAGGAGGCTACGTTGTTTAGAATTAAGTGCAATGTGTAGGAAAAAAGTGTGAGATTGTGTTTGTACATACTGCTCTGGATGTTCCATTCGCTGGCTCGGTTTGAGTTCTAGAAGAAGAAATAAAGGGGATGAGAACTTAGAACAAAGCACTTGCACCCAGCCAAAAGCAGTGAAAGCAGATTCTGAAACCTAAATTTCAAGACATTCTGTTCTGATAGTCTGCTGCATGTGGAAATGTATTTGTACGCATAAATCAAATCCCAGATCCCATTTGTAGTTTGTCAGCAATTACTGTAAGACTTACAGCTCTAGAACACAACAGTGCCAGAGGAAGTCCTCAGACATTTTGTCTCTGCCGTGTAAGTATCAAAACGATGAAGTCTGTGCTACAGCTTTGTGCTCTTAAACAATCAACCATCACATTAGCGACTGTTGCCCTTTCCTCTAGAGCCAGTATGCAAAAAAGCCAGATTGGAGGCATAAGAATACCTGCCATACCCCACCCCGCCTCCCCCAAATGCAAGACACAGTCAAACACTGACAAACAGACTCTTCTGAGATGGGAACATGCGTATCTGTCTTTCCTATAAAAGCACGAGAAAGAAGATCGATGCAAGCCGAGTGCCTCTCTAAACTAATCTCCACAGAAAAGGCTAAGAGACTGCAACCCCTGACAGAGACTGCAGTGCTTTACGGGTACTTACATAACTGGTGTTTTGCTGGTAGTTTTAACTCCTCTAACAGGGACTCTTCTAACAATTACCGAGGAGTTCTTAGGAATGAGAGCATTGGCATCTGTGTATTCTGAAAACAACACCAATACAGAAGAAAACATGAGTCAGTTTGTAAGAATATTAAGATGTAATTACTTAGCACTTGAGAGAATCCCTTCACAGACAGGAAAGCAAAATTTTATATCAAACACCAGCAGCAAAACCTTTTCCCTTCATTTCAAACAGTTTGGATGCCAGCAGCAAAATGGTCTCAGAGGTCCCTAAAGGAGAGTGTGCTCATGCATGAGGTTCTTTCCTGACCTGCCCTAAGTTGCTTTTGCTTCTGCTGGGCTACAAACCCAAGAGATCTGTGGAGAGAAACAAACCACAGCAAAGTCTCACCCGCATAAACCAGATTCAAAAGTCTGACCCGCTTGCCCTGCAACAGGCACTTGGCTAAAGCACGAAAACTCTGCCCCGTTGCTTTCCGAGCTGTTCACTAAAAACCATTCCCCCGTGCCGCGAGTGCTGGGGACTGACAGAACACAGAAGGAGCCGCCATCTCTCTGCTCCTCGGAGCTTCATCCATCGACAGCCACACTGACAGCTGCTCAGCGCTGTACCCTCACATGGAAATGGGACTGGCAGGGCTAGAGTTTGGATCACAGAAACCGGAGGGGGTTTTGAGCTTGCTTTCACAGGCAGGGCAGAACGGGCTCCAACTAAAGGGGTCTCTCCTCTCTTAAGCTAGTCATCCAGTTTGAATAAGGCAAAGGGACGTGAATTCTTTCAATTCACTTTTTGCAGAGCAGAGAGACTCAAATGAAATCAATTACAAAGACAAGCCTTCTGAAAAGCCTTTTGAAACCAGTGTGTGCCTGAGGGTCTCCATGCTTTGCCATGGCTTACACCGTGTTCCTCTTTTGAAGAGGAGGAGCTACCTGAGACACTCGGACTGAGTAGGCCTCAAATGTGAAGATCTCTCCATGAGTAAGCTTCAAACGTAAAGACGTCTCCATGAGAAGGGTTTATATATTGTACTTACACAAGCTGGATAGGACTAAATGTTTTAAAGCGCCATCAGCAGCCATTCCCTGTCATCTGCCTCCAGTCCTAACTACTAAAAGCCCTCACCTCTGGAGGCCAAATCAGAACGATGGCCCGAAAGCCAAAGTTGCTGTGAAAGTACTACTAATGACAGAACCCGAAGCTTTTACAGAAGTCATACCCGAAACCAACGCCTAGAGCTCTGCTCAAATGGGGAATCTCACCATCACGCAGCCACCTGTCAAGACAGGCCTGCGCCGGGACTTTCTGATGTCGGAGGAGCTCAAACACCACTGAGGCTGACAAGCAACGGGGACGTGATGCCAGCGGCAGCTCTGGAAGCCCAAAGCAGCTGTTTCCACCTGCTGAGCGGAGTCATACAGAGTGTTCTTTCTGGTCCAGATCACAAACCACTGGACTGAGATTTCAGAGGCACAGGATAAGCAACAGTGGCCTCACAAAAAGGCAGGAGTTTGCTAGGCCTGTGCCCCGCTGAGGGTTGTGCTGGGTCTGCAGAAGATTGCAGGTGGCAGCACCTCTCCGCGAGGGAGGCTGTGTGTATGAGGACAGCAACCAGTGCGCTTATTCGCCAGTTCTGCAAGCCTGCAGAGGTCAGCTGGGACATGCACAACAGGTGTATGAGGCAAAAAGGGGAGGGGGTCCTCTTTTTGTATTTTGTGGCAATTCTTTGACCATTGGAAGAGAACCATTGACATCTGCCTTCTGAACACACTGTCCTTGCATGCAGAGATATATATATAGAGAGATGCATGCTTGTTTTCCATCCACTGGTGAAGTGCACAGGGAGGAGACCTCCAGCCATCTAACAGCAGACTGATAGAAAAATGAATTCCCCTTACAGGTCAATCAGTACGCATTTAAATGGATCAGCTGAAAACGGAAGAGTGACAATAACCTGGTGAGGTAAAGGCTTTATTTGCACAGGGCACGTATCACGGCACATATCTGTGGGGGGGACTTGAAGTATCCTCCCACTAGCTTGGTCACCGAGGCAGAGAATTTGTGGAAGAGGGTTTACAAACAGCGGAGTACACTGCCGAGGTAGTTCTGTGCAGGGACCTGGCACCTGTTGGCTTTGATACATTTGATTTTCCTTCACCTCAACTCATTGAGTTCATTTTGGTGATGAAATTGGTGTCAATGATGAAATCTGGTGAAGTCAAACAATGTCGACTTAAAAGTTAACTTTTTTGTTTTTAAATAGGAAAGGACTAAAACCGGAGCATTATTCCTGAAGTCCTTGGAAATTTCTGTTTGCTCTTTAACAGCTGCCAGCTTAGCCTAACAGCTCTCAGACAAAACTGGCATCTGCCAGCAGGAACCTGTTCCCTGCAGGCAGCAGCATCCCCTAGCAGAGCCTTGGCAGGTACCAGGAGCTGCGAAGCAGTGTCACTCTGCCTGGCCACGACTCCACATCTGCAGGCTGAGCAGTGACATCACACTCAAGAGGGCTACTTTTGACAGTTCTCCAAGCAGAGCTCCAACAGAAATGTTCAACAAAGCTGGAGCCAACACCATCGTTGATTCCTACTCCCTTCTAGCACAAAGCTTGTTTTACTGCCAGTGATGGCCAGTAAGTGGCTACAGGGGGTCTTTGGCAAGCACTACCCATTGCACATCGAGCAGGAAGTCTTCTACGCCCAGCTCCCTGTCTCACAAACAGATCGGAACGGCTCTGTGAGGTCCCCACAAACGCCACAGCCACCGACGGTGGCCGAATCGCACGGTCCCTTCCCAACCCACCAAATTGCTGGCGCCGGTTCCGCGTACGCCGGCGGGTCAGGACCCGGGCTGACTCACGGCACGTGGGGACAAGCCCCAGAGAGCAGCGTGTGGTCCCGCAGGCCGCGGGCGCCGCCAGCCGGGCAGTGCCCGAGGCCCCGCGCCCGCCGCCCCCACGCACCTTCTCCGGTGTCAGCGTTGGTGACCCGCAGATCACAGTTGGCCGCCTTCAGCTTCTGGCGGCCCATGATCTCGCGCTTCAGGTTGCCGACGGAGATGTGGAGGCCGCTGAAGGTGACCGTGTCGCGGCGCAGCTGGGAGAAGAACTGGTAATGGACGCACGGCATGGCTGGTCCTGGCGACGCCTGCTCCTGACAGCGTCTGCCGTGCGCGGCAGGTGGTATCTGCCAGCCCCTGGCCCCCGCCCCTGCAAAGCCTCCAGCCCGGGACCCTCAGCGATGGAGCTGGGCTGCGGCGGCAGCGCCCACCCGGCTCCTCCTGGCAGCCCGGGCCAGCAGATGGGCGATGGGAGAGGCCCCGCGGCCCCGGATCAGCCTCCGCTCCCTCTCTCACGGGCAGCGCTCCCAGGCTCGCTGTGGCGACTCGGGTGCTGCTGCCCCAGCGCTCCACCGAGGGGCTTCCTGGCCACCAGCAGCACAGACTGTGACCTGCCACCACCACTGCCACGGCAACGAGTCGCCACAGACGGCCACGGCACTGCCACGCCCACCCCGCGGCATTATGACCCGGCCCATGGTGACACAAGGCCGGTGTTCTGTCACCGCCCGGGGCTGTGCCTGCCCGGTGTCCCTCCTGCCACCCCCGGGGCTGTCCCTGCCTGGAGTTCTGCCACCCCCATGGCCTGTGGTGTCCCCCCTGTCACTGTCCAGGCCTTCACCACGCAGCATCAGCTCCCTCCCGCCAGCCCCTGGGCCTGTGGGGTCCCTCCCAACAGCCCCGCGCCCGTCAGGGCCCGACCTCCTGTCCCCCCCAGGCTGTCACCACCCGCTGTCCCCTCCTGCCAGCAGCCCCCAGGGCAAGGCAGCCTGGGGCAGAGGCAGCGGGCTTTGCCCTGTGGCCTCGGCTGCCGGAGCTGCCGGGCGGGGACGGGAGGGGACGTCTCAGGGTGCCGAGCCAGGCCCCACGTCCCCTCTGCCGCCGCCCCGCTCCCCGCTGACGGGGCAGCCCCTTGTTCCCCGCCGGGGCCGGGGCCGGTCGGGGCCGGTCGCTCTAAAGGGGCCGCCGCGGCGCCTTTCTCCGGGTCTGTCACCGCCGATGCGAAGCCGGGGCCGGTCCAGCGGCGCGGGCCGGGCCCGGGAGCGGCGGCGGCGCTGCCCGTGGCCGTGGCGCCGGCGGCCCGGGGCGGCCGGAGCCGCGGGGCCGGTGAGTCGGGGCCGGGGGCGCGGCCGAGGCGGGCGGCGGGGCCCGGGCGGCGGCGGCCCCGCGGCGGGAGGGGCCGGGGCGGGCGGCGCGGGGCGGCCCCGCCGCGCTTCGGGCCTTTGTGGCCGGGGGGGGGCGGCCGCGGTGGGAGCTGGCGCGGTACCGGCACGGGCGGCAGCTCCCCCCGGGTCGCCTGAGGAGGGACCCGCCGGCGCCTCCTGACCCGCCGGGACTCTGCTTCTGCCTTGGAGTAAGGAGGAGAGCGGGAGGGAACAGCGAACCCGGCTGCCGAGGCCGGGCTGGGGGGTTCCAGGGGCCTTCGGCACGAAAGGCAGCGGCCCCGGGAGAGGTTTGCCCGCAGCGCGGCAGCGCGGCCTGGAGCGCTGAGAGAGGGGAGGCAGCGGAGTGAGGTGTGACCGCAGGGGCTGGAGGTTTATCGACAGGCTCACTTGGGGGTCCATGTCTCCCTGTGCCTCACTGCTCAGACCTAAACGGCTGAGGTGGAAAACCGGAGTTTAAAAGTTGATATGTCACCATTAGATAGTTGAGTGCTCATTAAACTCTCGCTCCAGTGGCTAGAAGCTGTCCTACAGCTTCTACTAACCTGCCACTTGACAGGATGTTTTCCTCGCTCAGCACTTATCCCCAGACACACCCCAAAGCCCTGTTTCCAGTTCCCCAACACCACTTCTGAAAGTGAGCCTTACACAGAATTGCAAAGCTTTTGACTTGACCGAAGTGAGTGTAATTGTTCTTAAGTAATTTGCTTATTCAAGTAGGCAGTGAACGCTATAAAAATGCGGGATTGACGAACAGCTTAAATGGTTTGTGATCTTTCTGTGCAGTGCTGCCTTATTCTGGTCTTCCGTGATGGCCAGAGCTCTGAAGCAGGGAGTCGTTAAGGTTTGGTACCCACATGCTTTACTGGAAACAGGGCTTAAGTTCCCCTGGTTAGACTCTGTCTTGAAAACCAACCTTTGACGTCCGATCCAGTTTCTTCATTCAGTACTTTAAGGTTGGTACCAAACGAGTTTGTTCAAGAGGCTTTGGCATCTTGGGATTTTTTTGTTGGTTTGTTTATAAAAAGCAAGCCTTGCAACTTTTTTTCTTGGGGCTCTGATGAAACGTGTCTGTAATGGTGTTTTTTTTAAGTTACTTTGAGTCACTTGGTAACTAGGGATGGAGGAGTGTTTCCTCTCTGGCAGAACAATGCTGTGCTGCTGGACATGGGGCCTGTTTCTGCTGAAATTGGGGCATTTATGTTTAGTAACGATTTTGCCAGTCGTTTGACCAGCAATAGGTTTGGGCCTCCTACTGGAGAATCGATTTGAGATTTGGGTTTTCCTGAAAGCTGATTTATGTATTTTTTGTGACCAGGTTGTCTGCATTCTAATTGACTGCTCAACTTTGGTCTCCCTCTTCTGGGATCACACCTGCATAGCCTTCATACTGAATTGTTGATTAATTCCCCTGCCCCTGCAGAAGCAATACTATCAAGAGAAGTTGTGGAAAACTGCTGCGGGCGGAGGAAGCAAGCAGCCGATTCAATGTGAATGATAGAGCAAGCTTCAACTTTATTGAAAGAAGTCACCCCTTATATAAGCACTCTACAATAACCATGCATACTACTCACAGATCTATTGGATACATGTAAAAGGCTACATTATAATATCCCAGCCCCTTGTGGCATTTCAGGTATGTCACAACATCTTCCCTCTTCTGGCCTGCCTCCTTTCCCAAGGTTGTTTTTACCATCAAGGCCATTGTGTACCTCAGTTTCTCTCTTTGTTAACATAACAGTCTGTTGTTAGCATAACTGTACCCTGGTTTTTTCCTCTGTTTACCTCAGGTGGCTGTGTCCAGCTCCTGCAGAGACCCATGGCCTTGCTCTCTGCAAGCCGTTCTCCAACAGAAAACCACTTATTGCTTTGCTTAGAACTGCTTCTTGCTGTCTTGGTAACAATAACTTGATGGGGTGGCTTAAGCAGCTTCTGCATGAACAGAAGTTACAAACTGCTGAGTGGAACTCAGCATGAGAACGCATGAGGACGCTGCAACAAAAGCAGATTTTCTTTCAAATGTTCTTAACTCTTTACTCTTCTCCTTGATCCTTGAGGTGGTTAAAAAAAGCTCCGATACCATGGTGGTATTCATCACTTAAAAGCCAAACTAAAGTCAAACATGAAAAGTAATTCTCAAGTGCAATTTTCTCTCACTGTGGAAAAATCTGTATAAACCCTTTTAATCTTTGTACATTTAGAATTCTATTAGCCTTTTGTTCTATTGTTTATTTCAGAAAAAAAAAAAACCAACCAAAAAACCAACCCAAAAAAACAAACCAACAACACAAACACAAAACCCACCCTAATTTGCTTTAAATTTCTCCTCAGTTTCTGTTCCAGGCTGAGGCTGGCCTCTGCCATTGCCTTCCATGAAGAGGCCTTGTGCAGGAGCCCCCAGTGCTGGAACCCCTGAAGCCCAGCAGACAAGGTGCCAGTTTATTACGTTGCTGTTGCTCAGCTTTGAAAGCAGCAGAGTTTGAACAACTCGGATCACATCCCGATTTGCCAGGACGCGTAGAACCTCCTGTTTGGTCTGTGCTGGCAGCACTAATAACAAATAATGCATTCTGTTTGAGAGCTGGTGAAAAATACAGAAATATTTCTAAGATGCAGACAGCTGATGGATTGTGGCTGTGTGCTTCCAGCTCTGGTAGATTTATATGATGATTTAACCCTTCAGGATGCTTTGCTGTTTACTCCCAAGCTTCACTTGCCTCCTTTTAGCTGCGTCTTGGAGCAGGGGAGCTCTGTGGATTAAGGGGTTGTCTGGGGGCCAGCTTGTGGCCAGTTTCTAGTGATTTACCTAATTCTAGTGAAAATGGTGAAAGACTCGGGTAATTATGCTTAGTGTATAGATGCATTTTGTGGCCTTAAGCCACAATAAAAGCCTAGAGCTTTTACTCTCGGAAGTAATTCTTAGTCTGTAGAGCTGAGCTGTATTTTTTGACCTTTCCTTCAGGTCAGCTGTGCACAGTCAGATTACTCCAGGTAGTAGTTTATCCTGGGACACGGCCGTTGGGCCGTGGGACCACCTTAGCTTGCTGTATGTGGCCTGTGTGCTCAGCAAGCAGTAAATAAGAAGCAAGATGTTGGATTTTGCATTTATCAGGTAGCTTCAGCTGTACCGGTGTCCTGTACATCGAATTTCAGTGATTGAGTTTTATTTGCCCTTCTGTTGTTTCTCCTTTCATGAAGAAACCACTGGCCTGCCCTGTCACACACTTGCTTCCTTGGAAATTCCTGTCTTAATTATTGACAATTAGCTATTTAGAGTACTTAAACTGAATCTGTTGCTTCCCAGTTCTTTTAGCCCACGGTTGGGATGTGCATCAAGACAGCTTTCTGGCTTACTTCCAGTCTGGCTGCAGCTTTTCATGGGGCAAAGAGGTTGCTGGTAATTGGTCATCAGATTTCCTTTCCCACTTTGAAAAAGTTGCTCTTCGAGGCACTGTGTGCATTAGCTTCTTCTTCCAGAAAGCAATTTATGAAACGACTTGGGTCTAGTGACAGAAAATCCCACTGGGCAATAAGATTGCTTCAGATCCTGTATTAGTGTTGCCAGATTTATTTTTTTTAATTGCAGGGGAGCAGAGTTTTGAATAATCATGAAGGCATTTGCATAGAACTTATTTTTATCCCAGACAGCAGTGGTCTGTGTAAAACCATGAGGAGCCAGACAATTGTCACTATTAAACATCTGTGTCCACATCAATTTTGTACGGCCTGATTATTGCTGGGTGATTTCTTGGAGCTGTGGCATGATAATTTTATAGTTGGTGAGCTTTACATACGGTGACAAACAGAGCAACGATCCTGTGCTTGAAAATCTTAGTGGGGAGAGGGGCAGGGCTGGGCTGTCTCAGCTGTAGCCAAAAGAGAATCCCTAAAGTGGACGCAGTCTTAAAAAAATAATTAATAAAGCATTCCCCTGAACAGGACAGGTTGTTTTGCAGTGTTGTGTTGCCAAGCAGGTTTGCCTTTCCACAGGCTTCTCCCTTGAACTTCAAGGTCCAGCCGTATATTTCTGTGAAGTTTGGGTTGAAAAGGGTTATCCCCGGGGCTTTGGTTGTGCTGTACAGGCATGGCCCCCTGAATTTCTTTCTTGGTTTCTTACCTGTGCTGAGAGATTAGAAAAGTATTTCCCTGTTCAAAGCTTTTGCTTTCTGTCTTTTCCTTTTGCTGGGGCCTGGATTCATGTTATTCAGTCTACCTTCTAATTTATGTTTCATGTAATTGTTCACTTTGCCGGTCTTGGTGTTTCTGGTTCTACTAAATAAGCTGTCTGGATAGTCAAGGCAGGGAGATTCGCAACCTTGAGAAAATAATATCAAAAAAGCCCAAACACCTAATCTGAAAAGAATGCTTAGGGCATTCTTTTACTACTAGTGTAGTAAATGACTGCTGTCAGCAAAGTCTGGGCGAGAGTGTGGGCTGTACTCGTGCAGGTGTGTACGTCCAGGTTCTTCCGCTCTCTGCCGCAGCACTACCATTTCCTAGCCATTGTTCTTGTCCTTTCTGCCCCTCCCTGCAGCCATTCTAAACTACTTCCTCTAATCCACTGGCATTAATGGCACAATCTGAGATGAGTAGATGTGCCACTGGCAATATCTAAAGAAAGCAGACTCTGTTGCATAGACATCTCTTACTTCTGTAAACACCAAACGATGCCTAAGAACTGGTGTTACAACGGCTGTTGTGATAGAGGTAACATCCAGCAAACCAAGATGGCAGAAAAAAATTAGGAAATACCCCTTCAGTCTTCTTTTGTAATCCTCCACCAGGGAATGTTCCCCACAGGATATTTCTTAGCACTTGAAGCACGCTTTACTGAAAGGGTCCTGGTCGTGAGTTCTGAGTGTAGCTATGTGTTATGGTGCGGTTGGACAGAAATGTGTATTTAGAAAACTAAACCAATTACATTTTATTAAATAAATGAATAACATTGTTCTTTGCCTTCCAGTCTGCAGAAGCACGGACAGTCACAACAGTCTGACCCGGCTGAACACGCTGGAGAACTGCACTTGCAAATCTTGCTGATGTTTAAAACCAAGCCTGAAGATTTCCGTGAGCTCAGCTTTCCTAAACTGACTATGGTTATAAACTAGTTGCTTCTTTTTTGTGTGCGTGGCCTGACGAGTTTAAAGGGACTTTTCCCAACCTCACTGCGAGTGGAGGAACTCCTCTGTTTTTTAACTCGGCGCTGGTCATTCTTGAGATGGTTCACCTGCAGGAGATCGGCCTCTGTAACCTGATGGACGTTACTCGAGGCTCTGTGCGGATTGAGAAGAACAATGAATCATGTGACTTGTCCACGATGGGCTGGTCAAGGATTTTAGATTCTGTAGAAGATAATTACATCGTGGCCAACAAGGATGACAAAGAAGAGTGTGGAGATGTGTGTCCAGGAGCCGTGAGAGGGAAGAGCAACCGTGCACCTACTGTGATAAATGGCATTTTCAGTGAACGCTGCTGGACCCACGATGGCTGTCAGAGAGGTGAGTCTGGGGCGTGGTGCATGTCAGCTGTGGTTTTGCTGTCAGTTTTTAACCTGTCAGACCTATTGGTGGGATAATAGGTGCCTATTAACCTGCTACCTTTAAGCACAGCTTCCTAAAAGCAAGGCTCAAAATTAACATGATTCAGGTGAAGAGAGGGCCTATGGGTTGGGGCTGTTTTATCAGTTTTCACCTGTGTGAATAAAGTATGCAAGAATGTCGTCTTTGGTTTCTTTGCCACGTTAGGGACTGCCTAAAGCTCACAAGTGTAACTGACTCTGGGTGTATCTGGTACCTTGTGTCATATTTAAGGTGGTATTAGTATCTCTGCTGAGGTTTTGGTAAGGGATTAAAAGTCCAGACTGACTGAAAGGCTGCTGCAGGCAGCAACAGAACAGGAGAGAAAAGTCTGATGGAAGAAGCCCAACTCTGTACAGGTGCAATTCCATTTTGACCGAAGCATTACTGGTGTAGGAAGGTGTAAGGCCTGTGGGTGAGTGAGCAATGCTTGCACAGAGCAAGAAGCTGGAAGCCAAGTCAGAGCTGAAGGGAAAAGGAGAAGGAGGAGAGAGGACCTGGGTGGGGATTGCCCGCAGCAGGAGTCCCGGGGAGGGTGAAATACCTGGGCTTTGACCTGGGGTTTTGTTCAGGGGAGAAGGTATGGTCAGAAATTTAGCTGCTGCTGCTGCAACCCCTGAACTCCAGTTCTTCAACTGTATTAGCATGCCTCTTTTTAGCTGTGCTTTTGGAGCAGGGGGAGTAGCTCTGTGGATTAAGGGGTTGTCTGGGGGCCAGCTTGTGGCCAATTTCTAGTGAAAAGCAAATTTGTTCAGTTAAGGCCAACTCATGTTACATTTTGGGTCGGAAGGGAGAGAATATGTAGTCTTTTTGGGTCTAGCCTGATGCTGTTATGGCAGCCAAGTGTGTTCCGAAGGTTTTGTACTTTTGCAGCTGACATTTTTATAACATTTTGTACATACATACTTAGTTTTATTGCCGTAAAAATGTAGTTCTTGGTTCAGTGCAATGTGTTCATGCAGAGAGTGTCTTTGCTGAAGAATGCAGACAACAAAGACGCTGGAAATGCCGTGTCCTAGACCTCAGTCTAGATCTGCCAAAGATGATTTTCATATTTTGCATTTTTTTCCACGTTTATTTTTAATGTAATAAGAATGCTATATGTCTCTCAGTCCACTTGTGGAAGGAACAATTCCCTCTGAAACAGGATTTCCTGCCAATTGTCCTTGCATTCTTCTCTGTTTATACCCCATTTGAAGCAGTCTGATGTTTTTGACAATCTAATTGTAAAGGTGGGCTCAGCCTTTTACTTGCATATTGCGTCATCTGGAGGTGGAGTAAGGTAATAGGAAAAAAAAAGTGGAACAGGCAAATAGAAGTGACCAGGAAAATGATCTGCAGTATCGGACAGGCCCTTAGTGAATCCCGAAGGGCTGCATTCCTGGAATATGAAGATGGATATCTGAAATATAGGCTTTGTTCCCTAGAGGATATGATGAAATTCAAGTTCTCCTGTTCCCCCTGAATGAAACCTTTGTAGGAGTCTGTAAACTTCTTGATCTTGGGAGTTGACTACCAGAAAATTTGAGTTATTAAGACTGTGAGCCATTTCGGGTTGGTAGGTGGACTTTTTCTTTAATCTATTATCTTGCTTTATGCGATAAAAGCAGAAGCTGTGTCTCTCAATTAGTGCAATCTAGAATTTGTTGCACAATATTAACCTCATGAAAAGGAAGTGGGAAGTATAGGAAAGCATTTGGGCCACTTGAAGAGGATGCCCATCTATAAGAAGGATGGAAGGATGATCCGGGAAATTACAGGCCTGTCAGCTTGATGTCGGTACCCAGGAAGCTGATGGAGCAGCTCAACCTGAATACCATCACACACCACATGCGGGACACCCAGATGCTCAGGCCCAGTCAGCATGGGTTTAGGAAAGGCAGGTCCTGCCTGACAAACCTGATCTCCTTCTACGAAGGGCGACCTGTTTACTGGATGAGGGAAAGGCTGTGGATGGAGTTTACCTTGACTGTAGAAAGGCCTTTGACACCGTTTCCCACAGCATTCTCCTGGCGAAACCGGCTGCTCGAGGCTTGGATAGGCACACGCTTTGCTGAGTCAAAAACTGGCTGGCTGGCCGGGCCCAAAGAGTGGTGGTGAAGGGAGTTAAATCCAGTTGGCAGCCAGTCACGAGTGGTGTCCCCCAGGGCTGAACACAGTAGCCCTTGGTAAGCTTTCACAGAGCAGTCAGGGCAAGCAGGATTATTAAGCAATATTCAGGAGTCGATATAAGTTGCTATAAGTAAAGAAGTTGCAAAGCAGGTGATCATTTCCTTGTATCACCTCCTTGCTTTATTTCCCTTAGAAGGCTGTTGCAGTGTTGTGGTAAGGCATTAGCTGTCTTTTTCTACCTGCCAATCCACAGACATGTGGCGCTCAGATCAGAGCTAACCCTTGCAGGAGGTTAAAACCTTCGCGGGAACAAAAGCACAAACGCCAATATGGTGGTTGCTATTTGCTCAATTTTATTAACCGTGCAATCGCTTTATATACGCCTTTCTGCACATCGCGAGGTCTTTAGTTCCCTGTTCTTCCCGTACATCATGAGATCTCTCATGCGCCTCTATTGTTCCCGTACATCGCGAGATCTTCCGAGCACATAATACAAAAAATCGCAGCGAGCCTTTCTGAGGCTGAAGCAGATGAAGAGGAAAAGGCAAACCCAGATCTCACAGCGAGGGAAGACGCTGGAATTGTTGATGAAGATACAACAGCAGTACAGCGTCAGAGTCCTGAAGTTCCTGGGGAGCTCAAATGGGCGGAGTCAGGAGAAAGTCTCCTTGAGGAAGACAAGGAGCGGGATGCAAGCAGCAGGGGAACAATGGGGAGGATCTCAGGCCATCGGAAAGCAGCGTGTTGGAAGTGAGGACAGTGATGAGGAGGGTCCTGAGAGTGACGAGGGGAGCGGGGAGTACAGCCCCTCTGCACGGCTGTGGGATGCAGAATGCATTTCCTTTATTTTAACAGAAGGTTTTGGTTCTGTTTCTATTGCTTTCAGTTCACTGCAGTGCATCTAAGATAGTCTTGTGTGGCATAAACAATTGGAATGCTGCTGCTTGATGCTCTGCTGGGTTACTCTGACCATCTTGTGTGTTGCTTTTGTTTTGGTTTGCGTTCAGAATTAATGTGCTGTTGGTTTGCATTCAGTAATGTGCTGTTCATTGAATAATGCTGAGGCCTTCAAAGACGTTTGCTTCTGGAACCCCTCTCTTGTGTGAAAGAAACTTCAGTTTAGGCACTTTCACCACTAGACTCAGATGAGTGGAGCAAGGACTACTGAAGAAGAACAAACCTTAAAAACCTAGAGGACAGAATCTTATGCTCTATTGATGGAGTGTGTCAAGCTAGTAATCTGGTCCTGAGCTGGCCTAAGACAATAGTGTGGTTCTTTATTAGCACAGTTCCTGTGTGCTTCCATCCAGCACACACGGTTTCATGGCTCTGGGCTTGCACAGAGATCCTCTATCCAGTACAGACAGATAGTCCGAATGGTAAGTAGGTAACAGCATTTGCTTCTTAGTCCAGTCCTGCATCATCTCTGCTGCCAGGAGACTACCTGAGATTCAGGGATGGTGCAGGTCAAGGAAGGACAGGAAAAATCATTGAATCCTAAAAATTACAGCTAGGAACGACTTCCTAAATTGCATAGAGATTTGTCCCCATCTACCTGGGGGTTATTGAGGTAAATTTTATAGCAAATAAAGAATTGTCAAGAAACCAAGTGTAGAGCAATGAAAGAATTGGTTTTCAGTCCTTTCTTGTGCCTCCAAGGGTCCTTCTCAGGGCGGTGTTGAGAGGAGACCGACAGGCACTGTTCTGGTTTTGTCCCGAGGAGACCCATCTGAGAGGATTTCTCCTAACCGGTGCTGTCATTAGCAGTGCAGAACTAATTTATCGGAGAAAATTGCATATGCAGAAGAAAGCAAAAGGTGCAGAGTGCTCCTCCGGGGTTGTTCGGTTGCAGGATGGGTCTGGGCAGATCACAACGGGTGGTCTGTCAGAAGCGTGGGATTACCTGGGGTGGGCTCCTGCTGTGTGTTTTCTGATCTCGCTGTGCTCTTTGGGACAAGGAGATACTGCCAGTCCCAAGAGAGAGAATTGTTGTCAGCGGTGTTTGTCACCCTGCCCTGGGCTCTGTGTTTCGAAAGATTGTCAGGTCTGTTTTGTCAGATGTATGACCTGACTGTGAAACATCATAATCACTGCATTTACAGAGCAGAAAATACTTCTCCACTTATTTTTAGATAAGCATAGGTCTTCAGCCACTTAAGTTGAGGAACTGAGGAATCATCAGAACTGTAGCTGAGAGCTTAACATAGACATTTTTTTAAAAAACAAAGTGTTCATAGAACAATAACAATTTTATGTCTATAAAACAATATTGTTGCTCCTGTGGTGAAACCTCCTGAGACTGCCTGACAAAAGCAATCTCACCGCTTGTGAAAATGTGGAAGATTGCTGCTCTGTGGTTCAGTAGATGCCCCTGCATGAATTTTCCGTTGGATTTTTAATGGTTGTCTCCATTTGGTTTTAATCTACCTAAAATAAAATTATTGCTGGTGAAGATTGACGTGGCTCCAATCGGGTCTGCCCTAACATTTCAAATTTTAAACCAAGCTGAGGCAGCTGGATGACTTCTGCTCCCCTTTCGCCTTTTAATGGCTTCTCTTTCTGGCTTCCTCTTCTGTAACTTTGTGATAGTTCTTGAAGATTGCAGTCAGTCCAGGCGGAAACAGCAACGGCAGCTGGACGTGGTGATCACGTGAATTCCGAACCTGATGATTCCTGTACAGGTGTGGAAGAAGAGGTTGTAGCAAGCGGGGAGTATGATGCCAGTGAAGGTGAGTTGGCTGTTGAGTAGGGATGAAATCTGATTCATCGGAAGTGTTTTTATAGAAGTGCTTGCCCTTGCCCTTTCCTTTTTTACTCTATCAAATCCTGCATGTGCTCTTTTCTGTCCTAACTTGTATAAAATCGGGTGGTGACTAGCTGGCTTCTGTAGTCCTGTGTAGTTAACCTGTATTACAGTAAATAACTGCTTTGTTGACAGTTATAATGGTCCTAGGTAAAGAATGAAGGCCATGAAAAAACTGGCTGCCAGTCAAGAAAACAGCTGTGGGAGGCAGGAGTCTAATGAGTTTCCCTTTGCTTCCAGGTAGCGCGGGGGCTCGTGGGGAGGTGCATTGCCGGGGCAGGCAGGGTGGGACTGGCAGATGAGGAGAAGCTGAGCTGCAGCCTCCATCTCCGTGCTGTGCCCCGTTTGTCTCTCAAGCTCATCTCCCGGTGAGCAGTTGGCCTGATTGGCAGTGAGGAACCTTCAGCTTGTCTTGGTTCCCTCCAAGAACGTTTCTGATCCCTGCAGCCCAAGCTGTTCATTGCTGGGAGCCGTACTGGAAGGTCACCTTAAGCTTCCACTCCCCAGCAGCAGCGAGTCTGAAAAGTGAAGAAACCCACAGGTTAAAGCTGACTTCAGTCTGCACTGCTGCTCTTCCATTTCCTTCTGCCATCCTCTAAGGGTCTAACAGCTGGCAGGAACAGGCCCTCTCTATTGTTTTTACACTGCTAGTTATGCCCGGTCTTGTACTTTGTCACATTAATCCAGGGTATTCTAAGGTTTTTTTTCTGGTCAGCTGGGAGCCTTTTGACCTCCTTCCTCTATGTAGCCTAAGAGCAGAGTCTTGTAAGGTGTGTTGTCTTCCGTCTGGAGTGTGTATACAGGAGGCTGGAGGTTCCTCTCGTCTCTGGTCTGTCAGGTCTTGTCTTTTTCCTCAGTAATTCTTCCTCAGATGAAACTGCTTCTGCCTTAGTCTTATCAGCTGACTGCAGACAGCTGTCGATACCGTTTAGTTTCAAAGCCTGGTGGTTTTCATGTGCTGGTCTTCACAGGGATCTGTGTTTCTGATGCAGAGCCCAAGGTAGAGACCATGTAGTTCCTGGGCAGCCCGACTTCCGTGGCAATTGTCCCTCCGGATCTGGGTTGAAACGTGGTTGCTTCGTAGGCAGGTGGTCTTTGGAAAGACCCAAATCTCCTAGTTGTTACCTTCTCAGGTTCCACGGTGCCTCATTTGGAATACTTTAATGCTGAAACAACCTCACGGTTGCCGTTATCATTCTGCCCAAGGCAAGACCTCACTTTACAGAAGGGAATACTTTGCAAGCAGCAGCCAGAGTAAATTAACTGCTCTTTCTGCTAATGAAGCAGGTAAACAGGTAGACTATGCCATGCACCACACAGCATTTGGTTTCTTTCAGGCAAAGTGAACCAAACGTCTGTTTTAAAGGGACCAGCAGAATCCATTACATTGGACTCGGCCCAATATAAGCAGCTGGACAGTTTGGACACTGTACTTTTGTGTAGACAGGAATATTTACTCTGAGCTGGGATGACAGTTTGGGATGTTTTCATATTTTACCAAAACTTCCCTTAGAAATGTTTAGAATGATTTCATGTTACTGATTTTGGTAGTGGACTTGAGCTCTCCCAGATTCATGAGGTAGGATTTTCAGCGTGAGCAGTGTAAAAGTATGGTAGTGATGGATAACTGACTTTTTTATATATATATATATATATATATATATATATGTATAAAAGAAGAAAAAACCGAAAAGATCAGGTACAGAAAGCTAGTAGTAAACATCAGGAACAAAGCTGGTGCAGGATGTTTCTTGGATGAAGGCATGATTGCTTGTATTGCAAAATGCAGAGGTTTTGATTTTGAAGTGTGGTCCAGTGTTCAGTGATGGGGGGTCTGGCGGGAGGAAGCAACCTGCTGAGCTCTCTCCTCTCCTTCCCAACCTCCCTTCTCTCTGGAAACTCTCTTCCCAGGCTGTCCTTGCTCCTCCTGGCTCCTGCACTGTCTGCAGCCACCTGGGCTCCTTGTGCACCTTCCACTTCCCTCTGCGGAGACCTGGGAGCGAGTCGGGCCCGGCTCTGAAGGGCAGGAAGGGAGGGGTGGGCGCGGGGAGCAGCGGGGCCAGGGGGAGGGTTGTGGCAAGCCAGACACGAGCTCCACTCGGCTGGCAGAGACAGGCCGGGCAGATAGTGTCCTCCAGGCCTGGAATCTTCTCTGTCTGCCGTCCAGAGACGGGCTCTGCTTGCACAGGCGGTTGTGCCAGCAAGCAGCAGAAAGCAGTAACTGCAGAGTGCAGCAGTAGTGCAGAAGGGTAAAATCAAAAGGAGTGGGAGATGGTTTGGGGCAAGACAGACAGCCTTTGCGCAGTTTGGGAAAGGTAGCTTGGGAAAGACCTTGCTCTTGTTCCTTTTGGTGGCACAAAACTTCTCTGTTCTTAAAGAACCGGGACCTGCCATGTTTGTACAGAACTCTGGTGCAGCAGCACAGGCTGCCGGGGGGGGCCTGTCCCGGGACAGACCCCACAGCGCCGAATTCAGTGAGGGCATTCCCGTGAAATTGCCAGCGGGCAGGAATCGACCTTACGTTATCCCCCTGATGTAATGACGGAATCCATGGGAAGCCATTATACGAATAGACAAGTATTCTTTTTCCTGCGTGTGCATATTTTACATGAGCAATTCACCACCCGTTTCTGAACTTTTGAACATTACTGTCAAGCTTATAGCTACACCTGTGCTCCCTGCTGGGCAGGTGAGGGAAGGGGGCAGAGTCCGGAGGGCAGGCAGAGCTGTCAGAGTTGAATGATGGTCATGCGTTGGCATTTTGGCTTAAATTAGTTATGCCAGATGCCAGAACAGCAGCACTAGAAACACAGTCAGAGCAAAGGTGCATGATGAGAAACAGCACAGCAAGTTTTCTTTTTATCACCATGCTGATGTCCCCTCATTGCTTGGGAGAGATAGCATCTTTAATAATAACCCTGTAAAACAGCCGTAACACTAACACAATTCTCAATAAAACTGTTGTTTTGATTATTTTTTAATAGCACCAGATGGAACTTTCTTGGCAGAAGGAACAAGAACACTTGATGTGCAGGGAGCAGCAGAAAAAGTGGCACAAGAAGGACAGATGGTAGGGGAGACACAAGCACCTGAGGAGGCAGATTTTGTCAAAGAGGAAGAAGTTTGCACCAAAGATGCAGGAGAAGTGGAATGGGTGGAAGATTTGCTGCCCGAGGAAGAAGCAGTGGCTGTGCTGCAGGCAGAAGGCCAGCCCGTGGTGGAGGAATCTGTACCCGAGGAGAATGCCATGGCAGAGGGAGATCCAAAGGACAGGGGACAGGGAAAGAAAGTGAGTTTGGCACAGAGGTGTCACCCAGGGAACAGGGAGTTCTGGTGGAGGGGATGGAGAGCGAGGCAGGACTCGAAGAGCAGGGACCTGGGGAGGAGGAGCTGTCAGGGGCAGGGGAAGAGCTTGGCTGGGAGGAAGGCAGAATGGAGCCCGAGGGGCAGGGGGTGGCTGAGGACATTTCCGAGAGTGATGAGGAGGACTCTGAGGGAGAGGAGTCTGAGGGAGAGGAGAACATGAAGGAGGGAGGTTTTTCAGGGGAGGATGATGTGGCAAGTGCTCTGTCTGCAGGAGAAGAGGACCTGGAAGAGGAGAATGTGAATTGAAAGATGTGCCGAGTGCTCTGTCGGCGGGAGAGGGGGACCTGAAGCAAGGAGCATTTGCAGGGATAGACCTAGTACCGATTGAGCTTTCTGATGAAGAAGAGGACATGGAGGAGAGAGGATTCAGAAGGGAATACATGTTGGGAGGTGTGCCTGAGGGCGAGGAGGACCTGGACGAGGGAGGATTTGCAGGGAAGGATGTTGTGGCGATTCTGGTGTCTGGGGGAGATGACACTGAGGAGGGAGTGTTTGCAGGGAAGAACGTTGTGGCTGGTCCTGTGTCTGAGAGAGAGGAAGACCTGGAGGAGGGCTGGAGGAGAGAGGATCTGAAGGGAAAGAGGTTGTGGCAGGTGCTGTGTCTGAGGGAGAGGACATGGAAGAGGGAGGATTTGTGGGGGAGGAGGATGATGCGGGGTGGCCAGAGCAGAGTCAGGAGGTGGAGGCGAGGCCATGGGTAGAGCAGCGGGGTCAAGGAGCTTGGGAGGGAGGGATCACTGGGGAGTGGGGAGGAGAGGTGGCCTGGGGCGAGGACGGTTGCTGGGGTGAGAACGGGGGTGACAGGGCACAGGGAGGGGTGATGGGAGCAGGGGGTGGCAGAGAGAGCGGGGCAGGGGTGGCAGCTGAGGGAGGGGACTCTAGGGGGGCTGGGGGGGACGGGGAAAGGGCAGCTGATGGAGCTTGCGGGTGAGGGGTCAGCCAGGAGCGGTGTGAGGGAAGGGGCCGAGGACCAGGGCGAGGCAGGGGGAGGGGAGCGGGGCACACTTTAGTAGTCGACTTGGGGTTTCCCAAGTTTAACTACTGAAAATAAACCTGGCAAATTAAACCAAAGAGCTGAGATGTGCATTTTAGTTGCGGCTTAAGTGAAAAGCAATAAGCAAGTGTAACATGTTGTCTCATAAAATTATATTCCTGGATGATATACCTGAAACAATCAAGTTTGCAGAAGATATCTTTATCTCTGCTGTAACGGCTGGTACGTCTTCCTAGAGACGTTCTGCAAACACTGCACGAGAGACAGCACACACATGCCAGCACAGGGCATTTACCTGCAGAAACGTAAAAGAAAATACCCCTCAATGTTTGTATTTACAAAAGCTAATTTTTTTCCATCCATGCCCCAAAATTACTCATACCATGACTCACAGAAAATCTATCTTCAAGGCAAAACATTTTTCCTACAGCAGGCATATTAAGTGTTAACTAATTTGATGGAGGTTTTCAGAATAAGCTTTCATGGTTTTGTAATTAAAAGCACCGGAAGAGAAAGCAAGAGATTCAGGTTCCACATAGATATTTTGTGCCCGGTTCTGTTCTCACAGCATTAGAGTAACAGAGCAAGTTCTGGCCTCACGTGACCTTGGGGAGGCAGCTAACTGACTGTCCCGATCTGATATTGGGGAGGGTTCTTAAACGATCCCAAGAGTGAGATTAAGACACAAACGAGGTCAGAAGCCGTACAACCTTGTGAACTTTATTTTGCATACAACTGGTAATAGCGATAGGACAGAGAGAAAAAGGAAGGGTCAGGATGCCTAAGCAAGAAAACGGTAGAGATGCAGCAAGATTAATTACCACCACCACGAATCCAGCAGCGTACTGTTGGCTCAGGCCTGGTGCAGGTGATGGTGCTCCAAGCTCCAAAAGTAAAGACAAGGCTGTGAGGGAGAGAGAGAGATCCTGAGAGAGGAGTACGCAGTCCTTTTATTGTCCCCGATTTCTCCCAAAAGTCCGCCCATTTCCATGGGGCTCACTGTCTCGTGGCCCTCCGTGCGCGCACGCCCCAGCGTTGACCGTGGTTGTGCCGGCCTGCACGTCTTCTTCCCCCCAGTTTAACTGCGGGCGGAGGCTGTGGTTTTGTCTGGGACAGTTCCTCTTCTCCAGAGCGTACTCCTCCCTGTCCACGGGACACTGAGGCCAGGACGTGGTGGTGGTGCAACAGCAATGCCTGAGACGTACAGTCCAACACAGTCCCTTACGCTGACATACTGTTATTTCCGTCTGTAAAAAGTCCTGCCTAACAACGAACAAACTTTGCAAAGTGATATGAAATTTTAAAATGACAGTATTGAAGGAGAGTAAGAAAGTCTGTCAAATGGAAATAAACCATGAACCACATCTTGATTTACCAGGTTTTTGTTAAAGCAAAGGGAACAAAGTGTGAGTTTCAAAGTGCCAGCAGTTGTTCTGATAACAAATTCAACAGTTCTTTAGAATGTAACATCCATAGTGAAACCAGACAGAGTCATGGAAAGCAGCAGCAATCAGCAGCTTTCAAAATTCACATATAATTTTTCAGCAAATAAATTGAGTGCAGTCATTTGTTTTTCTTCATTCCTATAAAGAGAACTCTGTCGGGCAGACATCGTACAGCACACATCAGCTACATCACCTGAATCCCTTGAAAACCCAAGTGACTGTAAAGTTTAACAACCCTTTGGATAATGGCATGCTGCATAGGAGGAATGTTGTAAACCAAACAATGACTAAGTTTAGATTTAACTTTTTTTAAAAAATTTTAGGACCCCATTTCTCATCTCATAGATAACAGCTCATCTATTGCCTATGGCAGAGCAGCAGGTCTGAGGTAATTGGGGATGTGCCCTTCACCAGAACGCTGCCAGACCAATCACAGAGCAAGCGAGCTCTCCAGCCCTGCCCTGACGCTGGGATCACCCGTCTCAGCCATTCTCCAGGGTGTGACACCGCCGTTTGCAGTCGCCCAACCCTCTCCCGACTGTCCCCCTTGCTGCAGCCATCTTCTGCACGCTGACAGATTTACACCGCGGCGTAAGGCGAAGCTGTTGGTGACAGCTGTCGCCGAGCCCATCCTTCCAGCGTTTCTCCAGGGCTGCAGCGCCGGGGCCAGGCCCAGGCCCGGCCCACACGGGGTCTGCCCAGGCCCCCCCCGACCCCCGGCGCTCCGCAGAGCACAAGCCGAGGGCCCGGCCTCACCGCGCTCATCTCGCCCCGGCCTGCGGAAGCCAACGCTTGTCCGCGGAGCAGGGCACCGACACCTCTGACGGTTGCCCCCCCGATGTCTCCAGTCCACGCTCTTATTAACCGGCAGGGCTGGGTCGGCCGAGGCGCTGCTGATGGCCACAAGGAGCCAGCTGACCAGCACAGATTCCTTCCTGCCTGCGCGGGAAGCACTAACAGCTCATTTAGAGCTGAATCGTTTAGAGGTGTTTTGCTCCAAGCCATGTTATCCCAGTTGTTGAGACAGGAGACAGCAGCAATCAGTCAAAAACGAGCTACGGAAGCATCACAGGAGTTAATGGGACTGGAACCAAGTTCAAGTTAGCTCTGTGCCAGCCCTGTGCCCTGTCTCTGCGCCAGCCCAGCCCGCTGCAGAGGGTTCACTAGAACAAACGGTATCAAGCAGCTCCCCCACACCTGCCCGTTCCCTGTTTCCAACGAACGCCGACCCGGCACACACGCTCCTCTGACCTCCTCACCCAGCGCAGAGCCAAGCAATGACCCAGGAGCAGCACTGCGATGTTTCCAGCAGCGCTGCCCACCTCCCCTCTGCAGGGTGTGCAATGGCCTGATTTAAGGCTGCATCGAATGGAGTCAAGGGACTTCTGGCACGGTTCTCTATCTTGCTTTTGAAAGGATAGAGGGCAGAAGGCTGAGAAGGCTTTCTAGATCTGCGTTGGGAAGAGCAAAGTGTCCCTGCAGGCAAAGTGGACACCGAGCGTCGGGCAGAAGCTTTGCTGCATGCACCCCCCTCTCTGCTCGGTGTCCTCACAGGAGCTGGGGGAGATAGAGCGGTGGAGAGGGAAAGGGGAGAGGTACGTCAGCTCCCCCAACACGGTGACAGCGTGTCTGGGGCAGGAGGGGAGTTTCCGATGAGGCCAAGTCGCTGCCATGCCTCGGCCTGGCAGTAGAGCTGGTGTGGGTTTGGGTTATTCCTCCGCCCCTGGGGATGATACACAGCAAGGGAAATCGGCACGGTGGTGTCTCAAATGCACTCGGCAGGTGTTTGATCAGCCAAAGGCCCACAGAAAGTCAGAGAAGAGCAGTTGTCAACTTCAGGGGGGTTTGCTCAGGCCCTATTTTGTCAGAGCTTCCTCAGGGCTGTTTGTGGGTCAGCAGGGGGACTGTGTGAACTGTGGCTGATGCAAACCAGCCCCAGGCATCTCCTCGGGAAGAGCAAGAGTCCCTTACGACTCCAGGTCACCCCTTGCCACATGCCAACTGTGACATTTCTGGTTTAGGCACGGCCAGCTTTGCCTCCATCCACCCCCGAGAGCACGGCAGAGTCCCTGGGGCGCCCAGAACTACTGGCCAGGCTTTCTGAGGAACGAAGGTAAAATGAGCTGGCTTTGGTTAAAATCAGAACTGACTCCCGCGGGCTGTGGCTTTCTCTATCTAATCGCACTGTGGGGTGGAAAGATTTTCAGGCTCTGCCGAGGACCAGGAGAAGAAGAGGAGCCAGAAGAGAAGAGCGGCCTGGGGAGAGGAGAGCGACGGCTGCCCGGAAAAGAAGAGGAGGAAGAGGGAAGGTTCTTGTGGGGACGGACCAGCACAGAGCCGCCGGCAGGGGCAGAGGTCGGGCAGGCCAGGTGCGTGCCGGGCTCTGCTGCCCATCTTTCCCCCCTCTCCACACTGCTCTCCGTCAGCCCCAGGCGCTGGCGAGGGGCAGCGAGGGGCCCCGGTGCTGCGCGGGCTCTGGCCATAACTCCCTGGCGGGGCCCGGGGGCTCCCGGCCGAGCCCTGCGGGTGGCACAGGGGCCCTGCGCGTCTCTGCGCGCGCTCGGGGCTCGAGGGGCACTGCCCGGGGGACGAGGCGCCAGAGCCGCCCCGCAGGCAGCGCCGGCAGCAGCTCTGTCGGGGCGTCAGCAATCCCTCACACACGGTGTTCCCAGAGAGGCAGCACAGCCCTGCCCCTTCCTGCCGCCAGGGACTCACCAGAGCTTTCTGACTCTGCCCTTGCAGGTGCCGACTCGTGGTCACTGCCCGGACCGCTGTGCCTCCGGGGCCCCGCACTTGCCCTATAAAATAAAAAGATATTTTCTCTCTTGTGACTGAGTCTGCCACGGGATATTCTGAAGCGGGGAGCGGTTGTTCTGATGTGAATCCTCAGGGGGGAGTTTGGGATCGTCCCTTGTCCCAACACCCTTTCCAGGGGGTGTCAGGGCTGAGTCGAGGTGCTTGAGGAGGGAAACCCAAGCCCAGAGTCACGCGGGAGGGTGGAGGCTGGATGGAGCAAGTGACAAGAACAGTGACAAGTTGGTATCACTCAGAATCTAAACGTAGCCGCCCCCAGCCCCTCTGACACCTGAGGATAAACTGAGACGCAAGGGGGTTTATTTTCTGCCAAATTACCCTGTAAGGTGACAGGCGTCAACGCTGGGGACACTCCAGGGATGGAGACGTCACCACAGACACCCTGCGGCCACCCTGGTCCCCTCCCAGTTGTGGGGCATCAAAGTGGGGTGCAGCCCAGGGATGGGGACGTCCCCAAGAGCCAGCTTGGGGTCTCTTGTGTCCCTTCAAAGTCATGGGGTGTCAATGTGGGGGACACCCTGAGGATGGGGGCATCACTAAGAGCCACCTTGGGGTCCCTCAGGGTCTTGGGGCATCAACGTAGGGGACAGCTCATGGACGGGGATGTCCCCAAGAGCCACCTTGGTGTCCCCGTGTGCCCTCCCATGCCCAGGGTGACAATTTGGGGACTTAAGGAGACCCTGAGAGGTGTGTGGGGTGTCCCCATGGCCCCCCCGGGGTGTCCCTGTGTCCCCCATCCTGGACAATGCCGTTGATGTACCAGTGGAGGCCGTTGGTGACTTTCCTTGTCAGCCCGGTGTGGTTCCCTTCCTGGGGGGTGGGGGAGGGGACACGGGTGACCACAGGCTCCCCAAACCTGAGGGGAGTGGTTGCGGGGGGCTTGGGATGCACCTCTCCCTTCCCAGGTGTCCTCGAGAGTTTGAGGGGGATCCCACCAATGCCACACCCTTGTCCCTGCACCCCCACCACCACCGGCAGGGGGTGTGGGGACAGCAGGGACACAGTGTGGGGGGAAACTGGGGGGTGTGGGGGGGTGACAGTGCTGGGACCCCCCAAGCTCCTGCAGGGGACAGTAGGGAAGTGGAGGAGGGGTTTGGGTGTCCCAGTGGGGGAACCGGGGGTGCAGGAAAAGGGGTGACATCACCGGGACCTTCCCCAGAGCCCTGCAGGGGACAGTGGGGGAGTTCCAAGTGGGGAATTGAGGTTCTTGGGGCGGCTAAGGAGGGGTCCTCCCAATTTTGGGGGGTTGCTGGGGAGGTTTTGTTGGTCCCAGAGGGGCTTAGGGGTCCCAAGCGGTTGAGGGGTATCCTAGGGGAACTTGAGGTGTTCCCCACTATTTTGGATGGCCTCAAGGGGTTTTTGGGAATCTACTCGCTGCACCCCGAGTTTGTCAGCAACCTGCTGCTGTTTCCTGGACAAACACTCCTGCAACTAACCTGTGGCGTATTTTCTTAGGTGTATGTCTTTAGTAACCGTTGCCTCTTTGTACCTTTCCTGAGTTTTTCTTATCTTTAATTTCTTGAGCTTTCTGATTCACACAATACGAGACAGAAAACACGGAAGTGAGCTGTCTGCTCTATTGACCAACCCAGTTCATTTCCAGTGACCTGACACAGCTTGTAATATCCAACACACCTAATTAACCACACACCAAGCCAGGTTTCTTTCTGTCCTATGTTTTTTATTGTTTGAAAACCTGTCTTAATAATTTTTACATACAATAATCATGTTACTAAATTGTATTACTAAAAATAAAATAATGATAAGCTCAGCCGGGTTAGAATCCAACAGAAAGTCAGGAGCAGGGGCAGGAAGGACGTGATCTTCCCTCACACTAGGTGGGTGAACTTCTAGGTGCAGACTTGGACCTTAATAGAAAACACAACACACAACAAAATAAATTCTAAGCAGTCACTCTCCCCATTTATTTCCTCCCACTTTCTTTTGCTTTTTGACTCTCCATGTGCTTATTTATGTCAAAGCTGCTTTCAGCTGCTGACACACTACCACTGCAAACTGAAGAACTTGCCAACGTGTGAAAGTTTCTGCTGAGAAGGCAGAACAGCCGCTGCTTTGTTAGTGCAAACACACAGAGGAAGGGAACCTCTATTTCCACGGGCTTCTATCCCATGTGCCACCATGTCACTACTTGTTGGGCAATTTGCACAGGATGCCAAACACGGGTACTGCGATCTGACACACAGGAGCATTTAACCCACACTTCCAGCCCAGAGGTCCTAGCAAAATTTTCACATACCACTGGCTCTAGCCAAGGGTAGTGGCTGCACTGCAGGAAAAATAATTTCTAAAAGCTTCTGAAGTCAGCTTCTAGTGATAGGACTCAACGCCGTTACTCCACGAGAGATGCTGACGGCACTAGTAGGGGAGAGCTCTTCAGACTCCTGCCCAAGGGAATTCTGGGGACGGGAAACATCAGCTACCCCGAGTTTCTCCTTCACAAGTTTCTCTTTCACGATGTTTTAAAGAACCATTTCACATTATCCCGCATATGTTCGTTAGCATCATTCCTCCTCTCAAAGTCCTTCACCCATTTAAGATTTCCTCACAAACAAGTCTGATCTTTTAGTTCCTAAGAAAATCCATCAATGCCCAGGAATCCCTCGGAAAGCCACCGGTGTGCAGTCCAGGTTAACACCTCCCCGTGTACCCACAGGAGATAAACCAAAGAGGAGATGAAGGCAATTTCTCTCCCATCTCTCCTCCCAGGTGCTTTGAGGTAACGCTTACACCCAGAACAGGGAGACGCAGAAAATCCCGGCACTGGACCTCTTCAGGTTCTGGCCTCCTCAGGGCTGTCAGGAGCCGAAGGGTGTCGCTGCAGAGAAGCTTTAGTGAAAGAGACACCTGCTCCTCAGCCACTGCTGCCAAACTGTAACTCTCGGTCAACTGTCATCTCTGCCGTAGCTGAGCTAGTAACCTGCATACGGAACCCTCTCCCTGCTAATCCCTGGAATCACCCCATCCACCTGGAGAGGGGCAGCGGAGATCCCTCTAGCCAGCCTGCTCCTCCGTTACGGACAGGTAAAGCAGTTACCTGGAAATCGAACGCACCTTCGGACTCTTCTTTATATTCCATCCCTTCCTGAACCAGCTGTGAACTCATCAAGCCTGGACTTTTTCTTTTCCCTGTTAAAATAAATTTGACCGTTATCACAATTACAGCTTGACCTTTATTACACAAAGACAAAAGAAACAAAACATAGCCAGAATGAGAAGATGCATACTGCTTGCAGATGCAAAGGTGGACATGCTATTTAAGCAAAACCAGTGTAGAATTCTTCCTACAAGTCTTAGGGAAAGTTTTAGGATGACATTTGCCTTCTTTTAGTTTTGCATGTTTACCGCCTGCACCCAGAACGTCTGTGGGAGAAAACACTCTGTCATTTCTGCTGATGTCAGATGCACTCGAGTGTAACTGCCGTCCGACAGCCCATCGAAACACAGACGTGAAAACCAGCCCAACTTCACTGAGCCAAACCCCCACTCCTCTTTAAGTCTCGTCGTTCTCTGTCAAACTCCTCCCGAGATAAGGGAGGCCAAAGGCACCCTGCTTGTGTCAGAAATGGCAGCGGGACCAGGGGAGCGACGGTGCCCCTGTCTCGGCTCTGGTGAGGCCGCTCCTCGAATACCGTGTTCAGTTTTGGGCCCCTCGCCTCCAGACAGACCCTGAGGGGCTGCAGCGCGTCCAGAGCAGAGCAAGGAAGGTGGTGAAGGGTCTATAGAACAAGTCCTGTGTGGAGCGGCTGAGGGAACTGGGGGCGTTTAGCCTGGAGAGGAGGAGGCTGCGGGGAGGCCTCATCGCCCTCCACAGCTACCCAAAAGGAGGTTGTGGCAAGGTGGGCGTTGGTGTCTTTTCCCAAGTCACAAGCGACAGGAGAAGCAGCGGCCTCCAGTTGCACCGGGGGAGGTTTAGATCAGCTACTGGGGAACATTTCTCCACCGGAAGGGTTGTCAGGCATTGGAACAGGCTGCCCAAGCTACCATCCACGGGTAGATGTGGCGCTGAGGGACATGGTTTAGTGGTGGACTTGGCAGGGTTGGGTTATCGGTTGGACTCGATGGTCTTAATGTTTTTTTCCAAACTCAGTGACTCTACGATTGTCCAAAGGAGGAGCTTGTGCATTGGGATGGCATGTGAATGAGCCATTGGAACTGCTGCTGGTCCTCAAGCTGGTGACGTGTCTGCAGGAGCTGGGGGATATCCTGGAGGAGGGAGAGTGCACCCAGCAGACGGAGCCGCCCAGGTGGGAACTGAGGTTGTGGCGGTACCCCCGGGGGAAGAGGACGTGCTGGGGGGGGTGGAGGATACAAGGAGGTGGAGGCACCGGCACAGAGAGCGGTGTTGGTGCTGGTAGTGCTGGGCCCTGCGTCCTCTGGGTACGTTCACTGCGTGATCATCCTCGATTTGAGCTTCTAAAGAAACAACAATCTGTGCCTACTTATTCCCTTATAAACCAGCTGTTGTGTCCGTTCTGTGTTATGGCCTCCTTTAACAGGTTACAAGCAGCAGTATATTGAATTTCTGTAGCCTACTTACACTTCCCAGTCTGGCCTGCCACTTGCCGAGCGAATTTTGCCGGCTCTCACTGGATGACCTTCAGGCATGGGGAGAGAAAAAAAATCCCTTTCAGTTTACCTGAAGATAATTTTTTAAGAGCAATTTGTAAGTTACGGTTACTTACCAGTTGTGGGTACTGATCGTCCCTGGGGGCCCAGAAGACTTGGTGATGCTCTCTGTCCCAGTCCAGGATCCTGATAGCCCTTGTGAATTGGTGCAAACAGTTGGAAAATAAGCTCTACCCAAACACAAGAATCACTGCATATGGTGAGAGAAAACCTACCTTCTCTTCCCACAAACCACGGACCGACAGCGGGGAAGGTCGAGTACGTTCCATGGCAGCCACCAGCGCAGCAGGAGCCACGGGTGCTGGTGGAGGTGCTGGTGGCTGCTGCTGCTGCCTCTGGATAATCTGTGCATAACCAGTGCCATTTCTGAAGTTGTTCACAGCCTAGAGGCAGAAAAACATTTACAAAGAGGTAACATGAACCTTCAGCAGCTTGATGAACAGAAGTCTCCACAGAGTAAAATTACTGGTGTATTCCCATAGATACTGTCCTTCCTAAAACAAACCAACATACAGATATATTCCGATTAGATCTAAGGGAGAAATTCTTCCCTGTGAGGGGGGTGAGGCCCTGGCACAGGTTGCCCAGAGCAGCTGTGGCTGCCCCCTCCCTGGCAGGGTTCAAGGCCAGGTTGGACGGGGCTTTGGGCAGCCTGGGCTAGTGGACGGTGTCCCTGCCCGGGGCAGGGGCTGGGACTGGATGGGCTTTAAGGTCCCTTCCAAGCCAAACCCTTCTGTGATATATGCACACATCCCACTGCGCACTGGGGCTACGGATTGGTAACTCAGACTATCTGTACGTAAAGCTCTCCAGTGTTAACACTCAATTTGAAACCGAGTCAATCCTGTTAAACACAAGTGTGAGCTGAGTTTGCCAGGTTGTCTCTCAAGAGTTGTCAGCATCTGTAACAGCAGGTAATGTATTTGCAAAGTAAATTTAGCCTTATTCCATTTAGCCTTGTTTAAGGAGATGTAAATTAATATTTTCTTCCCTTTCAGCTAATTGACTGACCAGACTTTTCTTAGAGTTTTTCTAAAAGTCACCGCATTACCTGGCGTAGGAACTTGTTGGCAACTAAAGTATCAGGAGAAACATCTGCCTGATGACACGATGGGCACGTATGTTCCTCAGAGTCCAGCAATGCTGTTCTAACACCTGGGTATAATCAGAATCATCACAACAGGTTTTAGCTAAACTAAGGAAATTTTGGGGGTTCTATTCAGTTCTAAAAGCCTGTAGATGGTTAATGGGTGAATATGGTGCTGAATTGAGAGCACGAAGTTGAGAACTGAGAGCATGCAATGTTCAGCAGTGTAAAAAATTTCGAGGATGCAGGAAATAGCTGCCCAGCTTTGATATTTCACTACTGTAACATTTGAAGATGTAGAGTAGGCCGTGTCTTGATGTTTTGACTAGTCTGTTCTCCACTGTCCAGCAGAGTGAGAAGTCACCAACCTCAAGGTTAATGAATAAGACACATCTCCAAAACCCATGAGTAGGTTCAAGTTCTGATAGTTTTAACCAGCTCTCCCCTGGAGAAGAATGTGGATTAAATGCCTAACGAGCCATTTGCTGCAGCCACAGCAAGTCACCAGCGCTGGCTCTAGAGTTTTGTATGAGAGAAAGGACTGTGCACAAACTAAATGCATTTGATAGCGAATACCGCAATCAGCTGCACCATTACGCACTCTTCTCGTGCTCATCCTTCCGCATGTAAAGAGGGTTTAACTAGATGCATAGAAAGGGAAAAACGCCTTCTGCCTTAGTTTTTTCCTGACTACAAGAAGAGTCCTTTCCTATTTGGGGTATACTTAAGTAGTAAACAGAGCTGGTAAGAAAGGAATGTTACAATCTTTCTGCTTCCAGAAGATCAGGTGTGATGTTTTGAACTGACAAACATGGGAGTAACACTTACACTCATCACAGAAACTGTTTCCACAGCAGGGGATAATAACTGCATCCACCATGATTTCTTTACAAATGAAACATAACAGCTCTCCTGGAACATGATTGTCTAAGGAGGAGGAGAGGGAGGAAGAGGACGGCTCCTCAGGTAGAAAGGGATGCTTCTCCTTCTTTCCTCTGGCATACGCTTCCCTGGAGGGGGGTGGGGAAGGAAAAAGAAAAAAAGTTACAGATGGGTAAAGGAGAACTTTCCCAAGCTTTTCATTTTATCCAGTGAAGACAGTAGGTGGCATTCTCACTCCAAATTAGCCTTCAAAAATGCGGGCATTTAGTTTAAAATACTTTCCTATAGCCAGAGCACTAGAAAAGGGAGGGGAGAACAATTTTCCTTCTGCAGAGCTCTTCCCTTCATTGGATCAACTAAGAAATTAGCTCAGACTAGAGAAATCATTTTCTGACAGCTAGAGACCGGGTGAAATGAATCCCACGTCTCCTTTCACCAGAGGGTGAATGTGAATCGCAGGCTCAGGATAAAGTCAGTCTCCGCCTAATCATGTTTTATAAATGGCGGAAATCTATGTTACAGCTTCTGCAAAAGGAGATGCATGACAGAAAAACAGAGGTGCTCCCAAGTGCATTTTAAAACAGCCACCCTTGTCAGCACACACCAGTGTTTTCTTAGCTTACAGCAACAGGAAAACATCCCTCTGCTTCACACATGGGATTGGGCAAACGGCAGAGGGGGAGGGGATCTCAGTCCAACAGCTGTTTGTTAAATTCTGCAAGAAGCCTTACAAAGACAAAACAGGAGCAGAAGGAGCTTTCAAAAAGAATGATGCCACCGTAAACACGACGGAGATGTTTTGCAGAAATAGGGGTTCTTAGCATACCAAAAGCTTACCCAGCGTTCAGGGGCCTGAACAGCAGGACTGCCCCATTTTAATATTAGAAATCATCACAGATTTTAAGGTGAAGATACAACGACAGTGCTTCTTCCCCCATAATTACAGATGCTGGCCAGCTTGGTGGCGTTGCCACTCAGACATGGACACTTGGCTTCTCTCCTTCACTTTTTGGTCAGACCAGCTAATTCCATACTCACGCATTAATAATTGGGATGGCATATCTTCCAGTCGGTGTCAGCATCGCACCCTTCATATTGGGATCTTCCACCTCCACCATGAAACTCCTGGGAATTCCCGTGCTCTTTCTAAGTCTGCGAACAGACTGAAAATTACTGTCCTGTTAAGAAAAGAAATGCAGACATATCTCAAGACCCACACTTAAAATGGCATTTCAACCACTATTTTAAGCAGCAAAAGCTTTAATCCTCTCCTTTTAGCTAGCCCAAGGGCTGCTCGACTGAAATACTCTTTTTCCCAAATGAATACAGCCAGCATGCTCCAAAGGCCCGAGCAGTGTTCTGAGCTCAGTTGATATTCTTTGGCTTAACTTCAGGGTCCTGAAGGGTGAAATATCCCTCAGCTCACCGTCCCCTCAGAGGAGAGGCACAAACCCCCTCCTCCTCCAAAGGGCAGTTCAGAGGGAGAGCTGAATGCAGGGCTCTGGATCGGCCACTGGGGAAACTGATATTCCCCATCTACACACGAAGGTTGAATTCGGAGCTGATGCCCGTGCGTTCAGTGAGTAACCTTAAATGGCATGAATACTCAACCAGAGACTTGTGTAATTATAACACGCAAATATTCAATAGTTGGGGCCAAGAGAAATGTCATTTTTTCCTACAAAATACTAAAAAATGCAAACTGTCATTAAAAAGAGTTATGACAAAAAAACCCTTGCAGTAACATTGAAGTATATAAAAATATGCATTAAAGTTCACCGAGAAAGATCTATGGACATATGTAATGTCTGTGACCTCAAAGAAAGAAAATTTCCCATTGAAATCTCCAGCTTTCCCTGGAATTTTGAAGGGCTTTGCACCACTGCCATACAACCTCTGTATTTCAGCCCAAGAGAAACAATTCCTCATAGGGGGTCCATGTAATTGCTGTGTAACTGCCAAGGTAAAACTATTAAAAACCAAGTGTCACCAGAAGCCCCCCACAATCTTACCCCATTTGTTGGACAGTTCTTTATATAGTGGCCAGGTTTTCCGCAGCGAAAGCAAACATAGGATGGTGGAGGTGTAGCCAGGGGTTTCTTCACGTAACTAAAAGGGTTTGGGGAGAAAAAGAAAATGGTATGCATGCATCTCTCTTGTTCCAACAACCATCTCTGCAATGTCTCCACAGTCTTCACAGAACAGACAGGACTTTGCCAACACTTACTTGACTGGATCGTACTGACAGCAAGACTGGGTCATCATGGCTTGTATTTTATCTTCTTCGGAAGCGTTGGCTTCAGCCAGACTGCCGGTCTGTTTAACGGGTAATTATGGGACACGCACATTAGAAGCCCATTTAACTCCCCAGACAAAGACTCACCCAACCCTGTAAAAGGCAGCCCGGCAGGAGCGGGGGTTGCACAAAGGCAACTGCTTGTGTGAGCCAGAGCTGTCCCAGAGATGTTCTGGGGAGCCCTTACGCCATCACACGGTGTCTCTGGGCCTGTGAACCTGCTTGGAAGGAGCATTTTTGGGCACTCAAATCCTGAGGCTCTGTTTGTACCTTACAGAAAGACTTGTGTAACCAGCCCAAATGTCTTCCAAGTGGACTGAAGCTATGTGTAGGAAGAATTACATTATCTACTAGTTTTAAACGGATTCTTGAGCTCCAGAGTATTGGAAGGAGAAAATCTCCACTGTACATTCAATTGAGACAGATGTGTGCAAGTATCAGTGTCTATATTTTGCGGAGTTAAAAAGACATACAACTTATGAGTTGGGGAAGTTGCTTTTGCTTGCTGAAATTCAGCTTCAGACACAGAAGCATTGAGAGGAATCAAGATTTTTATAACTCCTCAGCAAGACAAAAGATTCTTTGCAGTAGAAATTTGTCCATCATGCGCTGTAGGCAGCCCAAACTGCATGTCCCCTGCACTTGGCCAGTTTCTCACATTGTAGAGTCAAACTTCACATGAGTTTACAGAACCAAGGACGTGTTTAGGGACAGCACTAACAGAGACCAGTTTCTTCTGGTGACTACTTTCCAAAGTAACCGTTGGGGTTTTTTCCCCAAATGTACACAATTTAATTCTGCAGTGGGAGAGGGAAGAAGAGAGTGGGAAGAGATCTCTCTCTCTTGGAAAGGAACGCCAGCCTTTATTTTCAGAAGAAAGAACTAGCTCCTCTGCATTAGGCCCCGCCTCCTCTATTCTTTAAGACGAGTAATTGAATTGGCTCGCACTTCGCCTTTTCACAAAGTGCAGCCACTAGTGCTTTCCCAGACAAAGTCACACATTGTTGAGAAGAAAACACAAGCAGTTCCATAGCAAACCCTGGCATTACAACACCTTCAGAAGGTCACCTCTGCTAACACACTGCACTCACACATTGGTATATTCCCGCAAACAATGAGGCACATTTACACAATTTACACAGTCTGCGTTCAAACAAATTAGGTTGTGTTGTCCGCTCTCCACAGACTACAAGTTATGAAACTGTGCAGCTTTCCGAGAGTGGATCTATAACTGCAGTGACTAGAAACCAACAGTAGCCACGCAATTGCCCGTGCTACAGAAACGTTTCTATTTTGGCTGGTGCAAGCCCCCCCTGAAATGTCCATGACTTGCAGCCAGTTAAATTCTTCTGCGAAAATTATGTCAGTCTCCAACACAAAATTAACAAGAGGTCTGAGAAACAGTAAACAGCTCCTGAAGTGCTGCTGCTTTGTGTCTTGAAGGTGAGCTATAGCGCAACATTACGTTGAGGGACTCCCCTGCTATCTTCCCAAACTGGGAACTACTCTTTACGGGACACTATGGAAATATATACACATCTTAAAGTTAAAACCAATACTGTAAATGATTAAAAAGTAAGTTTTATTCCCATTATAACAGTTACCCAGTTATACATCACCGTACAAGATTTAAACATATGAAGCAAGTGGGATTTTTTGTTGGGGGTGGGTGGGTGGTGTGTTTAAGCCTTTGACAAGAATAGACACATACCTTAATGAGCTGGGCCAGAGGAATGGCTGCAGAAGAGTCCTCAATCTGTTCACAAAAAATTAAACACATATTCAAGTTGTACAATCAAAACATAGCAGAAGTTAACCTCTACTGCAGTCTGAAAGTCTGCACTATAACCTCCGTGTGTCATGGAAAGAGTCATTTCCAACGGAATGTAATTGTACTGGTTCAAAACAAAGTCCAAAGCTATGACCGCTTCAGAGGGCCTACGTGGTTCATGAGAAGCAGCTAAACTCAGTCTGCTGGGGTTTAGATATTTGCATTTGCAGACAAACTGTGAAACTAAACCATTTCATCGGATAAAGGGGAAAGATCAAATGCACAACTTTGGAATACCACTTTGGGTACCAACAACATTTAAACTCACAGCAATCTGATAGAGACCTTCATGTACTCAGAGGGGGCCAAACAACATCACTTCAGTCATACAGCTTTAGGAACAAATACTCAAGTATTTCAGGACACGGGAAGGATTCTTAGCTGCACAGAACTGTCCTCAAAACCTAGGGGATATGTTGATTTTGGGATTTCTAGGAACCACCAAGTCAAAAGTAAGAAAAAGTACCAAGTGGCACAACAACGGTTTCTCAGTGCGTTTTGACAACATCTTCCAAAACTGTTAGGCAAAGAAAGTACCTATAAACAAAAGCTAAGTGATACAATGCGAAAATGGCAAAAAATACGCTCCAAACAATTTTAATTGCAAGAAACCAAGAGCACACGACAGCCTATACAAACACACCAGCTCTAGACAGAGAGGTGTAGAACACAGCACCAATTGAATTGTGCAAACCTTGAACCTACATGACCTAGAAACTATCCTACATTATCTGTACAACACAAAGTCATCCAGGAAATATTCCAGCATATTCAGTATGAAACACAATGCCTCACTAGGCACAAATACCAATATTCACATTAGAACTGTGCAAATGATGGCATTACTCAGTGTTCACTGTGCTGTGAATCAAACACAGGGTCTCTACAACATACACTATGTCTCACTGCAAAACAGATTAACTTCATGTTTGGGAGATTAATAGGAGGCTACATTGTTTAGAATGACGTGCAATGTGTAGGAAAAAAGTGTGAGATTGTGTTTGTACATACTGCTCTGGATGTTCCACTCGCTGGCTCGGTTGGAGTTCTAGAAGAAGAAATAAAGGGGATGAGAACTTAGAACAAAGCACTTGCACCCAGCCAAAAGCAGTGAAAGCAGATTCTGAAACCTAAACTTCAAGACATTCTGTTCTGATAGTCTGCTGCATGTGGAAATGTATTTGTACGCATAAATCAAATCCCAGATCCCATTTGTAGTTTGTCAGCAATTACTGTAAGACTTACAGCTCTAGAACACAACAGTGCCAGAGGAAGTCCTCAGACAGTTTGTCTCTGCTGTGTAAGTATCAAAACGATGAAGTCTGTGCTACAGCTTTGTGCTCTTAAACAATCAACCATCACATTAGCGACTGTTGCCCTTTCCTCTAGAGCCAGTATGCAAAAAAGCCAGATTGGAGGCATAAGAATACCTGCCATACCCCACCCCGCCTCCCCCAAATGCAAGACACAGTCAAACACTGACAAACAGACTCTTCTGAGATGGGAACATGCGTATCTGTCTTTCCTATAAAAGCACGAGAAAGAAGATCGATGCAAGCCGAGTGCCTCTCTAAACTAATCTCCACAGAAAAGGCTAAGAGACTGCAACCCCTGACAGAGACTGCAGTGCTTTACGGGTACTTACATAACTGGTGTTTTGCTGGTAGTTTTAACTCCTCTAACAGGGACTCTTCTAACAATTACCGAGGAGTTCTTAGGAATGAGAGCATTGGCATCTGTGTATTCTGAAAACAACACCAATACAGAAGAAAACATGAGTCAGTTTGTAAGAATATTAAGATGTAATTACATAGCACTTGAGAGAATCCCTTCACAGACAGGAAAGCAAAATTTTATATCAAGCACCAGCAGCAAAACCTTTTCCACTCTTTTCAAACAGTTTGGATGCCAGCAGCAAAATGGTCTCAGAGGTCCCTAAAGGAGAGTGTGCTCATGCATGAGGTTCTTTCCTGACCTGCCCTAAGTTGCTTTTGCTTCTGCTGGGCTACAAACCCAAGAGATCTGTGGAGAGAAACAAACCACAGCAAAGTCTCACCCGCATAAACCAGATTCGAAAGTCTGACCAGCTTGCCCTGCAACTAAGCAGGCACTTGGCTAAAGCACGAAAACTCTGCCCCGTTGCTTTCCGAGCTGTTCACTAAAAACCATTCCCCCGTGCCGCGAGTGCTGGGGACTGACAGAACACAGAAGGAGCCGCCATCTCTCTGCTCCTCGGAGCTTCATCCATCGACAGCCACACTGACAGCTGCTCAGCGCTGTACCCTCACATGGAAATGGGACTGGCAGGGCTAGAGTTTGGATCACAGAAACCGGAGGGGGTTTTGAGCTTGCTTTCACAGGCAGGGCAGAACGGGCTCCAACTAAAGGGGTCTCTCCTCTCTTAAGCTAGTCATCCAGTTTGAATAAGGCAAAGGGACGTGAATTCTTTCAATTCACTTTTTGCAGAGCAGAGAGACTCAAATCAATTACAAAGACAAGCCTTCTGAAAAGCCTTTTGAAACCAGTGTGTGCCTGAGGGTCTCCATGCTTTGCCATGGCTTACACCGTGTCCCTCTTTTGAAGAGGAGGAGCTACCTGAGACACTCGGACTGAGTAGGCCTCAAATGTGAAGATCTCTCCATGAGTAAGCTTCAAACTTAAAGACGTCTCCATGAGAAGGGTTTATATATTGTACTTACACAAGCTGGATAGGACTAAATGTTTTAAAGCGCCATCAGCAGCCATTCCCTGTCATCTGCCTCCAGTCCTAACTACTAAAAGCCCTCGCCTCTGGAGGCCAAATCAGAACGATGGCCCGAAAGCCAAAGTTGCTGTGAAAGTACTACTAATGACAGAACCCGAAGCTTTTACAGAAGTCATGCCCTGAAACCAACGCCTAGAGCTCTGCTCAGATGGGGAATCTCACCATCACGCAGCCACCTGTCAAGACAGGCCTGCGCCGGGACTTTCTGATGTCGGAGGAGCTCAAACACCACTGAGGCTGACAAGCAACGGGGACGTGATGCCAGCGGCAGCTCTGGAAGCCCAAAGCAGCTGTTTCCACCTGCTGAGCGGAGTCATACAGAGTGCTCTTTCTGGTCCAGATCACAAACCACTGGACTGAGATTTCAGAGGCACAGGATAAGCAACAGTGGCCTCACAAAAAGGCAGGAGTTTGCTAGGCCTGTGCCCCGCTGAGGGTTGTGCTGGGTCTGCAGAAGATTGCAGGTGGCAGCACCTCTCCGCGAGGGAGGCTGTGTGTATGAGGACAGCAACCAGTGCGCTTATTCGCCAGTTCTGCAAGCCTGCAGAGGTCAGCTGGGACATGCACAACAGGTGTATGAGGCAAAAAGGGGAGGGGGTCCTCTTTTTGTATTTTGTGGCAATTCTTTGACCATTAGAAGAGAACCATTGACATCTGCCTTCTGAACACACTGTCCTTGCATGCAGAGATATATATAGAGAGAGATGCATGCTTGTTTTCCATCCACTGGTGAAGTGCACAGGGAGGAGACCTCCAGCCATCTAACAGCAGACTGATAGAAAAATGAATTCCCCTTACAGGTCAATCAGTACACATTTAAATGGATCAGCTGAAAACTGAAGAGTGACAATAACCTGGTGAGGTAAAGGCTTTATTTGCACAGGGCACGTATCACGGCACATATCTGTGGGGGGGACTTGAAGTATCCTCCCACTAGCTTGGTCACCGAGGCAGAGAATTTGTGGAAGAGGGTTTACAAACAGCGGAGTACGCTGCCGAGGTAGTTCTGTGCAGGGACCTGGCACCTGTTGGCTTTGATACATTTGATTTTCCTTCACCTCAACTCATTGAGTTCATTTTGGTGATGAAATTGGTGTCAATGATGAAATCTGGTGAAGTCAAACAATGTCGACTTAAAAGTTAACTTTTTTGTTTTTATATAGGAAAGGACTAAAACCAGAGCATTATTCCTGAAGTCCTTGGAAATTTCTGTTTGCTCTCTTTAACAGCTGCCAGCTTAGCCTAACAGCTCTCAGACAAAACTGGCATCTGCCAGCAGGAACCTGTTCCCCGCAGGCAGCAGCATCCCCTAGCAGAGCCTTGGCAGGTACCAGGAGCTGCGAAGCAGTGTCACTCTGCCTGGCCACGACTCCACATCTGCAGGCTGAGCAGTGACATCACACTCAAGAGGGCTACTTTTGACAGTTCTCCAAGCAGAGCTCCAACAGAAATGTTCAACAAAGCTGGAGCCAACACCATCGTTGATTCCTACTCCCTTCTAGCACAAAGCTTGTTTTACTGCCAGTGATGGCCAGTAAGTGGCTACAGGGGGTCTTTGGCAAGCACTACCCATTGCACATCGAGCAGGAAGTCTTCTACGCCCAGCTCCCTGTCTCACAAACAGATCGGAACGGCTCTGTGAGGTCCCCACAAACGCCACAGCCACCGACGGTGACCGAATCGCACGGTCCCTTCCCAACCCAACAAACTGCTGGCGCCGGTTCCGCGTACGCCGGCGGGTCAGGCCCCGGGCTGACTCACGGCACGTGGGGACAAGCCCCAGAGAGCAGCGTGTGGTCCCGCAGGCCGTGGGCGCCGCCAGCCGGGCAGTGCCCGAGGCCCCGCGCCCGCCGCCCCCACGCACCTTCTCCGGTCTCAGCGTTGGTGACCCGCAGATCACAGTTGGCCGCCTTCAGCTTCTGGCGGCCCATGATCTCGCGCTTCAGGTTGCCGACGGAGATGTGGAGGCCGCTGAAGGTGACCGTGTCGCGGCGCAGCTGGGAGAAGAACTGATAATGGACGCACGGCATGGCTGGTCCTGGCGACGCCTGCTCCCGACAGCGTCTGCCGTGCGCGGCAGGTGGTATCTGCCAGCCCCTGGCCCCCGGCCCTGCAGCGCCTCCGGCCCGGGACCCTCAGCGATGGAGCTGGGCTGCGGTGGCAGCACCCACCCGGCTCCTCCTGGCAGCCCGGGCCAGCAGATGGGCGATGGGAGAGGCCCCGCGGCCCCGGCTCAGCCTCCGCTCCCTCTCTCACGGGCAGCGCTCCCAGGCTCGCTGTGGCAACTCGGGTGCTGCTGCCCCAGCGCTCCACCGAGGGGCTTCCTGGCCACCAGCAGCACAGACTTCGACCTGCCACCACCACTGCCACGGCAACGAGTCGCCACAGACGGCCACGGCACTGCCACGCCCACCCCGCGGCATTATGACCCGGCCCATGGTGACACAAGGCCGGTGTTCTGTCACCGCCCGGGGCTGTGCCTGCCCGGTGTCCCTCCTGCCACCCCCGGGGCTGTCCCTGCCTGGAGTTCTGCCACCCCCATGGCCTGTGGTGTCCCCCCTGTCACTGTCCAGGCCTTCACCACGCAGCATCAGCTCCCTCCCGCCAGCCCCTGGGCCTGTGGGGTCCCTCCCAACAGCCCCGCGCCCGTCAGGGCCCGACCTCCTGTCCCCCCCAGGCTGTCACCACCCGCTGTCCCCTCCTGCCAGCAGCCCCCAGGGCAAGGCAGCCTGGGGCAGAGGCAGCGGGCTTTGCCCTGTGGCCTCGGCTGCCGGAGCTGCCGGGCGGGGACGGGAGGGGACGTCTCAGGGTGCCGAGCCAGGCCCCACGTCCCCTCTGCCGCCGCCCCGCTCCCCGCTGACGGGGCAGCCCCTTGTTCCCCGCCGGGGCCGGGGCCGGTCGGGGCCGGTCGCTCTAAAGGGGCCGCCGCGGCGCCTTTCTCCGGGTCTGTCACCGCCGATGCGAAGCCGGGGCCGGTCCAGCGGCGCGGGCCGGGCCCGGGAGCGGCGGCGGCGCTGCCCGTGGCCGTGGCGCCGGCGGCCCGGGGCGGCCGGAGCCGCGGGGCCGGTGAGTCGGGGCCGGGGGCGCGGCCGAGGCGGGCGGCGGGGCCCGGGCGGCGGCGGCCCCGCGGCGGGAGGGGCCGGGGCGGGCGGCGCGGGGCGGCCCCGCCGCGCTTCGGGCCTTTGTGGCCGGGGGGGGGCGGCCGCGGTGGGAGCTGGCGCGGTACCGGCACGGGCGGCAGCTCCCCCCGGGTCGCCTGAGGAGGGACCCGCCGGCGCCTCCTGACCCGCCGGGACTCTGCTTCTGCCTTGGAGTAAGGAGGAGAGCGGGAGGGAACAGCGAACCCGGCTGCCGAGGCCGGGCTGGGGGGTTCCAGGGGCCTTCGGCACGAAAGGCAGCGGCCCCGGGAGAGGTTTGCCCGCAGCGCGGCAGCGCGGCCTGGAGCGCTGAGAGAGGGGAGGCAGCGGAGTGAGGTGTGACCGCAGGGGCTGGAGGTTTATCGACAGGCTCACTTGGGGGTCCATGTCTCCCTGTGCCTCACTGCTCAGACCTAAACGGCTGAGGTGGAAAACCGGAGTTTAAAAGTTGATATGTCACCATTAGATTGTTGAGTGCTCATTAAACTCTCGCTCCAGTGGCTAGAAGCTGTCCTACAGCTTCTACTAACCTGCCACTTGACAGGATGTTTTCCTCTCTCAGCACTTATCCCCAGACACACCCCAAAGCCCTGTTTCCAGTTCCCCAACACCACTTCTGAAAGTGAGCCTAACACAGAATTGCAAAGCTTTTGACTTGACCGAAGTGAGTGTAATTGTTCTTAAGTAATTTGCTTATTCAAGTAGGCAGTGAACGCTATAAAAATGCGGGATTGACGAACAGCTTAAATGGTTTGTGATCTTTCTGTGCAGTGCTGCCTTATTCTGGTCTTCCGTGATGGCCAGAGCTCTGAAGCAGGGAGTCGTTAAGGTTTGGTACCCACATGCTTTACTGGAAACAGGGCTTAAGTTCCCCTGGTTAGACTCTGTCTTGAAAACCAACCTTTGACATCCGATCCAGTTTCTTCATTCAGTACTTTAAGGTTGGTACCAAACGAGTTTGTTCAAGAGGCTTTGGCATCTTGGGATTTTTTTGTTGGTTTGTTTATAAAAAGCAAGCCTTGCAACTTTTTTTCTTGGGGCTCTGATGAAACGTGTCTGTAATGGTGGGTTTTTTTAAGTTACTTTGAGTCACTTGGTAACTAGGGATGGAGGAGTGTTTCCTCTCTGGCAGAACAATGCTGTGCTGCTGGACATGGGGCCTGTTTCTGCTGAAATTGGGGCATTTATGTTTAGTAACGATTTTGCCAGTCGTTTGACCAGCAATAGGTTTGGGCCTCCTACTGGAGAATCGATTTGAGATTTGGGTTTTCCTGAAAGCTGATTTATGTATTTTTTGTGACCAGGTTGTCTGCATTCTAATTGACTGCTCAACTTTGGTCTCCCTCTTCTGGGATCACACCTGCATAGCCTTCATACTGAATTGTTGATTAATTCCCCTGCCCCTGCAGAAGCAATACTATCAAGAGAAGTTGTGGAAAACTGCTGCGGGCGGAGGAAGCAAGCAGCCGATTCAATGTGAATGATAGAGCAAGCTTCAACTTTATTGAAAGAAGTCACCCCTTATATAAGCACTCTACAATAACCATGCATACTACTCACAAATCTATTGGATACATGTAAAAGGCTACATTATAATATCCCAGCCCCCTGTGGCATTTCAGGTATGTCACAACATCTTCCCTCTTCTGGCCTGCCTCCTTTCCCAAGGTTGTTTTTACCGTCAAGGCCATTGTGTACCTCAGTTTCTCTCTTTGTTAACATAACAGTCTGTTGTTAGCATAACTGTACCCTGGTTATTTCCTCTGTTTACCTCAGGTGGCTGTGACCAGCTCCTGCAGAGACCCATGGCCTTGCTCTCTGCAAGCCGTTCTCCAACAGAAAACCACTTATTGCTTTGCTTAGAACTGCTTCTTGCTGTCTTGGTAACAATAACTTGATGGGGTGGCTTAAGCAGCTTCTGCATGAACAGAAGTTACAAACTGCTGAGTGGAACTCAGCATGAGAACGCATGAGGACGCTGCAACAAAAGCAGATTTTCTTTCAAATGTTCTTAACTCTTTACTCTTCTCCTTGATCCTTGAGGTGGTTAAAAAAAGCTCCGATACCATGGTGGTATTCATCACTTAAAAGCCAAACTAAAGTCAAACATGAAAAGTAATTCTCAAGTGCAATTTTCTCTCACTGTGGAAAAATCTGTATAAACCCTTTTAATCTTTGTACATTTAGAATTCTATTAGCCTTTTGTTCTATTGTTTATTTCAGAAAAAAAAAAAAACAACCAAAAAACCAACCCAAAAAAACAAACCAACACCACAAACACAAAACCCACCCTAATTTGCTTTAAATTTCTCCTCAGTTTCTGTTCCAGGCTGAGGCTGGCCTCTGCCATTGCCTTCCATGAAGAGGCCTTGTGCAGGAGCCCCCAGTGCTGGAACCCCTGAAGCCCAGCAGACAAGGTGCCAGTTTATTACGTTGCTGTTGCTCAGCTTTGAAAGCAGCAGAGTTTGAACAACTCGGGTCACATCCCGATTTGCCAGGACGCGTAGAACCTCCTGTTTGGTCTGCGCTGGCAGCACTAATGACAAATAATGCATTCTGTTTGAGAGCTGGTGAAAAATACAGAAATATTTCTAAGATGCAGACAGCTGATGGATTGTGGCTGTGTGCTTCCAGCTCTGGTAGATTTATATGATGATTTAACCCTTCAGGATGCTTTGCTGTTTACTCCCAAGCTTCACTTGCCTCCTTTTAGCTGCGTCTTGGAGCAGGGGAGCTCTGTGGATTAAGGGGTTGTCTGGGGGCCAGCTTGTGGCCAGTTTCTAGTGATTTACCTAATTCTAGTGAAAATGATGAAAGACTCGGGTAATTATGCTTAGTGTATAGATGCATTTTGTGGCCTTAAGCCACAATAAAAGCCTAGAGCTTTTACTCTCGGAAGTAATTCTTAGTCTGTAGAGCTGAGCTGTATTTTTTGACCTTTCCTTCAGGTCAGCTGTGCACAGTCCGATTACTCCAGGTAGTAGTTTATCCTGGGACACGGCCGTTGGGCCGTGGGACCACCTTAGCTTGCTGTATGTGGCCTGTGTGCTCAGCAAGCAGTAAATAAGAAGCAAGATGTTGGATTTTGCATTTATCAGGTAGCTTTAGCTGTACCGGTGTCCTGTACATCGAATTTCAGTGATTGAGTTTTATTTGCCCTTCTGTTGTTTCTCCTTTCATGAAGAAACCACTGGCCTGCCCTGTCACACACTTGCTTCCTTGGAAATACCTGTCTTAATTATTGACAATTAGCTATTTAGAGTACTTAAACTGAATCTGTTGCTTCCCAGTTCTTTTAGCCCACGGTTGGGATGTGCATCAAGACAGCTTTCTGGCTTACTTCCAGTCTGGCTGCAGCTTTTCATGGGGCAAAGAGGTTGCTGGTAATTGGTCATCAGATTTCCTTTCCCACTTTGAAAAAGTTGCTCTTCGAGGCCCTGTGTGCATTAGCTTCTTCTTCCAGAAAGCAATTTATGAAATGACTTGGGTCTAGTGACAGAAAATCCCACTGGGCAATAAGATTGCTTCAGATCCTGTATTAGTGTTGCCAGATTTATTTTTTTTAATTGCAGGGGAGCAGAGTTTTGAATAATCATGAAGGCATTTGCATAGAACTTATTTTTATCCCAGACAGCAGTGGTCTGTGTAAAACCATGAGGAGCCAGACAATTGTCACTATTAAACATCTGTGTCCACATCAATTTTGTACGGCCTGATTATTGCTGGGTGATTTCTTGGAGCTGTGGCATGATAATTTTATAGTTGGTGAGCTTTACATACGGTGACAAACAGAGCAACGATCCTGTGCTTTAAATTCTTAGGGGGGAGAGGGGCAGGGCTGGGCTGTCTCAGCTGTAGCCAAAAGAGAATCCCTAAAGTGGATGCAGTCTTAAAAAAATAATTAATAAAGCATTCCCCTGAACAGGACAGGTTGTTTTGCAGTGTTGTGTTGCCAAGCAGGTTTGCCTTTCCACAGGCTTCTCCCTTGAACTTCAAGGTCCAGCCGTATATTTCTGTGAAGTTTGGGTTGAAAAGGGTTATCCCCGGGGCTTTGGTTGTGCTGTACAGGCATGGCCCCCTGAATTTCTTTCTTGGTTTCTTACCTGTGCTGAGAGATTAGAAAAATATTTCCCTATTCAAAGCTTTTGCTTTCTGTCTTTTCCTTTTGCTGGGGCCTGGATTCATGTTATTCAGTTTACCTTCTAATTTATGTTTCATGTAATTGTTCACTTTGCCGGTCTTGGTGTTTCTGGTTCTACTAAATAAGCTGTCTGGATAGTCAAGGCAGGGAGATTCGCAACCTTGAGAAAATAATATCAAAAAAGCCCAAACACCTAATCTGAAAAGAATGCTTAGGGCATTCTTTTACTACCAGTGTAGTAAATGACTGCTGTCAGCAAAGTCTGGGCGAGAGTGTGGGCTGTACTCGTGCAGGTGTGTACGTCCAGGTTTTTCCGCTCTCTGCCGCAGCACTACCATTTCCTAGCCATTGTTCTTGTCCTTTCTGCCCCTCCCTGCAGCCATTCTAGACTACTTCCTCTAATCCACTGGCATTAATGGCACAATCTGAGATGAGTAGAAGTGCCACTGGCAATATCTAAAGAAAGCAGACTCTGTTGCATAGACATCTCTTACTTCTGTAAACAGCAAACGATGCCTAAGAACTGGTGTTACAACGGCTGTTGTGATAGAGGTGACATCCCGAAACCCAAGATGGCAGAAAAAAATTAGGAAATACCCCTTCAGTCTTCTTTTGTAATCCTCCACCAGGGAATGTTCCCCACAGGATATTTCTTAGCACTTGAAGCACGCTTTACTGAAAGGGTCCTGGTCGTGAGTTCTGAGTGTAGCTATGTGTTATGGTGCGGTTGGACAGAAATGTGTATTTAGAAAACTAAACGAATTACATTTTATTAAATAAATGAATAACATTGTTCTTTGCCTTCCAGTCTGCAGAAGCACGGACAGTCACAACAGTCTGACCCGGCTGAACACGCTGGAGAACTGCACTTGCAAATCTTGCTGATGTTTAAAACCAAGCCTGAAGATTTCCGTGAGCTCAGCTTTCCTAAACTGACTATGGTTATAAACTAGTTGCTTCTTTTTTGTGTGCGTGGCCTGACGAGTTTAAAGGGACTTTTCCCAACCTCACTGCGAGTGGAGGAACTCCTCTGTTTTTTAACTCGGCGCTGGTCATTCTTGAGATGGTTCACCTGCAGGAGATCGGCCTCTGTAACCTGATGGACGTTACTCGAGGCTCTGTGCGGATTGAGAAGAACAATGAATCATGTGACTTGTCCACGATGGGCTGGTCAAGGATTTTAGATTCTGTAGAAGATAATTACATTGTGGCCAACAAGGATGACAAAGAAGAGTGTGGAGATGTGTGTCCAGGAGCCGTGAGAGGGAAGAGCAACCGTGCACCTACTGTGATAAATGGCATTTTCAGTGAACGCTGCTGGACCCACGATGGCTGTCAGAGAGGTGAGTCTGGGGCGTGGTGCATGTCAGCTGTGGTTTTGCTGTCAGTTTTTAACCTGTCAGACCTATTGGTGGGATAATAGGTGCCTATTAACCTGCTACCTTTAAGCACAGCTTCCTAAAAGCAAGGCTCAAAATTAACATGATTCAGGTGAAGAGAGGGCCTATGGGTTGGGGCTGTTTTATCAGTTTTCACCTATGTGAATAAAGTATGCAAGAATGTCGTCTTTGGTTTCTTTGCCACGTTAGGGACTGCCTAAAGCTCACAAGTGTAACTGACTCTGGGTGTATCTGGTACCTTGTGTCATATTTAAGGTGGTATTAGTATCTCTGCTGAGGTTTTGGTAAGGGATTAAAAGTCCAGACTGACTGAAAGGCTGCTGCAGGCAGCAACAGAACAGGAGAGAAAAGTCTGATGGAAGAAGCCCAACTCTGTACAGGTGCAATTCCATTTTGACCGAAGCATTACTGGTGTAGGAAGGTGTAAGGCCTGTGGGTGAGTGAGCAATGCTTGCACAGAGCAAGAAGCTGGAAGCCAAGTCAGAGCTGAAGGGAAAAGGAGAAGGAGGAGAGAGGACCTGGGTGGGGATTGCCCGCAGCAGGAGTCCCGGGGAGGGTGAAATACCTGGGCTTTGACCTGGGGTTTTGTTCAGGGGAGAAGGTATGGTCAGAAATTTAGCTGCTGCTGCTGCAACCCCTGAACTCCAGTTCTTCAACTGTATTAGCATGCCTCTTTTTAGCTGTGCTTTTGGAGCAGGGGGAGTAGCTCTGTGGATTAAGGGGTTGTCTGGGGGCCAGCTTGTGGCCAATTTCTAGTGAAAAGCAAATTTGTTCAGTTAAGGCCAACTCATGTTACATTTTGGGTCGGAAGGGAGAGAATATGTAGTCTTTTTGGGTCTAGCCTGATGCTGTTATGGCAGCCAAGTGTGTTCCGAAGGTTTTGTACTTTTGCAGCTGACATTTTTATAACATTTTGTACATACATACTTAGTTTTATTGCCGTAAAAATGTAGTTCTTGGTTCAGTGCAATGTGTTCATGCAGAGAGTGTCTTTGCTGAAGAATGCAGACAACAAAGACGCTGGAAATGCCGTGTCCTAGACCTCAGTCTAGATCTGCCAAAGATGATTTTCATATTTTGCATTTTTTTCCACGTTTATTTTTAATGTAATAAGAATGCTATATGTCTCTCAGTCCACTTGTGGAAGGAACAATTCCCTCTGAAACAGGATTTCCTGCCAATTGTCCTTGCATTCTTCTCTGTTTATACCCCATTTGAAGCAGTCTGATGTTTTTGACAATCTAATTGTAAAGGTGGGCTCAGCCTTTTACTTGCATATTGCGTCATCTGGAGGTGGAGTAAGGTAATAGGAAAAAAAAAGTGGAACAGGCAAATAGAAGTGACCAGGAAAATGATCTGCAGTATCGGACAGGCCCTTAGTGAATCCCGAAGGGCTGCATTCCTGGAATATGAAGATGGATATCTGAAATATAGGCTTTGTTCCCTAGAGGATATGATGAAATTCAAGTTCTCCTGTTCCCCCTGAATGAAACCTTTGTAGGAGTCTGTAAACTTCTTGATCTTGGGAGTTGACTACCAGAAAATTTGAGTTATTAAGACTGTGAGCCATTTCGGGTTGGTAGGTGGACTTTTTCTTTAATCTATTATCTTGCTTTATGCGATAAAAGCAGAAGCTGTGTCTCTCAATTAGTGCAATCTAGAATTTGTTGCACAATATTAACCTCATGAAAAGGAAGTGGGAAGTATAGGAAAGCATTTGGGCCACTTGAAGAGGATGCCCATCTATAAGAAGGATGGAAGGATGATCCGGGAAATTACAGGCCTGTCAGCTTGATGTCGGTACCCAGGAAGCTGATGGAGCAGCTCAACCTGAATACCATCACACACCACATGCGGGACACCCAGATGCTCAGGCCCAGTCAGCATGGGTTTAGGAAAGGCAGGTCCTGCCTGACAAACCTGATCTCCTTCTACGAAGGGCGACCTGTTTACTGGATGAGGGAAAGGCTGTGGATGGAGTTTACCTTGACTGTAGAAAGGCCTTTGACACCGTTTCCCACAGCATTCTCCTGGCGAAACCGGCTGCTCGAGGCTTGGATGGGCACACGCTTTGCTGAGTCAAAAACTGGCTGGCTGGCCGGGCCCAAAGAGTGGTGGTGAAGGGAGTTAAATCCAGTTGGCAGCCAGTCACGAGTGGTGTCCCCCAGGGCTGAACACAGTAGCCCTTGGTAAGCTTTCACAGAGCAGTCAGGGCAAGCAGGATTATTAAGCAATATTCAGGAGTCGATATAAGTTGCTATAAGTAAAGAAGTTGCAAAGCAGGTGATCATTTCCTTGTATCACCTCCTTGCTTTATTTCCCTTAGAAGGCTGTTGCAGTGTTGTGGTAAGGCATTAGCTGTCTTTTTCTACCTGCCAATCCACAGACATGTGGCGCTCAGATCAGAGCTAACCCTTGCAGGAGGTTAAAACCTTCGCGGGAACAAAAGCACAAACGCCAATATGGTGGTTGCTATTTGCTCAATTTTATTAACCGTGCAATCGCTTTATATACGCCTTTCTGCACATCGCGAGGTCTTTAGTTCCCTGTTCTTCCCGTACATCGCGAGATCTCTCATGCGCCTCTATTGTTCCCGTACATCGCGAGATCTTCCGAGCACATAATACAAAAAATCGCAGCGAGCCTTTCTGAGGCTGAAGCAGATGAAGAGGAAAAGGCAAACCCAGATCTCACAGCGAGGGAAGACGCTGGAATTGTTGATGAAGATACAACAGCAGTACAGCGTCAGAGTCCTGAAGTTCCTGGGGAGCTCAAATGGGCGGAGTCAGGAGAAAGTCTCCTTGAGGAAGACAAGGAGCGGGATGCAAGCAGCAGGGGAACAATGGGGAGGATCTCAGGCCATCGGAAAGCAGCGTGTTGGAAGTGAGGACAGTGATGAGGAGGGTCCTGAGAGTGACGAGGGGAGCGGGGAGTACAGCCCCTCTGCACGGCTGTGGGATGCAGAATGCATTTCCTTTATTTTAACAGAAGGTTTTGGTTCTGTTTCTATTGCTTTCAGTTCACTGCAGTGCATCTAAGATAGTCTTGTGTGGCATAAACAATTGGAATGCTGCTGCTTGATGCTCTGCTGGGTTACTCTGACCATCTTGTGTGTTGCTTTTGTTTTGGTTTGCGTTCAGAATTAATGTGCTGTTGGTTTGCATTCAGTAATGTGCTGTTCATTGAATAATGCTGAGGCCTTCAAAGACGTTTGCTTCTGGAACCCCTCTCTTGTGTGAAAGAAACTTCAGTTTAGGCACTTTCACCACTAGACTCAGATGAGTGGAGCAAGGACTACTGAAGAAGAACGAACCTTAAAAACCTAGAGGACAGAATCTTATGCTCTATTGATGGAGTGTGTCAAGCTAGTAATCTGGTCCTGAGCTGGCCTAAGACAATAGTGTGGTTCTTTATTAGCACAGTTCCTGTGTGCTTCCATCCAGCACACACGGTTTCATGGCTCTGGGCTTGCACAGAGATCCTCCATCCAGTACAGACAGATAGTCCGAATGGTAAGTAGGTAACAGCGTTTGCTTCTTAGTCCAGTCCTGCATCATCTCTGCTGCCAGGAGACTACCTGAGATTCAGGGATGGTGCAGGTCAAGGAAGGACAGGAAAAATCATTGAATCCTAAAAATTACAGCTAGGAACGACTTCCTAAATTGCATAGAGATTTGTCCCCATCTACCTGGGGGTTATTGAGGTAAATTTTATAGCAAATAAAGAATTGTCAAGAAACCAAGTGTAGAGCAATGAAAGAATTGGTTTTCAGTCCTTTCTTGTGCCTCCAAGGGTCCTTCTCAGGGCGGTGTTGAGAGGAGACCGACAGGCACTGTTCTGGTTTTGTCCCGAGGAGACCCATCTGAGAGGATTTCTCCTAACCGGTGCTGTCATTAGCAGTGCAGAACTAATTTATCGGAGAAAATTGCATATGCAGAAGAAAGCAAAAGGTGCAGAGTGCTCCTCCGGGGTTGTTCGGTTGCAGGATGGGTCTGGGCAGATCACAACGGGTGTTCTGTCAGAAGCGTGGGATTACCTGGGGTGGGCTCCTGCTGTGTGTTTTCTGATCTCGCTGTGCTCTTTGGGACAAGGAGATACTGCCAGTCCCAAGAGAGAGAATTGTTGTCAGCGGTGTTTGTCACCCTGCCCTGGGCTCTGTGTTTCGAAAGATTGTCAGGTCTGTTTTGTCAGATGTATGACCTGACTGTGAAACATCATAATCACTGCATTTACAGAGCAGAAAATACTTCTCCACTTATTTTTAGATAAGCATAGGTCTTCAGCCACTTAAGTTGAGGAACTGAGGAATCATCAGAACTGTAGCTGAGAGCTTAACATAGACATTTTTTTTAAAAAACAAAGTGTTCATAGAACAATAACAATTTTATGTCTATAAAACAATATTGTTGCTCCTGTGGTGAAACCCCCTGAGACTGCCTGACAAAAGCAATCTCACCGCTTGTGAAAATGTGGAAGATTGCTGCTCTGTGGTTCAGTAGATGCCCCTGCATGAATTTTCCGTTGGATTTTTAATGGTTGTCTCCATTTGGTTTTAATCTACCTAAAATAAAATTATTGCTGGTGAAGATTGACGTGGCTCCAATCGGGTCTGCCCTAACATTTCAAATTTTAAACCAAGCTGAGGCAGCTGGATGACTTCTGCTCCCCTTTCGCCTTTTAATGGCTTCTCTTTCTGGCTTCATCTTCTGTAACTTTGTGATAGTTCTTGAAGATTGCAGTCAGTCCAGGCGGAAACAGCAACGGCAGCTGGACGTGGTGATCACGTGAATTCCGAACCTGATGATTCCTGTACAGGTGTGGAAGAAGAGGTTGTAGCAAGCGGGGAGTATGATGCCAGTGAAGGTGAGTTGGCTGTTGAGTAGGGATGAAATCTGATTCATCGGAAGTGTTTTTATAGAAGTGCTTGCCCTTTCCCTTTCCTTTTTACTCTATCAAATCCTGCATGTGCTCTTTTCTGTCCTAACTTGTATAAAATCGGGTGGTGACTAGCTGGCTTCTGTAGTCCTGTGTAGTTAACCTGTATTACAGTAAATAACTGCTTTGTTGACAGTTATAATGGTCCTAGGTAAAGAATGAAGGCCATGAAAAAACTGGCTGCCAGTCAAGAAAACAGCTGTGGGAGGCAGGAGTCTAATGAGTTTCCCTTTGCTTCCAGGTAGCGCGGGGGCTCGTGGGGAGGTGCATTGCCGGGGCAGGCAGGGTGGGACTGGCAGATGAGGAGGGAAGCTGAGCTGCAGCCTCCATCTCCGTGCTGTGCCCCGTTTGTCTCTCATCTCCCGGTGAGCAGTTGGCCTGACTGGCAGTGAGGAACCTTCAGCTTGTCTTGGTTCCCTCCAAGAACGTTTCTGATCCCTGCAGCCCAAGCTGTTCATTGCTGGGAGCCGTACTGGAAGGTCACCTTAAGCTTCCACTCCCCAGCAGCAGCGAGTCTGAAAAGTGAAGAAACCCACAGGTTAAAGCTGACTTCAGTCTGCACTGCTGCTCTTCCATTTCCTTCTGCCATCCTCTAAGGGTCTAACAGCTGGCAGGAACAGGCCCTCTCTATTGTTTTTACACTGCTAGTTATGCCCGGTCTTGTACTTTGTCACATTAATCCAGGGTATTCTAAGGTTTTTTTTCTGGTCAGCTGGGAGCCTTTTGACCTCCTTCCTCTATGTAGCCTAAGAGCAGAGTCTTGTAAGGTGTGTTGTCTTCCGTCTGGAGTGTGTATACAGGAGGCTGGAGGTTCCTCTCGTCTCTGGTCTGTCAGGTCTTGTCTTTTTCCTCAGTAATTCTTCCTCAGATGAAACTGCTTCTGTCTTAGTCTTATCAGCTGACTGCAGACAGCTGTCGATACCGTTTAGTTTCAAAGCCTGGTGGTTTTCATGTGCTGGTCTTCACAAGGATCTGTGTTTCTGATTCAGAGCCCAAGGTAGAGACCATGTAGTTCCTGGGCAGCCCGACTTCCGTGGCAATTGTCCCTCCGGATCTGGGTTGAAACGTGGTTGCTTCGTAGGCAGGTGGTCTTTGGAAAGACCCAAATCTCCTAGTTGTTACCTTCTCAGGTTCCACGGTGCCTCATTTGGAATACTTTAATGCTGAAACAACCTCACGGTTGCCGTTATCATTCTGCCCAAGGCAAGACCTCACTTTACAGAAGGGAATACTTTGCAAGCAGCAGCCAGAGTAAATTAACTGCTCTTTCTGCTAATGAAGCAGGTAAACAGGTAGACTATGCCATGCACCACACAGCGTTTGGTTTCTTTCAGGCAAAGTGAACCAAGCGTCTGTTTTAAAGGGACCAGCAGAATCCATTACACTGGACTCGGCCCAATATAAGCAGCTGGACAGTTTGGACACTGTACTTTTGTGGAGATGGGAATATTTACTCTGAGCTGGGATGACAGTTTGGGATGTTTTCATATTTTACCAAAACTTCCCTTAGAAATGTTTAGAATGATTTCATGTTACTGATTTTGGTAGTGGACTTGAGCTCTCCCAGATTCACGAGGTAGGATTTTCAGCATGAGCAGTGTAAAAGTATGGTAGTGATTGGTAACTGACTCTTTAATATATATATATATATATATATATATGTATAAAAGAAGAAAAAACCGAAAAGATCAGGTACAGAAAGCTAGTAGTAAACATCAGGAACAAAGCTGGTGCAGGATGTTTCTTGGATGAAGGCATGATTGCTTGTATTGCAAAATGCAGAGGTTTTGATTTTGAAGTGTGGTCCAGTGTTCAGTGATGGGGGGTCTGGTGGGAGGAAGCAACCTGCTGAGCTCTCTCCTCTCCTTCCCCAACCTCCCTTCTCTCTGGAAACTCTCTTCCCAGGCTGTCCTTGCTCCTCCTGGCTCCTGCACTGTCTGCAGCCACCTGGGCTCCTTGTGCACCTTCCACTTCCCTCTGCGGAGACCTGGGAGCGAGTCGGGCCCGGCTCTGAAGGGCAGGAAGGGAGGGGTGGGCGCGGGGAGCAGCGGGGCCAGGGGGAGGGTTGTGGCAAGCCAGACACGAGCTCCACTCGGCTGGCAGAGACAGGCCGGGCAGATAGTGTCCTCCAGGCCTGGAATCTTCTCTGTCTGCTGTCCAGAGACGGGCTCTGCTTGCACAGGTGGTTGCGCCAGCAAGCAGCAGAAAGCAGTAACTGCAGAGTGCAGCAGTAGTGCAGAAGGGTAAAATCAAAAGGAGTGGGAGATGGTTTGGGGCAAGACAGACAGCCTTTGCGCAGTTTGGGAAAGGTAGCTTGGGAAAGACCTTGCTCTTGTTCCTTTTGGTGGCACAAAACTTCTCTGTTCTTAAAGAACCGGGACCTGCCATGTTTGTACAGAACTCTGGTGCAGCAGCACAGGCTGCCGGGGGGGGCCTGTCCCGGGACAGACCCCACAGCGCCGAATTCAGTGAGGGCATTCCCGTGAAATTGCCAGCGGGCAGGAATCGACCTTACGTTATCCCCCTGATGTAATGACGGAATCCATGGGAAGCCATTATACGAATAGCCAAGTATTCTTTTTCCTGCGTGTGCATATTTTACATGAGCAATTCACCACCCGTTTCTGAACTTTTGAACATTACTGTCAAGCTTATAGCTACACCTGTGCTCCCTGCTGGGCAGGTGAGGGAAGGGGGCAGAGTCCGGAGGGCAGGCAGAGCTGTCAGAGTTGAATGATGGTCATGCGTTGGCATTTTGGCTTAAATTAGTTATGCCAGATGCCAGAACAGCAGCACTAGAAACACAGTCAGAGCAAAGGTGCATGATGAGAAACAGCACAGCAAGTTTTCTTCTTGTCACCATGCTGATGTCCCCTCATTGCTTGGGAGAGATAGCATCTTTAATAATAACCCTGTAAAACAGCCGTAACACTAACACAATTCTCAATAAAACTGTTGTTTTGATTATTTTTTAATAGCACCAGATGGAACTTTCTTGGCAGAAGGAACAAGAACACTTGATGTGCAGGGAGCAGCAGAAAAAGTGGCACAAGAAGGACAGATGGTAGGGGAGACACAAGCACCTGAGGAGGCAGATTTTGTCAAAGAGGAAGAAGTTTGCACCAAAGATGCAGGAGAAGTGGAATGGGTGGAAGATTTGCTGCCCGAGGAAGAAGCAGTGGCTGTGCTGCAGGCAGAAGGCCAGCCCGTGGTGGAGGAATCTGCACCCGAGGAGAATGCCATGGCAGAGGGAGATCCAAAGGACAGGGGACAGGGAAAGAAAGTGAGTTTGGCACAGAGGTGTCACCCAGGGAACAGGGAGTTCTGGTGGAGGGGATGGAGAGCGAGGCAGGACTCGAAGAGCAGGGACCTGGGGAGGAGGAGCTGTCAGGGGCAGGGGAAGAGCTTGGCTGGGAGGAAGGCAGAATGGAGCCCGAGGGGCAGGGGGTGGCTGAGGACATTTCCGAGAGTGATGAGGAGGACTCTGAGGGAGAGGAGTCTGAGGGAGAGGAGAACATGAAGGAGGGAGGTTTTTCAGGGGAGGATGATGTGGCAAGTGCTCTGTCTGCAGGAGAAGAGGACCTGGAGGAGGAGAATGTGAATTGAAAGATGTGCCGAGTGCTCTGTCAGCGGGAGAGGGGGACCTGAAGCAAGGAGCATTTGCAGGGATAGACCTAGTACCGATTGAGCTTTCTGATGAAGAGGAGGACATGGAGGAGAGAGGATTCAGAAGGGAATACATGTTGGGAGGTGTGCCTGAGGGTGAGGAGGACCTGGACGAGGGAGGATTTGCAGGGAAGGATGTTGTGGCGATTCTGGTGTCTGGGGGAGATGACACTGAGGAGGGAGTGTTTGCAGGGAAGGACGTTGTGGCTGGTCCTGTGTCTGAGAGAGAGGAAGACCTGGAGGAGGGCTGGAGGAGAGAGGATCTGAAGGGAAAGAGGTTGTGGCAGGTGCTGTGTCTGAGGGAGAGGACATGGAAGAGGGAGGATTTGTGGGGGAGGAGGATGATGCGGGGTGGCCAGAGCAGAGTCAGGAGGTGGAGGCGAGGCCATGGGTAGAGCAGCGGGGTCAAGGAGCTTGGGAGGGAGGGATCACTGGGGAGTGGGGAGGAGAGGTGGCCTGGGGCGAGGACGGTTGCTGGGGTGAGAACGGGGGTGACAGGGCACAGGGAGGGGTGATGGGAGCAGGGGGTGGCAGAGAGAGCGGGGCAGGGGTGGCAGCTGAGGGAGGGGACTCTAGGGGGGCTGGGGGGGACGGGGAAGGGGCAGCTGATGGAGCTTGCGGGTGAGGGGTCAGCCAGGAGCGGTGTGAGAGAAGGGGCCGAGGACCAGGGCGAGGCAGGGGGAGGGGAGCGGGGCACACTTTAGTAGTCGACTTGGGGTTTCCCAAGTTTAACTACTGAAAATAAACCTGGCAAATTAAACCAAAGAGCTGAGATGTGCATTTTAGTTGCGGCTTAAGTGAAAAGCAATAAGCAAGTGTAACATGTTGTCTCATAAAATTATATTCCTGGATGATATACCTGAAACAATCAAGTTTGCAGAAGATATCTTTATCTCTGCTGTAACGGCTGGTACGTCTTCCTAGAGACGTTCTGCAAACACTGCACGAGAGACAGCACACACATGCCAGCACAGGGCATTTACCTGCAGAAACGTAAAAGAAAATACCCCTCAATGTTTGTATTTACAAAAGCTAATTTTTTTCCATCCATGCCCAAAAATTACTCATACCATGACTCACAGAAAATCTATCTTCAAGGCAAAACATTTTTCCTACAGCAGGCATATTAAGTGTTAACTAATTTGATGGAGGTTTTCAGAATGAGCTTTCATGGTTTTGTAATTAAAAGCACCAGAAGAGAAAGCAAGAGATTCAGGTTCCACATAGATATTTTGTGCCCGGTTCTGTTCTCACAGCATTAGAGTAACAGAGCAAGTTCTGGCCTCACGTGACCTTGGGGAGGCAGCTAACTGACTGTCCCGATCTGATATTGGGGAGGGTTCTTAAACGATCCCAAGAGTGAGATTAAGACACAAACGAGGTCAGAAGCCGTACAACCTTGTGAACTTTATTTTGCATACAACTGGTAATAGCGATAGGACAGAGAGAAAAAGGAAGGGTCAGGATCCCTAAGCAAGAAAACGGTAGAGATGCAGCAAGATTAATTACCACCACCACGAATCCAGCAGCGTACTGTTGGCTCAGGCCTGGTGCAGGTGATGGTGCTCCAAGCTCCAAAAGTGAAGACAAGGCTGTGAGGGAGAGAGAGAGATCCCGAGAGAGGAGTACGCAGTCCTTTTATTGTCCCCGATTTCTCCCAAAAGTCCGCCCATTTCCATGGGGCTCACTGTCTCGTGGCCCTCCGTGCGCGCACGCCCCAGCGTTGACCGTGGTTGTGCCGGCCTGCACGTCTTCTTCCCCCCGGTTTAACTGCGGGCGGAGGCTGTGGTTTTGTCTGGGACAGTTCCTCTTCTCCAGAGCGTACTCCTCCCTGTCCACGGGACACTGAGGCCAGGACGTGGTGGTGGTGCAACAGCAATGCCTGAGACGTACAGTCCAACACAGTCCCTTACGCTGACATACTGTTATTTCCGTCTGTAAAAAGTCCTGCCTAACAACGAACAAACTTTGCAAAGTGATATGAAATTTTAAAATGACAGTATTGAAGGAGAGTAAGAAAGTCTGTCAAATGGAAATAAACCATGAACCACATCTTGATTTACCAGGTTTTTGTTAAAGCAAAGGGAACAAAGTGTGAGTTTCAAAGTGCCAGCAGTAGTTCTGATAACAAATTCAACAGTTCTTTAGAATGTAACATCCATAGTGAAACCAGACAGAGTCATGGAAAGCAGCAGCAATCAGCAGCTTTCAAAATTCACATATAATTTTTCAGCAAATAAATTGAGTGCAATCATTTGTTTTTCTTCATTCCTATAAAGAGAACTCTGTCGGGCAGACATTGTACAGCACACATCAGCTACATCACCTGAATCCCTTGAAAACCCAAGTGACTGTAAAGGTTAACAACCCTTTGGATAATGGCATGCTGCATAGGAGGAATGTTGTAAACCAAACAATGACTAAGTTTAGATTTAACTTTTTAAAAAAAATTTTAGGACCCAATTTCCAATCTCATAGCAAACAGCTCATCTGTTGCCTATGGCAGAGCAGCAGGTCTGAGGTAATTGGGGATGTGCCCTTCACCAGAACGCTGCCAGACCGATCACAGAGCAAGCGAGCTCTCCAGCCCTGCCCTGACGCTGGGATCACCCGTCTCAGCCATTCTCCAGGGTGTGACACCGCCGTTTGCAGTCGCCCAACCCTCTCCCGACTGTCCCCCTTGCTGCAGCCATCTTCTGCACGCTGACAGATTTACACCGCGGCGTAAGGCGAAGCTGTTGGTGACAGCTGTCGCCGAGCCCATCCTTCCAGCGTTTCTCCAGGGCTGCAGCGCCGGGGCCAGGCCCAGGCCCGGCCCACACGGGGTCTGCCCAGGCCCCCCCGACCCCCGGCGCTCCGCAGAGCACGAGCCGAGGGCCCGGCCTCACCGCGCTCATCTCGCCCCGGCCTGCGGAAGCCAACGCTTGTCCGCGGAGCAGGGCACCGACACCTCTGACGGTTGCCCCCCCGATGTCTCCAGTCCACGCTCTTATTAACCGGCAGGGCTGGGTCGGCCGAGGCGCTGCTGATGGCCACAAGGAGCCAGCTGACCAGCACGGATTCCTTCCTGCCTGCGCGGGAAGCACTAACAGCTCATTTAGAGCTGAATCGTTTAGAGGTGTTTTGCTCCAAGCCATGTTATCCCAGTTGTTGAGACAGGAGACAGCAGCAATCAGTCAAAAACGAGCTACAGAAGCATCACAGGAGTTAATGGGACTGGAACCAAGTTCAAGTTAGCTCTGTGCCAGCCCTGTGCCCTGTCTCTGCGCCAGCCCAGCCCGCTGCAGAGGGTTCACTAGAACAAACGGTATCAAGCAGCTCCCCCACACCTGCCCGTTCCCTGTTTCCAACGAACGCCGACCCGGCACACACGCTCCTCTGACCTCCTCACCCAGCGCAGAGCCAAGCAATGACCCAGGAGCAGCACTGCGATGTTTCCAGCAGCGCTGCCCACCTCCCCTCTGCAGGGTGTGCAATGGCCTGATTTAAGGCTGCATCGAATGGAGTCAAGGGACTTCTGGCACGGTTCTCTATCTTGCTTTTGAAAGGATAGAGGGCAGAAGGCTGAGAAGGCTTTCTAGATCTGCGTTGGGAAGAGCAAGGTGTCCCTGCAGGCAAAGTGGACACCGAGCGTCGGGCAGAAGCTTTGCTGCATGCACCCCCCTCTCTGCTCGGTGTCCTCACAGGAGCTGGGGGAGATAGAGCGGTGGAGAGGGAAAGGGGAGAGGTACGTCAGCTCCCCCAACACGGTGACAGCGTGTCTGGGGCAGGAGGGGAGTTTCCGATGAGGCCAAGTCGCTGCCGTGCCTCGGCCTGGCAGTAGAGCTGGTGTGGGTTTGGGTTATTCCTCCGCCCCTGGGGATGATACACAGCAAGGGAAATCGGCACGGTGGTGTCTCAAATGCACTCGGCAGGTGTTTGATCAGCCAAAGGCCCACAGAAAGACAGAGGGGAGTAGTTGTCAACTTCAGGGGGGTTTGCTCAGGCCCTATTTTGTCAGAGCTTCCTCAGGGCTGTTTGTGGGTCAGCAGGGGGACTGTGTGAACTGTGGCTGATGCAAACCAGCCCCAGGCATCTCCTCGGGAAGAGCAAGAGTCCCTTACGACTCCAGGTCACCCCTTGCCACATGCCAACTGTGACATTTCTGGTTTAGGCACGGCCAGCTTTGCCTCCATCCACCCCCGAGAGCACGGCAGAGTCCCTGGGGCGCCCAGAACTACTGGCCAGGCTTTCCGAGGAACGAAGGTAAAATGAGCTGGCTTTGGTTAAAATCAGAACTGACTCCCGCAGGCTGTGGCTTTCTCTATCTAATTGCACTGTGGGGTGGAAAGATTTTCAGGCTCTGCCCAGGACCAGGAGAAGAAGAGGAGCCAGAAGAGAAGAGCGGCCTGGGGAGAGGAGAGCGACGGCTGCCCAGAAAAGAAGAGGAGGAAGAGGGAAGGTTCTTGTGGGGACGGACCAGCACAGAGCCGCCGGCAGGGGCAGAGGTCGGGCAGGCCAGGTGCGTGCCGGGCTCTGCTGCCCATCTTTCCCCCCTCTCCACACTGCTCTCCGTCAGCCCCAGGCGCTGGCGAGGGGCAGCGAGGGGCCCCGGTGCTGCGCGGGCTCTGGCCATAACTCCCTGGCGGGGCCCGGGGGCTCCCGGCCGAGCCCTGCGGGTGGCACAGGGGCCCTGCGCGTCTCTGCGCGCGCTCGGGGCTCGAGGGGCACTGCCCGGGGGACGAGGCGCCAGAGCCGCCCCGCAGGCAGCGCCAGCAGCAGCTCTGTCGGGGCGTCAGCAATCCCTCACACACGGTGTTCCCAGAGAGGCAGCACAGCCCTGCCCCTTCCTGCCGCCAGGGACTCACCAGAGCTTTCTGACTCTGCCCTTGCAGGTGCCGACTCGTGGTCACTGCCCGGACCGCTGTGCCTCCGGGGCCCCGCACTTGCCCTATAAAATAAAAAGATATTTTCTCTCTTGTGACTGAGTCTGCCACGGGATATTCTGAAGCGGGGAGCGGTTGTTCTGAGGTGAATCCTCAGGGGGGAGTTTGGGATCGTCCCTTGTCCCAACACCCTTTCCAGGGGGTGTCAGGGCTGAGTCGAGGTGCTTGAGGAGGGAAACCCAAGCCCAGAGTCACGCGGGAGGGTGGAGGCTGGATGGAGCAAGTGACAAGAACAGTGACAAGTTGGTATCACTCAGAATCTAAACGTAGCCGCCCCCAGCCCCTCTGACACCTGAGGATAAACTGAGACGCAAGGGGGTTTATTTTCTGCCAAATTACCCTGTAAGGTGACAGGCGTCAACGCTGGGGACACTCCAGGGATGGAGACGTCACCACAGACACCCTGCGGCCACCCTGGTCCCCTCCCAGTTGTGGGGCATCAAAGTGGGGTGCAGCCCAGGGATGGGGACGTCCCCAAGAGCCAGCTTGGGGTCTCTTGTGTCCCTTCAAAGTCATGGGGTGTCAATGTGGGGGACACCCTGAGGATGGGGGCATCACTAAGAGCCACCTTGGGGTCCCTCAGGGTCTTGGGGCATCAACGTAGGGGACAGCTCATGGACGGGGATGTCCCCAAGAGCCACCTTGGTGTCCCCGTGTGCCCTCCCATGCCCAGGGTGACAATTTGGGGACTTAAGGAGACCCTGAGAGGTGTGTGGGGTGTCCCCATGGCCCCCCCGGGGTGTCCCTGTGTCCCCCATCCTGGACAATGCCGTTGATGTACCAGTGGAGGCCGTTGGTGACTTTCCTTGTCAGCCCGGTGTGGTTCCCTTCCTGGGGGGTGGGGGAGGGGACACGGGTGACCACAGGCTCCCCAAACCTGAGGGGAGTGGTTGCGGGGGGCTTGGGATGCACCTCTCCCTTCCCAGGTGTCCTCGAGAGTTTGAGGGGGATCCCACCAATGCCACACCCTTGTCCCTGCACCCCCACCACCACCGGCAGGGGGTGTGGGGACAGCAGGGACACAGTGTGGGGGGAAACTGGGGGGTGTGGGGGGGTGACAGTGCTGGGACCCCCCAAGCTCCTGCAGGGGACAGTAGGGAAGTGGAGGAGGGGTTTGGGTGTCCCAGTGGGGGAACCGGGGGTGCAGGAAAAGGGGTGACATCACCGGGACCTTCCCCAGAGCCCTGCAGGGGACAGTGGGGGAGTTCCAAGTGGGGAATTGAGGTTCTTGGGGGGGCTAAGGAGGGGTCCTCCCAATTTTGGGGGGTTGCTGGGGAGGTTTTGTTGGTCCCAGAGGGGCTTAGGGGTCCCAAGCGGTTGAGGGGTATCCTAGGGGAACTTGAGGTGTTCCCCACTATTTTGGGTGGCCTCAAGGGGTTTTTGGGCATCCCCACGGATTTTGGGGGGGTCTGGGGGGGTTGGTGGTTCCAAAGGGGCAAGACTGCTAGAGAAAAGCAGCTCTTCTCCTCAGCACCAACCCTCTGCCTGACACCCCCCCACACGCCCCTCCCTCCCCAAAAAATCACCTTCATTCACTGTCCCCCCCCAATCCTTCCTTCTTCAAAGCTGTGTGGCAGCGACGTTACGATGACGGGATGAAGAGCCCACTTTGGGTGGTAAAGAGCTCGCTTTGGAGCTGGAGGAGGAGAAAACCCACAGAGCCCTCTCAGGTCTCATTCCAAGGACTGAGAAGCCTTAAACCATGGAGAGGGAATCTACTCGCTGCACCCCGAGTTTGTCAGCAACCTGCTGCTGTTTCCTGGACAAACACTCCTGCAACTAACCTGTGGCGTATTTTCTTAGGTGTATGTCTTTAGTAACCGTTGCCTCTTTGTACCTTTCCTGAGTTTTTCTTATCTTTAATTTCTTGAGCTTTCTGATTCACACAATACGAGACAGAAAACACAGAAGTGAGCTGTCTGCTCTATTGACCAACCCAGTTCATTTCCAGGGACCTGACACAGCTTGTAATATCCAACACACCTAATTAACCACACACCAAGCCAGGTTTCTTTCTGTCCTGTGTTGTTTATTGTTTGAAAACCTGTCTTAATAATTTTTACATACAATAATCATGTTACTAAATTGTATTACTAAAAATAAAATAATGATAAGCTCAGCCGGGTTAGAATCCAACAGAAAGTCAGGAGCAGGGGCAGGAAGGACGTGATCTTCCCTCACACTAGGTGGGTGAACTTCTAGGTGCAGACTTGGACCTTAACAGAAAACACAACACACAACAAAATAAAGTTAATTCTAAGCAGTCACTCTCCCCATTTATTTCCTCCCACTTTCTTTTGCTTTTTGACTCTCCATGTGCTTATTTATGTCAAAGCTTCTTTCAGCTGCTGACACACTACCACTGCAAACTGAAGAACTTGCCAACATGTGAAAGTTTCTGCTGAGAAGGCAGAACAGCCGCTGCTTTGTTAGTGCAAACACACAGAGGAAGGGAACCTCTATTTCCACGGGCTTCTATCCCATGTGCCACCATGTCACTACTTGTTGGGCAATTTGTACAGGATGCCAAACACGGGTACTGCGATCTGACACACAGGAGCATTTAACCCACACTTCCAGCCCAGAGGTCCTAGCAAAATTTTCACATACCTCTGGCTCTAGCCAAGGGTAGTGGCTGCACTGCAGGAAAAATAATTTCTAAAAGCTTCTGAAGTCAGCTTCTAGTGATAGGACTCAACGCCGTTACTCCACGAGAGATGCTGACGGCACTAGTAGGGGAGAGCTCTTCAGAGTCCTGCCCAAGGGAATTCTGGGGACGGGAAACATCAGCTACCCCGAGTTTTTCCTTCACAAGTTTCTCTTTCACGATGTTTTAAAGAACCATTTCACATTATCCCGCATATGTTCGTTAGCATTATTCCTCCTCTCAAAGTCCTTCACCCATTTAAGATTTCCTCACAAACAAGTCTGATCTTTTAGTTCCTCAGAAAATCCATCAATGCCCAGGAATCCCTCGGAAAGCCACCGGTGTGCAGTCCAGGTTAACACCTCCCCGTGTACCCACAGGAGATAAACCAAAGAGGAGATGAAGGCAATTTCTCTCCCATCTCTCCTCCCAGGTGCTTTGAGGTAACGCTTACACCCAGAACAGGGAGACGCAGAAAATCCCGGCACTGGACCTCTTCAGGTTCTGGCCTCCTCAGGGCTGTCAGGAGCCGAAGGGTGTTGCTGCAGAGAAGCTTTAGTGAAAGAGACACCTGCTCCTCAGCCACTGCTGCCAAACTGTAACTCTCGGTCAACTGTCATCTCTGCCGTAGCTGAGCTCGTAACCTGCATACGGAACCCTCTCCCTGCTAATCCCTGGAATCACCCCATCCACCTGGAGAGGGGCAGCGGAGATCCCTCTAGCCAGCCTGCTCCTCCGTTACGGACAGGTAAAGCAGTTACCTGGAAAACGAACGCTCCTTCGGACTCTTCTTTATATTCCATCCCTTCCCGAACCAGCTGTGAACTCATCAAGCCTGGACTTTTTCTTTTCCCTGTTAAAATAAATTTGACCGTTATCACAATTACAGCTTGACCTTTATTACACAAAGACAAAAGAAACAAAACATAGCCAGAATGAGAAGATGCATACTGCTTGCAGATGCAAAGGTGGACATGCTATTTAAGCAAAACCAGTGTAGAATTCTTCCTACAAGTCTTAGGGAAAGTTTTAGGATGACATTTGCCTTCTTTTAGTTTTGCATGTTTACCACCTGCACCCAGAACGTCTGTGGGAGAAAACACTCTGTCATTTCTGCTGATGTCAGATGCACTCGAGTGTAACTGCCGTCCGACAGCCCATCGAAACACAGACGTGAAAACCAGCCCAACTTCACTGAGCCAAACCCCCACTCCTCTTTAAGTCTCGTCGTTCTCTGTCAAACTCCTCCCGAGATAAGGGAGGCCAAAGGCACCCTGCTTGTGTCAGAAATGGCAGCGGGACCAAGGGAGCGACGGTGCCCCTGTCTCGGCTCTGGTGAGGCCGCTCCTCGAATACCGTGTTCAGTTTTGGGCCCCTCGCCTCCAGACAGACCCTGAGGGGCTGGAGCGCGTCCAGAGCAGAGCAAGGAAGGTGGTGAAGGGTCTATAGAACAAGTCCTGTGCGGAGCGGCTGAGGGAACTGGGGACGTTTAGCCTGGAGAGGAGGAGGCTGCGGGGAGGCCTCATCGCCCTCCACAGCTACCCGAAAGGAGGTTGTGGCAAGGTGGGCGTTGGTGTCTTTTCCCAAGTCACAAGCGACAGGAGAAGCAGCGGCCTCCAGTTGCACCGGGGGAGGTTTAGATCAGCTACTGGGGAACATTTCTCCACCGGAAGGGTTGTCAGGCATTGGAACAGGCTGCCCAAGCTACCATCCACGGGTAGATGTGGCGCTGAGGGACATGGTTTAGTGGTGGACTTGGCAGGGTTGGGTTATCGGTTGGACTCGATGGTCTTAATGTTTTTTTCCAAACTCAGTGACTCTACGATTGTCCAAAGGAGGAGCTTGTGCCATTGGGATGGCATGTGAATGAGCCATTGGAACTGCTGCTGGTCCTCAAGCTGGTGACGTGTCTGCAGGAGCTGGGGGATATCCGGGAGGAGGGAGAGTGCACCCAGCAGACGGAGCCGCCCAGGTGGGAACTGAGGTTGTGGCGGTACCCCCGGGGGAAGAGGACGTGCTGGGGGGGGTGGAGGATACAAGGGAGTTGGAGGCACCGGCACAGAGAGCGGTGTTGGTGCTGGTAGTGCTGGGCCCTGCGTCCTCTGGGTACGTTCACTGCGTGATCATCCTCGATTTGAGCTTCTAAAGAAACCCCAGAACACGAGTCACTGTTTGTTACACCCTGCCCTGATCATAAAGAGGAAGGCGAGTGGAGGAGGAGCGTGGTGGCGAGCACTTGATCTCAACTTCAGCATTTTTCTCCTGCTTTTTGTTCATTTGAGACTACGCTCATTTCTGGGTCCTCATACTTGCCTTCCACATCCTCACCCCCAACAAATCCCTCAGTCTCCCCTTCTCATAGTCAGTTTGGCAACTGCAGCTGGAGGCTGCCCGTGCTAAAAGCGACATGTGCCACTCTGACACACCTTGACACACACAATACTCCACACTTCTGATCTCAAAGCACTGCACAGACATTAACTCATCTTCTCTCAAACTTCTTTTAACATCTTCCGCACACGCTTCCTAGGTTGTTGCCTCATGATGATGTCTTTGACCCGTTCCTGGCCCTGAATTGTGATTTTTTGCTTACTGAACTTTTGGTTTTAGACTATCTGTGGGATGGACCCTGGTTTTTGTTTTGACTTATCTTTAAGATTTTATACACACAGTGCACCCTTACAATCTCTCTATAACAAATAGATACCAAAAGGAAGGACCAACGATGCAGCAATAAACCAAAAGAGACTCCTCTCTCTCCAACTGAGAGAAAGCAGCTTGGCTATTTGAGATGACTAAATAGTCAGATAATGGCCTTGCTTTTTCCAATGGTTTGCTCAACCAGTATTAGCTATGTTGTTAAAAAAAGAATTCTGGAGGCGATTTCGATTGGGAAATCAATTTCTTCAGCCCTCTTCAGCCAGTAATCAAGAGGGTGCCTTTCCATCTGATCCTTTCATTATGTTTCATTTTTACATGTGATTATGATTTCCTCAGAGAGACTTCATTCTTCAGAGCCCTCTTTTCAATCATGTACTGGAGTTTTATTTTAAATAATCTTCCTGAAAGCACAGATCCCCTTTGTGAAGGCCAATTCAAATAAAGCCATTTAATAATTAATTACCACATGTATTCTCCACAACAATCTGTGCCTACTTATTCCCTTATAAACCAGCTGTTGTGTCCGTTCTGTGTTATGGCCTCGTTTAACAGGTTACAAGCAGCAGTATATTGAATTTCTGTAGCCTACTTACACTTCCCAGTCTGGCCTGCCACTTGCCGAGCGAATTTTGCCGGCTCTCACTGGATGACCTTCAGGCATGGGGAGAGAAAAAACATCCCTTTCAGTTTACCTGAAGATAATTTTTTAAGAGCAATTTGTAAGTTACGGTTACTTACCAGTTGTGGGTACTGATCGTCCCTGGGGGCCCAGAAGACTTGGTGATGCTCTCTGTCCCAGTCCAGGATCCTGATAGCCCTTGTGAATTGGTGCAAACAGTTGGAAAATAAGCTCTACCCAAACACAAGAATCACTGCATATGGTGAGAGAAAACCTACCTTCTCTTCCCACAAACCACGGACCGACAGCGGGGAAGGTCGAGTACGTTCCATGGCAGCCACCAGCGCAGCAGGAGCCACGGGTGCTGGTGGAGGTGCTGGTGGCTGCTGCTGCTGCCTCTGGATAATCTGTGCATAACCAGTGCCATTTCTGAAGTTGTTCACAGCCTAGAGGCAGAAAAACATTTACAAAGAGGTAACATGAACCTTCAGCAGCTTGATGAACAGAAGTCTCCACAGAGTAAAATTACTGGTGTATTCCCATATATACTGTCCTTCCTAAAACAAACCAACATGCAGATATATTCCGATTAGATCTAAGGGAGAAATTCTTCCCTGTGAGGGGGGTGAGGCCCTGGCACAGGTTGCCCAGAGCAGCTGTGGCTGCCCCCTCCCTGGCAGGGTTCAAGGCCAGGTTGGACGGGGCTTTGGGCAGCCTGGGCTAGTGGACGGTGTCCCTGCCCGGGGCAGGGGGCTGGGACTGGATGGGCTTTAAGGTCCCTTCCAAGCCAAACCCTTCTGTGATATATGCACACATCCCACTGCGCACTGGGGCTACGGATTGGTAACTCAGACTATCTGTACGTAAAGCTCTCCAGTGTTAACACTCAATTTGAAACCGAGTCAATCCTGTTAAACACAAGTGTGAGCTGAGTTTGCCAGGTTGTCTCTCAAGAGTTGTCAGCATCTGTAACAGCAGGTAATGTATTTGCAAAGTAAATTTAGCCTTATTCCATTTAGCCTTGTTTAAGGAGATGTAAATTAATATTTTCTTCCCTTTCAGCTAATTGACTGACCAGACTTTTCTTAGAGTTTTTCTAAAAGTCACCGCATTACCTGGCGTAGGAACTTGTTGGCAACTAAAGTATCAGGAGAAACATCTGCCTGATGACACGATGGGCACGTATGTTCCTCAGAGTCCAGCAATGCTGTTCTAACACCTGGGTATAATCAGAATCATCACAACAGGTTTTAGCTAAACTAAGGAAATTTTGGGGGTTCTATTCAGTTCTAAAAGCCTGTAGATGGTTAATGGGTGAATATGGTGCTGAATTGAGAGCACGAAGTTGAGAACTGAGAGCATGCAATGTTCAGCAGTGTAAAAAATTTCGAGGATGCAGGAAATAGCTGCCCAGCTTTGATATTTCACTACTGTAACATTTGAAGATGTAGAGTAGGCCGTGTCTTGATGTTTTGACTAGTCTGTTCTCCACTGTCCAGCAGAGTGAGAAGTCACCAACCTCAAGGTTAATGAATAAGACACATCTCCAAAACCCATGAGTAGGTTCAAGTTCTGATAGATTTAACCTGCTCTCCCCTGGAGAAGAATGTGGATTAAATGCCTAACGAGCCATTTGCTGCAGACCACAGCAAGTCACCAGCGCTGGCTCTAGAGTTTTGTATGAGAGAAAGGACTGTGCACAAACTAAATGCATTTGATAGCGAATACTGCAATCAGCTGCACCATTACGCACTCTTCTCGTGCTCATCCTTCCGCATGTAAAGAGGGTTTAACTAGATGATGCATAGAAAGGGAAAAACGCCTTCTGCCTTAGTTTTTTCCTGACTACAAGAAGAGTCCTTTCCTATTTGGGGTATACTTAAGTAGTAAACAGAGCTGGTAAGAAAGGAATGTTACAATCTTTCTGCTGCCAGAAGATCAGGTGTGATGTTTTGAACTGACAAACATGGGAGTAACACTTACACTCATCACAGAAACTGATTCCACAGCAGGGGATAATAACTGCATCCACCATGATTTCTTTACAAATGAAACATAACAGCTCTTCTGGAACACGACTGTCTAAGGAGGAGGAGAGGGAGGAAGAGGACGGCTCCTCAGGTAGAAAGGGATGCTTCTCCTTCTTTCCTCTGGCATACGCTTCCCTGGAGGGGGGTGGGGAAGGAAAAAGAAAAAAAGTTACAGATGGGTAAAGGAGAACTTTCCCAAGCTTTTCGTTTTATCCAGTGAAGACAGTAGGTGGCATTCTCACTCCAAATTAGCCTTCAAAAATGCAGGCATTTAGTTTAAAATACTTTCCTATAGCCAGAGCACTAGAAAAGGGAGGGGAGAACAATTTTCCTTCTGCAGAACTCTTCCCTTCATTGGATCAACTAAGAAATTAGCTCAGACTAGAGAAATCATTTTCTGACAGCTAGAGACCGGGTGAAATGAATCCCACGTCTCCTTTCACCAGAGGGTGAATGTGAATCGCAGGCTCAGGATAAAGTCAGTCTCCGCCTAATCATGTTTTATAAATGGCGGAAATCTATGTTACAGCTTCTGCAAAAGGAGATGCATGACAGAAAAACAGAGGTGCTCCCAAGTGCATTTTAAAACAGCCACCCTTGTCAGCACACACCAGTGTTTTCTTAGCTTACAGCAACAGGAAAACATCCCTCTGCTTCACACATGGGATTGGGCAAACGGCAGAGGGGGAGGGGATCTCAGTCCAACAGCTGTTTGTTAAATTCTGCAAGAAGCCTTACAAAGACAAAACAGGAGCAGAAGGAGCTTTCAAAAAGAATGATGCCACCGTAAACACGACGGAGATGTTTTGCAGAAATAGGGGTTCTTAGCATACCAAAAGCTTACCCAGCGTTCAGGGGCCTGAACAGCAGGACTGCCCCATTTTAATATTAGAAATCATCACAGATTTTAAGGTGAAGATACAACGACAGTGCTTCTTCCCCCATAATTACAGATGCTGGCCAGCTTGGTGGCGTTGCCACTCAGACATGGACACTTGGCTTCTCTCCTTCACTTTTTGGTCAGACCAGCTAATTCCATACTCACGCATTAATAATTGGGATGGCATATCTTCCAGTCGGTGTCAGCATCGCACCCTTCATATTGGGATCTTCCACCTCCACCATGAAACTCCTGGGAATTCCCGTGCTCTTTCGAAGTCTGCGAACAGACTGAAAATTACTGTCCTGTTAAGAAAAGAAATGCAGACATATCTCAAGACCCACACTTAAAATGGCATTTCAACCACTATTTTAAGCAGCAAAAGCTTTAATCCTCTCCTTTTAGCTAGCCCAAGGGCTGCTCGACTGAAATACTCTTTTTCCCAAATGAATACAGCCAGCATGCTCCAAAGGCCCGAGCAGTGTTCTGAACTCAGTTGATATTCTTTGGCTTAACTTCAGGGTCCTGAAGGGTGAAATATCCCTCAGCTCACCGTCCCCTCAGAGGAGAGGCACAAACCCCCTCCTCCTCCAAAGGGCAGTTCAGAGGGAGAGCTGAATGCAGGGCTCTGGATCGGCCACTGGGGAAACTGATATTCCCCATCTACACACGAAGGTTGAATTCGGAGCTGATGCCCGTGCGTTCAGTGAGTAACCTTAAATGGCATGAATACTCAACCAGAGACTTGTGTAATTATAACACGCAAATATTCAATAGTTGGGGCCAAGAGAAATGTCATTTTTTCCTACACAATACTAAAAAATGCAAACTGTCATTAAAAAGAGTTAAGACCAAAAAAACCCTTGCAGTAACAATGAAGTATATAAAATATGCATTAAAGTTCACCGAGAAAGATCTATGGACATATGTAATGTCTGTGACCTCAAAGAAAGAAAATTTCCCATTGAAATCTCCAGCTTTCCCTGGAATTTTGAAGGGCTTTGCACCACTGCCATACAACCTCTGTATTTCAGCCCAAGAGAAACAATTCCTCATAGGGGGTCCATGTAATTGCTGTGTAACTGCCAAGGTAAAACTATTAAAACCCAAGTGTCACCAGAAGCCCCCCACAATCTTACCCCATTTGTTGGACAGTTCTTTATATAGTGGCCAGGTTTTCCGCAGCGAAAGCAAACATAGGATGGTGGAGGTGTAGCCAGGGGTTTCTTCACGTAACTAAAAGGGTTTGGGGAGAAAAAGAAAATGGTATGCATGCATCCCTCTTGTTCCAACAACCATCTCTGCAATGTCTCCACAGTCTTCACAGAACAGACAGGACTTTGCCAACACTTACTTGACTGGATCGTACTGACAGCAAGACTGGGTCATCATGGCTTGTATTTTATCTTCTTCGGAAGCGTTGGCTTCAGCCAGACTGCCGGTCTGTTTAACGGGTAATTATGGGACACGCACATTAGAAGCCCATTTAACTCCCCAGACAAAGACTCACCCAACCCTGTAAAAGGCAGCCCGGCAGGAGCTGGGGTTGCACAAAAGCAACTGCTTGTGTGAGCCAGAGCTGTCCCAGAGATGTTCTGGGGAGCCCTTACGCCATCACACGGTGTCTCTGGGCCTGTGAACCTGCTTGGAAGGAGCATTTTTGGGCACTCAAATCCTGAGGCTCTGTTTGTACCTTACAGAAAGACTTGTGTAACCAGCCCAAATGTCTTCCAAGTGGACTGAAGCTATGTGTAGAAAGAATTACATTATCTACTAGTTTTAAACGGATTCTTGAGCTCCAGAGTATTGGAAGGAGAAAATCTCCACTGTACATTCAATTGAGACAGATGTGTGCAAGTATCAGTGTCTATATTTCGCAGCATTAAAAAGACATACAACTTCAGAGTTGGGGAAGTTGCTTTTGCTTGCTGAAATTCAGCTTCAGACACAGAAGCATTGAGAGGAATCAAGATTTTTATAACTCCTCAGCAAGACATAAGATTTTTTCAGTAGAAATTTGCCCATCATACGCTGTAGGCAGCCCAAACTGCATGTCCCCTGCCTACTCTCTTCTTCACGTTAAGTGATTTAACTACGGTCAGCACAGCCTGCAGGCTTTTCCCTGTTTGCTCTGTTCTTCTAACACACAAATTGTCAGAACCCTACGCAGAACTAGATCTTCAAATTATCGAAGCCAGCTGATTTTTTGTAAGTAGCATTTGTTCCAATGTTCTCATTGCACACTAGTCCAGATACCAGCAGGCTCTAAGGGAGGGATGTGAAGGATACGGACCTGCAAGCACCCGTCATTCAGACCAACCCCCCATGGCTCTGATTTTATATGCATTCATTCGCAAAAGCAACCCACTAGTTTCAACAGTTTATTAAATGGTCGTGTCATAGACACAACAGCAACATAATCCTGATCGACATCTATGAAACCCCTGCCATCAACATTTACAGAAATCTGTACAGATACTTGATTAATTGGTTTAACCCCAGACAGTTTACAAGACACGTCCAAACCCCACCAAGCATCACTAGGCACGGACCATAATTCAGATACGGAATTTTGTACAAGGATAATAATTAAGCAGAAAACTTTTCAACATGCTGCCTCCACGCCAAGCCCGTCTGCACTAAGGAGGTTGGAGTATAACACTTTGGAGCTGCTTTACGTTACATTCCTGCCTTTCTCTGAAACATGTACATTTTCTCAAAAGCTTAAACGTGTCCAGCACTTGGCCAGTTTCTCACATTGTAGAGTCAAACTTCACATGAGTTTACAGAACCAAGGACGTGTTTAGGGACAGCACCAACGGAGACCAGTTTCTTCTGGTGACTACTTTCCAAAGTAACCGTTGGGGTTTTTTCCCCAAATGTACACAATTTAATTCTGCAGTGGGAGAGGGAAGAAGAGAGTGGGAAGAGATCTCTCTCTCTTGGAAAGGAACGCCAGCCTTTATTTTCAGAAGAAAGAACTAGCTCCTCTGCATTAGGCCCCGCCTCCTCTATTCTTTAAGACGAGTAATTGAATTGGCTCGCACTTCGCCTTTTCACAAAGTGCAGCCACTAGTGCTTTCCCAGACAAAGTCACACATTGTTGAGAAGAAAACACAAGCAGTTCCATAGCAAACCCTGGCATTACAACAGCTTCAGAAGGTCACCTCTGCTAACACACTGCACTCACACATTGGTATATTCCCGCAAACAATGAGGCACATTTACACAATTTACACAGTCTGCGTTCAAACAAATTAGGTTGTGTTGTCCGCTCTCCACAGACTACAAGTTATGAAACTGTGCAGCTTTCCGAGAGTGGATCTATAACTGCAGTGACTAGAAACCAACAGTAGCCACGCAATTGCCCGTGCTACAGAAACGTTTCTATTTTGGCTGGTGCAAGCCCCCCCTGAAATGTCCATGACTTGCAGTCGGTTAAACTCTTCTTGAAAATTATGTCAGTCTCCAACACAAAATTAACAAGAGGTCTGAGAAACAGTAAACAGCTCCTGAAGTGCTGCTGCTTTGTGTCTTGAAGATGAGCAATAGTGCAACATTACGTTGAGGGACTCCCCTGCTATCTTCCCAAACTGGGAACTACTCTTTACGGGACACTATGGAAATATATACACACATCTTAAAGTTAAAACCAATACTGTAAATGATTAAAAAGTAAGTTTTATTCCCATTATAACAGTTACCCAGTTATACATCACCGTACAAGATTTAAACATATGAAGCAAGTGGGATTTTTTGTTGGGGGTGGGTGGGTGGTGTGTTTAAGCCTTTGACAAGAATACACACATACCTTAATGAGCTGGGCCAGAGGAATGGCTGCAGAAGAGTCCTCAATCTGTTCACAAAAAATTAAACACATATTCAAGTTGTACAATCAAAACATAGCAGAAGTTAACCTCTACTGCAGTCTGAAAGTCTGCACTATAACCTCCGTGTGTCATGGAAAGAGTCATTTCCAACGGAATGTAATTGTACTGGTTCAAAACAAAGTCCAAAGCTATGACCGCTTCAGAGGGCCTACGTGGTTCATGAGAAGCAGCTAAACTCAGTCTGCTGGGGTTTAGATATTTGCATTTGCAGACAAACTGTGAAACTAAACCATTTCATCGGATAAAGGGGAAAGATCAAATGCACAACTTTGGAATACCACTTTGGGTACCAACAACATTTAAACTCACAGCAATCTGATAGAGACCTTCATGTACTCAGAGGGGGCCAAACAACATCACTTCAGTCATACAGCTTTAGGAACAAATACTCAAGTATTTCAGGACACGGGAAGGATTCTTAGCTGCACAGAACTGTCCTCAAAACCTAGGGGATATGTTGATTTTGGGATTTCTAGGAACCACCAAGTCAAAAGTAAGAAAAAGTACCAAGTGGCACAACAACGGTTTCTCAGTGCGTTTTGACAACATCTTCCAAAACTGTTAGGCAAAGAAAGTACCTATAAACAAAAGCTAAGTGATACAATGCGAAAATGGCAAAAAATACGCTCCAAACAATTTTAATTGCAAGAAACCAAGAGCACACGACAGCCTATACAAACACACTAGCTCTAGACAGAGAGGTGTAGAACACAGCACCAATTGAATTGTGCAAACCTTGAACCTACATGACCTAGAAACTATCCTACATTATCTGTACAACACAAAGTCATCCAGGAAATATTCCAGCATATTCAGTATGAAACACAATGCCTCACTAGGCACAAATACCAATATTCACATTAGAACTGTGCAAATGATGGCATTACTCAGTGTTCACTGTGCTGTGAATCAAACACAGGGTCTCTACAACATACACTATGTCTCACTGCAAAACAGATTAACTTCATGTTTGGGAGATTAATAGGAGGCTACATTGTTTAGAATGACGTGCAATGTGTAGGAAAAAAGTGTGAGATTGTGTTTGTACATACTGCTCTGGATGTTCCATTCGCTGGCTCGGTTCGAGTTCTAGAAGAAGAAATAAAGGGGATGAGAACTTAGAACAAAGCACTTGCACCCAGCCAAAAGCAGTGAAAGCAGATTCTGAAACCTAAACTTCAAGACATTCTGTTCTGATAGTGTGCTGCATGTGGAAATGTATTTGTACGCATAAATCAAATCCCAGATCCCATTTCTAGTTTGTCAGCAATTACTGTAAGACTTACAGCTCTAGAACACAACAGTGCCAGAGGAAGTCCTCAGACATTTTGTCTCTGCTGTGTAAGTATCAAAACGATGAAGTCTGTGCTACAGCTTTGTGCTCTTAAACAATCAACCATCACATTAGCGACTGTTGCCCTTTCCTCTAGAGCCAGTATGCAAAAAAGCCAGATTGGAGGCATAAGAATACCTGCCATACCCCACCCCGCCTCCCCCAAATGCAAGACACAGTCAAACACTGACAAACAGACTCTTCTGAGATGGGAACATGCGTATCTGTCTTTCCTATAAAAGCACGAGAAAGAAGATCGATGCAAGCCGAGTGCCTCTCTAAACTAATCTCCACAGAAAAGGCTAAGAGACTGCAACCCCTGACAGAGACTGCAGTGCTTTACGGGTACTTACATAACTGGTGTTTTGCTGGTAGTTTTAACTCCTCTAACAGGGACTCTTCTAACAATTACCGAGGAGTTCTTAGGAATGAGAGCATTGGCATCTGTGTATTCTGAAAACAACACCAATACAGAAGAAAACATGAGTCAGTTTGTAAGAATATTAAGATGTAATTACATAGCACTTGAGAGAATCCCTTCACAGACAGGAAAGCAACATTTTATATCAAACATCAGCAGCAAAACCTTTTCCACTCTTTTCAAACAGTTTGGATGCCAGCAGCAAAATGGTCTCAGAGGTCCCTAAAGGAGAGTGTGCTCATGCATGAGGTTCTTTCCTGACCTGCCCTAAGTTGCTTTTGCTTCTGCTGGGCTACAAACCCAAGAGATCTGTGGAGAGAAACAAACCACAGCAAAGTCTCACCCGCATAAACCAGATTCGAAAGTCTGACCAGCTTGCCCTGCAACTAAGCAGGCACTTGGCTAAAGCACGAAAACTCTGCCCCGTTGCTTTCCGAGCTGTTCACTAAAAACCATTCCCCCGTGCCGCGAGTGCTGGGGACTGACAGAACACAGAAGGAGCCGCCATCTCTCTGCTCCTCGGAGCTTCATCCATCGACAGCCACACTGACAGCTGCTCAGCGCTGTACCCTCACATGGAAATGGGACTGGCAGGGCTAGAGTTTGGATCACAGAAACCGGAGGGGGTTTTGAGCTTGCTTTCACAGGCAGGGCAGAACGGGCTCCAACTAAAGGGGTCTCTCCTCTCTTAAGCTAGTCATCCAGTTTGAATAAGCCAAAGGGACGTGAATTCTTTCAATTCACTTTTTGCAGAGCAGAGAGACTCAAATCAATTACAAAGGCAAGACTTCTGAAAAGCCTTTTGAAACCAGTGTGTGCCTGAGGGTCTCCATGCTTTGCCATGGCTTACACCGTGTCCCTCTTTTGAAGAGGAGGAGCTACCTGAGACACTCGGACTGAGTAGGCCTCAAATGTGAAGATCTCTCCATGAGTAAGCTTCAAACTTAAAGACGTCTCCATGAGAAGGGTTTATATATTGTACTTACACAAGCTGGATAGGACTAAATGTTTTAAAGTGCCATCAGCAGCCATTCCCTGTCATCTGCCTCCAGTCCTAACTACTAAAAGCCCTCACCTCTGGAGGCCAAATCAGAACGATGGCCCGAAAGCCAAAGTTGCTGTGAAAGTACTACTAATGACAGAACCCGAAGCTTTTACAGAAGTCATGCCCTGAAACCAACGCCTAGAGCTCTGCTCAAATGGGGAATCTCACCATCACGCAGCCACCTGTCAAGACAGGCCTGCGCCGGGACTTTCTGATGTCGGAGGAGCTCAAACACCACTGAGGCTGACAAGCAACGGGGATGTGGTGCCAGCGGCAGCTCTGGAAGCCCAAAGCAGCTGTTTCCACCTGCTGAGCGGAGTCATACAGAGTGCTCTTTCTGGTCCAGATCACAAACCACTGGACTGAGATTTCAGAGGCACAGGATAAGCAACAGTGGCCTCACAAAAAGGCAGGAGTTTGCTAGGCCTGTGCCCCGCTGAGGGTTGTGCTGGGTCTGCAGAAGATTGCAGGTGGCAGCACCTCTCCGTGAGGGAGGCTGTGTGTATGAGGACAGCAACCAGTGCGCTTATTCGCCAGTTCTGCAAGCCTGCAGAGGTCAGCTGGGACATGCACAACAGGTGTATGAGGCAAAAAGGGGAGGGGGTCCTCTTTTTGTATTTTGTGGCAATTCTTTGACCATTGGAAGAGAACCATTGACATCTGCCTTCTGAACACACTGTCCTTGCATGCAGAGATATATATAGAGAGAGATGCATGCTTGTTTTCCATCCACTGGTGAAGTGCACAGGGAGGAGACCTCCAGCCATCTAACAGCAGACTGATAGAAAAATGAATTCCCCTTACAGGTCAATCAGTACACATTTAAATGGATCAGCTGAAAACTGAAGAGTGACAATAACCTGGTGAGGTAAAGGCTTTATTTGCACAGGGCACGTATCACGGCACATATCTGTGGGGGGGACTTGAAGTATCCTCCCACTAGCTTGGTCACCGAGGCAGAGAATTTGTGGAAGAGGGTTTACAAACAGCGGAGTACGCTGCCGAGGTAGTTCTGTGCAGGGACCTGGCACCTGTTGGCTTTGATACATTTGATTTTCCTTCACCTCAACTCATTGAGTTCATTTTGGTGATGAAATTGGTGTCAATGATGAAATCTGGTGAAGTCAAACAATGTCGACTTAAAAGTTAACTTTTTTGTTTTTAAATAGGAAAGGACTAAAACCGGAGCATTATTCCTGAAGTCCTTGGAAATTTCTGTTTGCTCTTTAACAGCTGCCAGCTTAGCCTAACAGCTCTCAGACAAAACTGGCATCTGCCAGCAGGAACCTGTTCCCCGCAGGCAGCAGCATCCCCTAGCAGAGCCTTGGCAGGTACCAGGAGCTGCGAAGCAGTGTCACTCTGCCTGGCCACGACTCCACATCTGCAGGCTGAGCAGTGACATCACACTCAAGAGGGCTACTTTTGACAGTTCTCCAAGCAGAGCTCCAACAGAAATGTTCAACAAAGCTGGAGCCAACACCATCGTTGATTCCTACTCCCTTCTAGCACAAAGCTTGTTTTGCTGCCAGTGATGGCCAGTAAGTGGCTACAGGGGGGGCTTCGGCAAGCACTACCCATTGCACATCGAGCAGGAAGTCTTCTACGCCCAGCTCCCTGTCTCACAAACAGATCGGAACGGCTCTGTGAGGTCCCCACACACGCCACAGCCACCGACGGTGGCCGAATCGCACGGTCCCTTCCCAACCCACCAAATTGCTGGCGCCGGTTCCGCGTACGCCAGTGGGACGGGCCCCGGGCTGACTCACGGCATGTGGGGATAAGCCCCAGAGAGCAACGTGTGGTCCTGCAGGCCATGGGCGCCTCCAGCCGGGCAGTGCCCGAGGCCCCGCACCCACCGCCCCCACGCACCTTCTCCGGTCTCGGCGTTGGTGACCCGCAGATCACAGTTGGCCGCCTTCAGCTTCTGGCGGCCCATGATCTCACGCTTGAGGTTGCCGACGGAGATGTGGAGGCCGCTGAAGGTGACTGTGTCGCGGCGCAGCTGGGAGAAGAACTGATAATGGACGCACGGCATGGCTGGTCCTGGCGACGCCTGCTCCCGACAGCGTCTGCCGTGCACGGCAGGTGGTATCTGCCAGTCCCTGGCCCCCGGCCCTGCAAAGCCTCCGGCCCGGGACCCTCAGCGATGGAGCTGGGCTGCGGCGGCAGCGCCCACCCGGCTCCTCCTGGCAGCCCGGGCCAGCAGATGGGCGATGGGAGAGGCCCCGCGGCCCCGGCTCAGCCTCCGCTCCCTCTCTCGCGGGCAGCGCTCCCAGGCTCGCTGTGGCGACTCGGGTGCTGCTGCCCCAGCGCTCCACCGAGGGGCTTCCTGGCCACCAGCAGCACAGACTGTGACCTGCCACCACCACTGCCACGGCAACGAGTCGCCACAGACGGCCACGGCACTGCCACGCCCACCCCGCGGCATTATGACCCGGCCCATGGTGACACAAGGCCCGTGTTCTGTCACCGCCCGGGGCTGTGCCTGCCCGGTGTCCCTCCTGCCACCCCCGGGGCTGTCCCTGCCTGGAGTTCTGCCACCCCCATGGCCTGTGGTGTCCCCCCTGTCACTGTCCAGGCCTTCACCACGCAGCATCAGCTCCCTTCCGCCAGCCCCTGGGCCTGTGGGGTCCCTCCCAACAGCCCCGCGCCCGTCAGGGCCTGACCTCCTGTTCCCCCCAGGCTGTCACCACCCGCTGTCCCCTCCTGCCAGCAGCCCCCAGGGCAAGGCAGCCTGGGGCAGAGGCAGCGGGCTTTGCCCTGTGGCCTCGGCTGCCGGAGCTGCCGGGCGGGGACGGGAGGGGACGTCTCAGGGTGCCGAGCCAGGACCCACGTCCCCTCTGCCGCCGCCCTGCTCCCCGCTGACGGGGCAGCCCCTTGTTTCCCGCCGGGGCCGGGGCCGGTCGGGGCCGGTCGCTCTAAAGGGGCCGCCGCGGCGCCTTTCTCCGGGTCTGTCACCGCCGATGCGAAGCCAGGGCCGGTCCTCCTCCCCACTCTGCAGACCCGCAGGCTGCCGCTTAGAGGGACAGGGGGTAGAAGCATCAGTGGCGGAGAGAAACCCTGCCCCGAGGTAACCTGTTCTCAGGGGGTGTTTCAGTGCATTCCGTGGGGCAGGAGTGCTTGAAACATCTGGGGCTTATGTTTGAGAGCACCGTTGGTTGGTTCTCGTGCTTGATTTGTCTTTGGTTGGGGTGACAGAGTTGTTCTGTGTTGTACAGACTTCTGTCAATCTTTGGTAGGTGACAAGTGCCAGAATTACCGGGAGGCGGTTCTCATTGCCTTAAATTGCATTCTTTAAGACAGGAAGCATGAGGACACTTCCCAAAAGCCGCTGAGTACAGAAATTATTAGGAACACACCCACGGAGGGTTGCGTGTGTGTGTCTGCGTAGTCTATGTCCTGGTTTCGGCCAGGATAGAGTTCACTTTCCTTGGGCTGGGAGGGAGCGCAGCTGGAGGGCCGGCCCGGATCCATCACGGGACTGTTCCATATCAGGGGACATCACGCTCAGTCTATAAAGGAGACTCGTGTCTCTCCTTTCCATTTTCCAGTGGGCGCAGCAGGATTTTTGGTGGGGTCAGGATCGCTGCTGGGGGCGGGCTGCGTACCGGTCGCCAGTCAGTGAGCAACTGCATTGTGTATTACCCGTTTGGACTTACTATTGTTGCTGTTGTTTTATCACTATTACTAAAGTTTGTTTTAACCACGCTACAAATTTCATTTTTTTGGTCCCTCCCCTATTTCACTGGGGAGGGCAGGGGGAAGCAGACGACTGGCCACATGGTGCTTGTCTACAGGCCGAGTTTGAACCACAACAGCTGTAAACTTCACTCACAGTAAAAGCTGTGGAGAAAGTCACGAATCATCTCCCATTCTGCAAGTCAAATTCTTCACTGTTTTCTCACTACTGCTGATTTAACTGGACACTGCTTCAAAATAACACCTAAAATTCTTAACTTTTCACACCAGTAAGCTCTTGGGGCCACAAGAGAAGCGCTGTCTCAGAAGGCACTATGAGCATACGGCAATATTTACATACTGACATTTTGTCTTCCCTTAGATAAAGTCACTTTGTAATTTGAAACCTTAGTGGAAGGGTGTTTGCTTTCATCCTAATCAGACATTTAAGTGCCAGCCCCTGCTACAGCTGCAGCAGAAGTAGTCAAGCTGTTTCAGCACCAAATTAAAATTTCACTTCCCACTTGGCTGTTATTTTTTCCCCTTCCTCTTAATTTTTATATTTAAACAAACAGTCAAAGTTTTTGCTTACTTGGGGAAAAACTGTGCTATCCTCCTCCTCTTATGATAAGCTACTGATCTGAAGGGCAGAAGGCCGAGACCCCCAGCAAAGATATTTAGAAGAGTGGGAATTATTTGAGAGTCATAAATTGGGTGTTCTCTGGCTGGTCAAAACTGAGGAGGGGGAAGACGAACTACAGGGAGCTCAAGGGAAGCACAAGAGGGCATCGGGGAGCCAACAGCGTGATGGGGGCATGAGACAGCGCTGCACTGCCGTGTGTCAGGCACAGCGTTTTCAGGAGCTGCAGAGGGGAGTTAATGCCCCTGACGAGAGCACAGCCCGTCTGACGTGGTGGCCCTGCTGGTCCTTCACGTCCCAGAAAGATGAACTGTCCCTGGGAGAACTGGCGAGGAGAGCTGCTGGGATCGCTGGGACGGGGCAGACGGACATGCGGGCTGACGTCAGGAGTGCGGGATTGGCTTGGTTCCAGTCCCATTAACTCCAGTGATGCTTCCGTAGCTCGTTTTTGACTGATTGCTGCTGTCTCCTGTCTCAACAACTGGGATAACATGGCTTGGAGCAAAACACCTCTAAACGATTCAGCTCTAAATGAGCTGTTAGTGCTTCCCGCGCAGGCAGGAAGGAATCCGTGCTGGTCAGCTGGCTCCTTGTGGCCATCAGCAGCGCCTCGGCCGACCCAGCCCTGCCGGTTAATAAGAGCGTGGACTGGAGACATCGGGGGGGCAACCGTCAGAGGTGTCGGTGCCCTGCTCCGCGGACAAGCGTTGGCTTCCGCAGGCCGGGGCGAGATGAGCGCGGTGAGGCCGGGCCCTCGGCTCGTGCTCTGCGGAGCGCCGGGGGTCGGGGGGGCCTGGGCAGACCCCGTGTGGGCCGGGCCTGGGCCTGGCCCCGGCGCTGCAGCCCTGGAGAAACGCTGGAAGGATGGGCTCGGCGACAGCTGTCACCAACAGCTTCGCCTTACGCCGCGGTGTAAATCTGTCAGCGTGCAGAAGATGGCTGCAGCAAGGGGGACAGTCGGGAGAGGGTTGGGCGACTGCAAACGGCGGTGTCACACCCTGGAGAATGGCTGAGACGGGTGATCCCAGCGTCAGGGCAGGGCTGGAGAGCTCGCTTGCTCTGTGATCGGTCTGGCAGCGTTCTGGTGAAGGGCACATCCCCAATTCCCTCAGACCTGCTGCTCTGCCATAGGCAACAGATGAGCTGTTTGCTATGAGATGAGAAATGGGGTCCTAAAATTTTTTAAAAAAAGTTAAATCTAAACTTAGTCATTGTTTGGTTTACAACATTCCTCCTATGCAGCATGCCATTATCCAAAGGGTTGTTAACCTTTACAGTCACTTGGGTTTTCAAGGGATTCAGGTGATGTAGCTGATGTGTGCTGTACAATGTCTGCCCGACAGAGTTCTCTTTAATAGGAATGAAGAAAAACAAATGACTGCACTCAATTTATTTGCTGAAAAATTATATGTGAATTTTGAAAGCTGCTGATTGCTGCTGCTTTCCATGACTCTGTCTGGTTTCACTATGGATGTTACATTCTAAAGAACTGTTGAATTTGTTATCAGAACAACTGCTGGCACTTTGAAACTCACACTTTGTTCCCTTTGCTTTAACAAAAACCTGGTAAATCAAGATGTGGTTCATGGTTTATTTCCATTTGACAGACTTTCTTACTCTCCTTCAATACTGTCATTTTAAAATTTCATATCACTTTGCAAAGTTTGTTCGTTGTTAGGCAGGACTTTTTACAGACGGAAATAACAGTATGTCAGCGTAAGGGACTGTGTTGGACTGTACGTCTCAGGCATTGCTGTTGCACCACCACCACGTCCTGGCCTCAGTGTCCCGTGGACAGGGAGGAGTACGCTCTGGAGAAGAGGAACTGTCCCAGACAAAACCACAGCCTCCGCCCGCAGTTAAACCGGGGGGAAGAAGATGTGCAGGCCGGCACAACCACGGTCAACGCTGGGGCGTGCACGCACGGAGGGCCACAAGACAATGAGCCCCATGGAAATGGGCGGACTTTTGGGAGAAATCGGGGACAATAAAAGGACTGCGTACTCCTCTCTCGGGATCTCTCTCTCTCCCTCACAGCCTTGTCTTCACTTTTGGAGCTTGGAGCACCATCACCTGCACCAGGCCTGAGCCAACAGTACGCTGCTGGATTCGTGGTGGTGGTAATTAATCTTGCTGCATCTCTACCGTTTTCTTGCTTAGGGATCCTGACCCTTCCTTTTTCTCTCTGTCCTATCGCTATTACCAGTTGTATGCAAAATAAAGTTCACAAGGTTGTACGGCTTCTGACCTCGTTTGTGTCTTAATCTCACTCTTGGGATCGTTTAAGAACCCTCCCCAATATCAGATCGGGACAGTCAGTTAGCTGCCTCCCCGAGGTCACGTGAGGCCAGAACTTGCTCTGTTACTCTAATGCTGTGAGAACAGAACCGGGCACAAAATATCTATGTGGAACCTGAATCTCTTGCTTTCTCTTCCGGTGCTTTTAATTACAAAACCATGAAAGCTTATTCTGAAAACCTCCACCAAATTACTTAACACTTAATATGCCTGCTGTAGGAAAAATGTTTTGCCTTGAAGATAGATTTTCTGTGAGTCATGGTATGAGTAATTTTTGGGCATGGATGGAAAAAAATTAGCTTTTGTAAATACAAACATTGAGGGGTATTTTCTTTTACGTTTTTGCAGGTAAATGCCCTGTGCTGGCATGTGTGTGCTGTCTCTCGTGCAGTGTTTGCAGAACGTCTCTAGGAAGACGTACCAGCTGTTACAGCAGAGATAAAGATATCTTCTGCAAACTTGATTGTTTCAGGTATATCATCCAGGAATATAATTTTATGAGACAACATGTTACACTTGCTTATTGCTTTTCACTTAAGCCGCAACTAAAATGCACATCTCAGCTCTTTGGTTTAATTTGCCAGGTTTATTTTCAGTAGTTAAACTTGGGAAACCCCAAGTCGACTACTAAAGTGTGCCCCGCTCCCCTCCCCCTGCCTCGCCCTGGTCCTCGGCCCCTTCCCTCACACCGCTCCTGGCTGACCCCTCACCCGCAAGCTCCATCAGCTGCCCTTTCCCCGTCCCCCCCAGCCCCCCTAGAGTCCCCTCCCTCAGCTGCCACCCCTGCCCCGCTCTCTCTGCCACCCCCTGCTCCCATCACCCCTCCCTGTGCCCTGTCACCCCCCGTTCTCACCCCAGCAACCGTCCTCGCCCAAGGCCGCCTCTCCTCCCCACTCCCCAGTGATCCCTCCCTCCCAAGCTCCTTGACCCCGCTGCTCTACCCATGGCCTCGCCTCCACCTCCTGACTCTGCTCTGGCCACCCCGCATCATCCTCCTCCCCCACAAATCCTCCCTCTTCCATGTCCTCTCCCTCAGACACAGCACCTGCCACAACCTCTTTCCCTTCAGATCCTCTCTCCTCCAGCCCTCCTCCAGGTCTTCCTCTCTCTCAGACACAGGACCAGCCACAACGTCCTTCCCTGCAAACACTCCCTCCTCAGTGTCATCTCCCCCAGACACCAGAATCGCCACAACATCCTTCCCTGCAAATCCTCCCTCGTCCAGGTCCTCCTCGCCCTCAGGCACACCTCCCAACATGTATTCCCTTCTGAATCCTCTCTCCTCCATGTCCTTCTCTTCATCAGAAAGCTCAATCGGTACTAGGTCTATCCCTGCAAATGCTCCTTGCTTCAGGTCCCCCTCTCCCGCTGACAGAGCACTCGGCACATCTTTCAATTCACATTCTCCTCCTCCAGGTCCTCTTCTCCTGCAGACAGAGCACTTGCCACATCATCCTCCCCTGAAAAACCTCCCTCCTTCATGTTCTCCTCTCCCTTAGACTCCTCTCCCTCAGAGTCCTCCTCATCACTCTCGGAAATGTCCTCAGCCACCCCCTGCCCCTCGGGCTCCATTCTGCCTTCCTCCCAGCCAAGCTCTTCCCCTGCCCCTGACAGCTCCTCCTCCCCAGGTCCCTGCTCTTCGAGTCCTGCCTCGCTCTCCATCCCCTCCACCAGAACTCCCTGTTCCCTGGGTGACACCTCTGTGCCAAACTCACTTTCTTTCCCTGTCCCCTGTCCTTTGGATCTCCCTCTGCCATGGCATTCTCCTCGGGTGCAGATTCCTCCACCACGGGCTGGCCTTCTGCCTGCAGCACAGCCACTGCTTCTTCCTCGGGCAGCAAATCTTCCACCCATTCCACTTCTCCTGCATCTTTGGTGCAAACTTCTTCCTCTTTGACAAAATCTGCCTCCTCAGGTGCTTGTGTCTCCCCTACCATCTGTCCTTCTTGTGCCACTTTTTCTGCTGCTCCCTGCACATCAAGTGTTCTTGTTCCTTCTGCCAAGAAAGTTCCATCTGGTGCTATTAAAAAATAATCAAAACAACAGTTTTATTGAGAATTGTGTTAGTGTTACGGCTGTTTTACAGGGTTATTATTAAAGATGCTATCTCTCCCAAGCAATGAGGGGACATCAGCATGGTGACAAGAAGAAAACTTGCTGTGCTGTTTCTCATCATGCACCTTTGCTCTGACTGTGTTTCTAGTGCTGCTGTTCTGGCATCTGGCATAACTAATTTAAGCCAAAATGCCAACGCATGACCATCATTCAACTCTGACAGCTCTGCCTGCCCTCCGGACTCTGCCCCCTTCCCTCACCTGCCCAGCAGGGAGCACAGGTGTAGCTATAAGCTTGACAGTAATGTTCAAAAGTTCAGAAACGGGTGGTGAATTGCTCATGTAAAATATGCACACGCAGGAAAAAGAATACTTGGCTATTCGTATAATGGCTTCCCATGGATTCCGTCATTACATCAGGGGGATAACGTAAGGTCGATTCCTGCCCGCTGGCAATTTCACGGGAATGCCCTCACTGAATTCGGCGCTGTGGGGTCTGTCCCGGGACAGGCCCCCCCCGGCAGCCTGTGCTGCTGCACCAGAGTTCTGTACAAACATGGCAGGTCCCGGTTCTTTAAGAACAGAGAAGTTTTGTGCCACCAAAAGGAACAAGAGCAAGGTCTTTCCCAAGCTACCTTTCCCAAACTGCGCAAAGGCTGTCTGTCTTGCCCCAAACCATCTCCCACTCCTTTTGATTTTACCCTTCTGCACTACTGCTGCACTCTGCAGTTACTGCTTTCTGCTGCTTGCTGGCGCAACCACCTGTGCAAGCAGAGCCCGTCTCTGGACAGCAGACAGAGAAGATTCCAGGCCTGGAGGACACTATCTGCCCGGCCTGTCTCTGCCAGCCGAGTGGAGCTCGTGTCTGGCTTGCCACAACCCTCCCCCTGGCCCCGCTGCTCCCCGCGCCCACCCCTCCCTTCCTGCCCTTCAGAGCCGGGCCCGACTCGCTCCCAGGTCTCCGCAGAGGGAAGTGGAAGGTGCACAAGGAGCCCAGGTGGCTGCAGACAGTGCAGGAGCCAGGAGGAGCAAGGACAGCCTGGGAAGAGAGTTTCCAGAGAGAAGGGAGGTTGGGGAAGGAGAGGAGAGAGCTCAGCAGGTTGCTTCCTCCCACCAGACCCCCCATCACTGAACACTGGACCACACTTCAAAATCAAAACCTCTGCATTTTGCAATACAAGCAATCATGCCTTCATCCAAGAAAAATCCTGCACCAGCTTTGTTCCTGATGTTTACTACTAGCTTTCTGTACCTGATCTTTTAGGTTTTTTCTTCTTTTATACATATATATATATATATATAAAAAAGTCAGTTATCCATCACTACCATACTTTTACACTGCTCACGCTGAAAATCCTACCTCATGAATCTGGGAGAGCTCAAGTCCACTACCAAAATCAGTAACATGAAATCATTCTAAACATTTCTAAGGGAAGTTTTGGTAAAATATGAAAACATCCCAAACTGTCATCCCAGCTCAGAGTAAATATTCCCATCTCCACAAAAGTACAGTGTCCAAACTGTCCAGCTGCTTATATTGGGCCGAGTCCAATGTAATGGATTCTGCTGGTCCCTTTAAAACAGACGTTTGGTTCACTTTGCCTGAAAGAAACCAAATGCTGTGTGGTGCATGGCATAGTCTACCTGTTTACCTGCTTCATTAGCAGAAAGAGCAGTTAATTTACTCTGGCTGCTGCTTGCAAAGTATTCCCTTCTGTAAAGTGAGGTCTTGCCTTGGGCAGAATGATAACGGCAACCGTGAGGTTGTTTCAGCATTAAAGTATTCCAAATGAGGCACCGTGGAACCTGAGAAGGTAACAACTAGGAGATTTGGGTCTTTCCAAAGACCACCTGCCTACGAAGCAACCACGTTTCAACCCAGATCCGGAGGGACAATTGCCACGGAAGTCGGGCTGCCCAGGAACTACATGGTCTCTACCTTGGGCTCTGCATCAGAAACACAGATCCCTGTGAAGACCAGCACATGAAAACCACCAGGCTTTGAAACTAAACGGTATCGACAGCTGTCTGCAGTCAGCTGATAAGACTAAGGCAGAAGCAGTTTCATCTGAGGAAGAATTACTGAGGAAAAAGACAAGACCTGACAGACCAGAGACGAGAGGAACCTCCAGCCTCCTGTATACACACTCCAGACGGAAGACAACACACCTTACAAGACTCTGCTCTTAGGCTACATAGAGGAAGGAGGTCAAAAGGCTCCCAGCTGACCAGAAAAAAAACCTTAGAATACCCTGGATTAATGTGACAAAGTACAAGACCGGGCATAACTAGCAGTGTAAAAACAATAGAGAGGGCCTGTTCCTGCCAGCTGTTAGACCCTTAGAGGATGGCAGAAGGAAATGGAAGAGCAGCAGTGCAGACTGAAGTCAGCTTTAACCTGTGGGTTTCTTCACTTTTCAGACTCGCTGCTGCTGGGGAGTGGAAGCTTAAGGTGACCTTCCAGTACGGCTCCCAGCAATGAACAGCTTGGGCTGCAGGGATCAGAAACGTTCTTGGAGGGAACCAAGACAAGCTGAAGGTTCCTCACTGCCAATCAGGCCAACTGCTCACCGGGAGATGAGCGACAAACGGGGCACAGCACGGAGATGGAGGCTGCAGCTCAGCTTCCCTCCTCATCTGCCAGTCCCACCCTGCCTGCCCCGGCAATGCACCTCCCCACGAGCCCCCGCGCTACCTGGAAGCAAAGGGAAACTCATTAGACTCCTGCCTCCCACAGCTGTTTTCTTGACTGGCAGCCAGTTTTTTCATGGCCTTCATTCTTTACCTAGGACCATTATAACTGTCAACAAAGCAGTTATTTACTGTAATACAGGTTAACTACACAGGACTACAGAAGCCAGCTAGTCACCACCCGATTTTATACAAGTTAGGACAGAAAAGAGCACATGCAGGATTTGATAGAGTAAAAAAGGAAAGGGAAAGGGCAAGCACTTCTATAAAAACACTTCCGATGAATCAGATTTCATCCCTACTCAACAGCCAACTCACCTTCACTGGCATCATACTCCCCGCTTGCTACAACCTCTTCTTCCACACCTGTACAGGAATCATCAGGTTCGGAATTCACGTGATCACCACGTCCAGCTGCCGTTGCTGTTTCCGCCTGGACTGACTGCAATCTTCAAGAACTATCACAAAGTTACAGAAGACGAAGCCAGAAAGAGAAGCCATTAAAAGGCGAAAGGGGAGCAGAAGTCATCCAGCTGCCTCAGCTTGGTTTAAAATTTGAAATGTTAGGGCAGACCCGATTGGAGCCACGTCAATCTTCACCAGCAATAATTTTATTTTAGGTAGATTAAAACCAAATGGAGAAAACCATTAAAAATCCAACGGAAAATTCATGCAGGGGCATCTACTGAACCACAGAGCAGCAATCTTCCACATTTTCACAAGCGGTGAGATTGCTTTTGTCAGGCAGTCTCAGGGGGTTTCACCACAGGAGCAACAATATTGTTTTATAGACATAAAATTGTTATTGTTCTATGAACACTTTGTTTTTTAAAAAAAATGTCTATGTTAAGCTCTCAGCTACAGTTCTGATGATTCCTCAGTTCCTCAACTTAAGTGGCTGAAGACCTATGCTTATCTAAAAATAAGTGGAGAAGTATTTTCTGCTCTGTAAATGCAGTGATTATGATGTTTCACAGTCAGGTCATACATCTGACAAAACAGACCTGACAATCTTTCGAAACACAGAGCCCAGGGCAGGGTGACAAACACCGCTGACAACAATTCTCTCTCTTGGGACTGGCAGTATCTCCTTTTCCCAAAGAGCACAGCAAGATCAGAAAACACACAGCAGGAGCCCACCCCAGGTAATCCCACGCTTCTGACAGACCACCCGTTGTGATCTGCCCAGACCCATCCTGCAACCGAACAACCCCGGAGGAGCACTCTGCACCTTTTGCTTTCTTCTGCATATGCAATTTTCTCCGATAAATTAGTTCTGCACTGCTAATGACAGCACCGGTTAGGAGAAATCCTCTCAGATGGGTCTCCTCGGGACAAAACCAGAACAGTGCCTGTCGGTCTCCTCTCAACACCGCCCTGAGAAGGACCCTTGGAGGCACAAGAAAGGACTGAAAACCAATTCTTTCATTGCTCTACACTTGGTTTCTTGACAATTCTTTATTTGCTATAAAATTTACCTCAATAACCCCCAGGTAGATGGGGACAAATCTCTATGCAATTTAGGAAGTCGTTCCTAGCTGTAATTTTTAGGATTCAATGATTTTTCCTGTCCTTCCTTGACCTGCACCATCCCTGAATCTCAGGTAGTCTCCTGGCAGCAGAGATGATGCAGGACTGGACTAAGAAGCAAACGCTGTTACCTACTTACCATTCGGACTATCTGTCTGTACTGGATGGAGGATCTCTGTGCAAGCCCAGAGCCATGAAACCGTGTGTGCTGGATGGAAGCACACAGGAACTGTGCTAATAAAGAACCACACTATTGTCTTAGGCCAGCTCAGGACCAGATTACTAGCTTGACACACTCCATCAATAGAGCATAAGATTCTGTCCTCTAGGTTTTTAAGGTTCGTTCTTCTTCAGTAGTCCTTGCTCCACTCATCTGAGTCTAGTGGTGAAAGTGCCTAAACTGAAGTTTCTTTCACACACGAGAGGGGTTCCAGAAGCAAACGTCTTTGAAGGCCTCAGCATTACTCATTGAACAGCACATTACTGAATGCAAACCAACAGCACATTAATTCTGAACGCAAACCAAAACAAAAGCAACACACAAGATGGTCAGAGTAACCCAGCAGAGCATCAAGCAGCAGCATTCCAATTGTTTATGCCACACAAGACTATCTTAGATGCACTGCAGTGAACTGAAAGCAATAGAAACAGAACCAAAACCTTCTGTTAAAATAAAGGAAATGCATTCTGCATCCCACAGCCGTGCAGAGGGGCTGTACTCCCCGCTCCCCTCGTCACTCTCAGGACCCTCCTCATCACTGTCCTCACTTCCAACACGCTGCTTTCCGATGGCCTGAGATCCTCCCCATTGTTCCCCTGCTGCTTGCATCCCGCTCCTTGTCTTCCTCAAGGAGACTTTCTCCTGACTCCGCCCATTTGAGCTCCCCAGGAACTTCAGGACTCTGACGCTGTACTGCTGTTGTATCTTCATCAACAATTCCAGCGTCTTCCCTCGCTGTGAGATCTGGGTTTGCCTTTTCCTCTTCATCTGCTTCAGCCTCAGAAAGGCTCGCTGCGATTTTTTGTATTATGTGCTCGGAAGATCTCGCGATGTACGGGAACAATAGAGGCGCATGAGAGATCTCATGATGTACGGGAAGAACAGGGAACTAAAGACCTCGCGATGTGCAGAAAGGCGTATATAAAGCGATTGCACGGTTAATAAAATTGAGCAAATAGCAACCACCATATTGCCGTTTGTGCTTTTGTTCCCGCGAAGGTTTTAACCTCCTGCAAGGGTTAGCTCTGATCTGAGCGCCACATGTCTGTGGATTGGCAGGTAGAAAAAGACAGCGAATGCCTTACCACAACACTGCAACAGCCTTCTAAGGGAAATAAAGCAAGGAGGTGATACAAGGAAATGATCACCTGCTTTGCAACTTCTTTACTTATAGCAACTTATATCGACTCCTGAATATTGCTTAATAATCCTGCTTGCCCTGACTGCTCTGTGAAAGCTTACCAAGGGCTACTGTGTTCAGCCCTGGGGGACACCACTCGTGACTGGCTGCCAACTGGATTTAACTCCCTTCACCACCACTCTTTGGGCCCGGCCAGCCAGCCAGTTTTTGACTCAGCAAAGCGTGTGCCTATCCAAGCCTCGAGCAGCCGGTTTCGCCAGGAGAATGCTGTGGGAAACGGTGTCAAAGGCCTTTCTACAGTCAAGGTAAACTCCATCCACAGCCTTTCCCTCATCCAGTAAACAGGTCGCCCTTCGTAGAAGGAGATCAGGTTTGTCAGGCAGGACCTGCCTTTCCTAAACCCATGCTGACTGGGCCTGAGCATCTGGGTGTCCCGCATGTGGTGTGTGATGGTATTCAGGTTGAGCTGCTCCATCAGCTTCCTGGGTACCGACATCAAGCTGACAGGCCTGTAATTTCCCGGATCATCCTTCCATCCTTCTTATAGATGGGCATCCTCTTCAAGTGGCCCAAATGCTTTCCTATACTTCCCACTTCCTTTTCATGAGGTTAATATTGTGCAACAAATTCTAGATTGCACTAATTGAGAGACACAGCTTCTGCTTTTATCGCATAAAGCAAGATAATAGATTAAAGAAAAAGTCCACCTACCAACCCGAAATGGCTCACAGTCTTAATAACTCAAATTTTCTGGTAGTCAACTCCCAAGATCAAGAAGTTTACAGACTCCTACAAAGGTTTCATTCAGGGGGAACAGGAGAACTTGAATTTCATCATATCCTCTAGGGAACAAAGCCTATATTTCAGATATCCATCTTCATATTCCAGGAATGCAGCCCTTCGGGATTCACTAAGGGCCTGTCCGATACTGCAGATCATTTTCCTGGTCACTTCTATTTGCCTGTTCCACTTTTTTTTTCCTATTACCTTACTCCACCTCCAGATGACGCAATATGCAAGTAAAAGGCTGAGCCCACCTTTACAATTAGATTGTCAAAAACATCAGACTGCTTCAAATGGGGTATAAACAGAGAAGAATGCAAGGACAATTGGCAGGAAATCCTGTTTCAGAGGGAATTGTTCCTTCCACAAGTGGACTGAGAGACATATAGCATTCTTATTACATTAAAAATAAACGTGGAAAAAAATGCAAAATATGAAAATCATCTTTGGCAGATCTAGACTGAGGTCTAGGACACGGCATTTCCAGCGTCTTTGTTGTCTGCATTCTTCAGCAAAGACACTCTCTGCATGAACACATTGCACTGAACCAAGAACTACATTTTTACGGCAATAAAACTAAGTATGTATGTACAAAATGTTATAAAAATGTCAGCTGCAAAAGTACAAAACCTTCGGAACACACTTGGCTGCCATAACAGCATCAGGCTAGACCCAAAAAGACTACATATTCTCTCCCTTCCGACCCAAAATGTAACATGAGTTGGCCTTAACTGAACAAATTTGCTTTTCACTAGAAATTGGCCACAAGCTGGCCCCCAGACAACCCCTTAATCCACAGAGCTACTCCCCCTGCTCCAAAAGCACAGCTAAAAAGAGGCATGCTAATACAGTTGAAGAACTGGAGTTCAGGGGTTGCAGCAGCAGCAGCTAAATTTCTGACCATACCTTCTCCCCTGAACAAAACCCCAGGTCAAAGCCCAGGTATTTCACCCTCCCCGGGACTCCTGCTGCGGGCAATCCCCACCCAGGTCCTCTCTCCTCCTTCTCCTTTTCCCTTCAGCTCTGACTTGGCTTCCAGCTTCTTGCTCTGTGCAAGCATTGCTCACTCACCCACAGGCCTTACACCTTCCTACACCAGTAATGCTTCGGTCAAAATGGAATTGCACCTGTACAGAGTTGGGCTTCTTCCATCAGACTTTTCTCTCCTGTTCTGTTGCTGCCTGCAGCAGCCTTTCAGTCAGTCTGGACTTTTAATCCCTTACCAAAACCTCAGCAGAGATACTAATACCACCTTAAATATGACACAAGGTACCAGATACACCCAGAGTCAGTTACACTTGTGAGCTTTAGGCAGTCCCTAACGTGGCAAAGAAACCAAAGACGACATTCTTGCATACTTTATTCACATAGGTGAAAACTGATAAAACAGCCCCAACCCATAGGCCCTCTCTTCACCTGAATCATGTTAATTTTGAGCCTTGCTTTTAGGAAGCTGTGCTTAAAGGTAGCAGGTTAATAGGCACCTATTATCCCACCAATAGGTCTGACAGGTTAAAAACTGACAGCAAAACCACAGCTGACATGCACCACGCCCCAGACTCACCTCTCTGACAGCCATCGTGGGTCCAGCAGCGTTCACTGAAAATGCCATTTATCACAGTAGGTGCACGGTTGCTCTTCCCTCTCACGGCTCCTGGACACACATCTCCACACTCTTCTTTGTCATCCTTGTTGGCCACAATGTAATTATCTTCTACAGAATCTAAAATCCTTGACCAGCCCATCGTGGACAAGTCACATGATTCATTGTTCTTCTCAATCCGCACAGAGCCTCGAGTAACGTCCATCAGGTTACAGAGGCCGATCTCCTGCAGGTGAACCATCTCAAGAATGACCAGCGCCGAGTTAAAAAACAGAGGAGTTCCTCCACTCGCAGTGAGGTTGGGAAAAGTCCCTTTAAACTCGTCAGGCCACGCACACAAAAAAGAAGCAACTAGTTTATAACCATAGTCAGTTTAGGAAAGCTGAGCTCACGGAAATCTTCAGGCTTGGTTTTAAACATCAGCAAGATTTGCAAGTGCAGTTCTCCAGCGTGTTCAGCCGGGTCAGACTGTTGTGACTGTCCGTGCTTCTGCAGACTGGAAGGCAAAGAACAATGTTATTCATTTATTTAATAAAATGTAATTCGTTTAGTTTTCTAAATACACATTTCTGTCCAACCGCACCATAACACATAGCTACACTCAGAACTCACGACCAGGACCCTTTCAGTAAAGCGTGCTTCAAGTGCTAAGAAATATCCTGTGGGGAACATTCCCTGGTGGAGGATTACAAAAGAAGACTGAAGGGGTATTTCCTAATTTTTTTCTGCCATCTTGGTTTGCTGGATGTTACCTCTATCACAACAGCCGTTGTAACACCAGTTCTTAGGCATCGTTTGCTGTTTACAGAAGTAAGAGATGTCTATGCAACAGAGTCTGCTTTCTTTAGATATTGCCAGTGGCACATCTACTCATCTCAGATTGTGCCATTAATGCCAGTGGATTAGAGGAAGTAGTTTAGAATGGCTGCAGGGAGGGGCAGAAAGGACAAGAACAATGGCTAGGAAATGGTAGTGCTGCGGCAGAGAGCGGAAGAACCTGGACGTACACACCTGCACGAGTACAGCCCACACTCTCGCCCAGACTTTGCTGACAGCAGTCATTTACTACACTAGTAGTAAAAGAATGCCCTAAGCATTCTTTTCAGATTAGGTGTTAGGGCTTTTTTGATATTATTTTCTCAAGGTTGCGAATCTCCCTGCCTTGACTATCCAGACAGCTTATTTAGTAGAACCAGAAACACCAAGACCGGCAAAGTGAACAATTACATGAAACATAAATTAGAAGGTAAACTGAATAACATGAATCCAGGCCCCAGCAAAAGGAAAAGACAGAAAGCAAAAGCTTTGAATAGGGAAATACTTTTCTAATCTCTCAGCACAGGTAAGAAACCAAGAAAGAAATTCAGGGGGCCATGCCTGTACAGCACAACCAAAGCCCCGGGGATAACCCTTTTCAACCCAAACTTCACAGAAATATACGGCTGGACCTTGAAGTTCAAGGGAGAAGCCTGTGGAAAGGCAAACCTGCTTGGCAACACAACACTGCAAAACAACCTGTCCTGTTCAGGGGAATGCTTTATTAATTATTTTTTTAAGACTGCGTCCACTTTAGGGATTCTCTTTTGGCTACAGCTGAGACAGCCCAGCCCTGCCCCTCTCCCCCCTAAGAATTTAAAGCACAGGATCGTTGCTCTGTTTGTCACTCTATGTAAAGCTCACCAACTATAAAATTATCATGCCACAGCTCCAAGAAATCACCCAGCAATAATCAGGCCGTACAAAATTGATGTGGACACAGATGTTTAATAGTGACAATTGTCTGGCTCCTCATGGTTTTACACAGACCACTGCTGTCTGGGATAAAAATAAGTTCTATGCAAATGCCTTCATGATTATTCAAAACTCTGCTCCCCTGCAATTAAAAAAAATAAATCTGGCAACACTAATACAGGATCTGAAGCAATCTTATTGCCCAGTGGGATTTTCTGTCACTAGACCCAAGTCGTTTCATAAATTGCTTTCTGGAAGAAGAAGCTAATGCACACAGGGCCTCGAAGAGCAACTTTTTCAAAGTGGGAAAGGAAATCTGATGACCAATTACCAGCAACCTCTTTGCCCCATGAAAAGCTGCAGCCAGACTGGAAGTAAGCCAGAAAGCTGTCTTGATGCACATCCCAACCGTGGGCTAAAAGAACTGGGAAGCAACAGATTCAGTTTAAGTACTCTAAATAGCTAATTGTCAATAATTAAGACAGGAATTTCCAAGGAAGCAAGTGTGTGACAGGGCAGGCCAGTGGTTTCTTCATGAAAGGAGAAACAACAGAAGGGCAAATAAAACTCAATCACTGAAATTCGATGTACAGGACACCGGTACAGCTAAAGCTACCTGATAAATGCAAAATCCAACATCTTGCTTCTTATTTACTGCTTGCTGAGCACACAGGCCACATACAGCAAGCTAAGGTGGTCCCACGGCCCAACGGCCGTGTCCCAGGATTAACTACTACCTGGAGTAATCTGACTGTGCACAGCTGACCTGAAGGAAAGGTCAAAAAATACAGCTCAGCTCTACAGACTAAGAATTACTTCCGAGAGTAAAAGCTCTAGGCTTTTATTGTGGCTTAAGGCCACAAAATGCATCTATACACTAAGCATAATTACCCGAGTCTTTCACCATTTTCACTAGAATTAGGTAAATCACTAGAAACTGGCCACAAGCTGGCCCCCAGACAACCCCTTAATCCACAGAGCTCCCCTGCTCCAAGACGCAGCTAAAAGGAGGCAAGTGAAGCTTGGGAGTAAACAGCAAAGCATCCTGAAGGGTTAAATCATCATATAAATCTACCAGAGCTGGAAGCACACAGCCACAATCCATCAGCTGTCTGCATCTTAGAAATATTTCTGTATTTTTCACCAGCTCTCAAACAGAATGCATTATTTGTCATTAGTGCTGCCAGCGCAGACCAAACAGGAGGTTCTACGCGTCCTGGCAAATCGGGATGTGACCCGAGTTGTTCAAACTCTGCTGCTTTCAAAGCTGAGCAACAGCAACGTAATAAACTGGCACCTTGTCTGCTGGGCTTCAGGGGTTCCAGCACTGGGGGCTCCTGCACAAGGCCTCTTCATGGAAGGCAATGGCAGAGGCCAGCCTCAGCCTGGAACAGAAACTGAGGAGAAATTTAAAGCAAATTAGGGTGGGTTTTGTGTTTGTGGTGTTGGTTTGTTTTTTTGGGTTGGTTTTTTGGTTGTTTTTTTTTTTTTTTTTCTGAAATAAACAATAGAACAAAAGGCTAATAGAATTCTAAATGTACAAAGATTAAAAGGGTTTATACAGATTTTTCCACAGTGAGAGAAAATTGCACTTGAGAATTACTTTTCATGTTTGACTTTAGTTTGGCTTTTAAGTGATGAATACCACCATGGTATCGGAGCTTTTTTTAACCACCTCAAGGATCAAGGAGAAGAGTAAAGAGTTAAGAACATTTGAAAGAAAATCTGCTTTTGTTGCAGCGTCCTCATGCGTTCTCATGCTGAGTTCCACTCAGCAGTTTGTAACTTCTGTTCATGCAGAAGCTGCTTAAGCCACCCCATCAAGTTATTGTTACCAAGACAGCAAGAAGCAGTTCTAAGCAAAGCAATAAGTGGTTTTCTGTTGGAGAACGGCTTGCAGAGAGCAAGGCCATGGGTCTCTGCAGGAGCTGGTCACAGCCACCTGAGGTAAACAGAGGAAAAAACCCAGGGTACAGTTATGCCTAACAAAGGACTGTTATGTTAACAAAGAGAGAAACTGAGGTACACAATGGCCTTGATGGTAAAACAACCTTGGGAAAGGAGGCAGGCCAGAAGAGGGAAGATGTTGTGACATACCTGAAATGCCACAAGGGGCTGGGATATTATAATGTAGCCTTTTACATGTATCCAATAGATTTGTGAGTAGTATGCATGGTTATTGTAGAGTGCTTATATAAGGGGTGACTTCTTTCAATAAAGTTGAAGCTTGCTCTATCATTCACATTGAATCGGCTGCTTGCTTCCTCCGCCCGCAGCAGTTTTCCACAACTTCTCTTGATAGTATTGCTTCTGCAGGGGCAGGGGAATTAATCAACAATTCAGTATGAAGGCTATGCAGGTGTGATCCCAGAAGAGGGAGACCAAAGTTGAGCAGTCAATTAGAATGCAGACAACCTGGTCACAAAAAATACATAAATCAGCTTTCAGGAAAACCCAGATCTCAAATCGATTCTCCAGTAGGAGGCCCAAAAATATTGCTGGTCAAACGACTGGCAAAATCGTTACTAAACATAAATGCCCCAATTTCAGCAGAAACAGGCCCCATGTCCAGCAGCACAGCATTGTTCTGCCAGAGAGGAAACACTCCTCCATCCCTAGTTACCAAGTGACTCAAAGTAACTTAAAAAAAACACCATTACAGACACGTTTCATCAGAGCCCCAAGAAAAAAAGTTGCAAGGCTTGCTTTTTATAAACAAACCAACAAAAAAATCCCAAGATGCCAAAGCCTCTTGAACAAACTCGTTTGGTACCAACCTTAAAGTACTGAATGAAGAAACTGGATTGGATGTCAAAGGTTGGTTTTCAAGACAGAGTCTAACCAGGGGAACTTAAGCCCTGTTTCCAGTAAAGCATGTGGGTACCAAACCTTAACGACTCCCTGCTTCAGAGCTCTGGCCATCACGGAAGACCAGAATAAGGCAGCACTGCACAGAAAGATCACAAACCATTTAAGCTGTTCGTCAATCCCGCATTTTTATAGCGTTCACTGCCTACTTGAATAAGCAAATTACTTAAGAACAATTACACTCACTTCGGTCAAGTCAAAAGCTTTGCAATTCTGTGTAAGGCTCACTTTCAGAAGTGGTGTTGGGGAACTGGAAACAGGGCTTTGGGGTGTGTCTGGGGATAAGTGCTGAGAGAGGAAAACATCCTGTCAAGTGGCAGGTTAGTAGAAGCTGTAGGACAGCTTCTAGCCACTGGAGCGAGAGTTTAATGAGCACTCAACAATCTAATGGTGACATATCAACTTTTAAACTCCGGTTTTCCCCCTCAGCCGTTTAGGTCTGAGCAGTGAGGCACAGGGAGACATGGACCCCCAAGTGAGCCTGTCGATAAACCTCCAGCCCCTGCGGTCACACCTCACTCCGCTGCCTCCCCTCTCTCAGCGCTCCAGGCCGCGCTGCCGCGCTGCGGGCAAACCTCTCCCGGGGCCGCTGCCTTTCGTGCCGAAGGCCCCTGGAACCCCCCAGCCCGGCCTCGGCAGCCGGGTTCGCTGTTCCCTCCCGCTCTCCTCCTTACTCCAAGGCAGAAGCAGAGTCCCGGCGGGTCAGGAGGCACCGGCGGGTCCCTCCTCAGGCGACCCGGGGGGAGCTGCCGCCCGTGCCGGTACCGCGCCAGCTCCCACCGCGGCCGCCCCCCCCCCCGGCCACAAAGGCCCGAAGCGCGGCGGGGCCGCCCCGCGCCGCCCGCCCCGGCCCCTCCCGCCGCGGGGCCGCCGCCGCCCGGGCCCCGCCGCCCTCCTCGGCCGCGCCCCCGGCCCCGACTCACCGGCCCCGCGGCTCCGGCCGCCCCGGGCCGCCGGCGCCACGGCCACGGGCAGCGCCGCCGCCGCTCCCGGGCCCGGCCCGCGCCGCTGGACCGGCCCCGGCTTCGCATCGGCGGTGACAGACCCGGAGAAAGGCGCCGCGGCGGCCCCTTTAGAGCGACCGGCCCCGACCGGCCCCGGCCCCGGCGGGAAACAAGGGGCTGCCCCGTCAGCGGGGAGCGGGGCGGCGGCAGAGGGGATGTGGGGCCTGGGTCGGCACCCTGAGACGTCCCCTCCCGTCCCCGCCCGGCAGCTCCGGCAGCCGAGGCCACAGGGCAAAGCCCGCTGCCTCTGCCCCAGGCTGCCTTGCCCTGGGGGCTGCTGGCAGGAGGGGACAGCGGGTGGTGACAGCCTGGGGGGGACAGGAGGTCGGGCCCTGACGGGCGCGGGGCTGTTGGGAGGGACCCCACAGGCCCAGGGGCTGGCGGGAGGGAGCTGATGCTGCGTGGTGAAGGCCTGGACAGTGACAGGGGGGACACCACAGGCCATGGGGGTGGCAGAACTCCAGGCAGGGACAGCCCCGGGGGTGGCAGGAGGGACACCGGGCAGGCACAGCCCCGGGCGGTGACAGAACACGGGCCTTGTGTCACCATGGGCCGGGTCATAATGCCGCGGGGTGGGCGTGGCAGTGCCGTGGCCGTCTGTGGCGACTCGTTGCCGTGGCAGTGGTGGTGGCAGGTCGCAGACTGTGCTGCTGGAAGCCTGGGAGCGCTGCCCGTGAGAGAGGGAGCGGAGGCTGATCCGGGGCCGCGGGGCCTCTCCCATCGCCCATCTGCTGGCCCGGGCTGCCAGGAGGAGCCGGGTGGGCGCTGCCGCCGCAGCCCAGCTCCATCGCTGAGGGTCCCGGGCCGGAGGCTTTGCAGGGGCCGGGGCCAGGGGCTGGCAGATACCACCTGCCACGCACGGCAGACGCTGTCAGGAGCAGGCGTCGCCAGGACCAGCCATGCCGTGCGTCCATTATCAGTTCTTCTCCCAGCTGCGCCGCGACACTGTCACCTTCAGCGGCCTCCACATCTCCGTCGGCAACCTGAAGCGCGAGATCATGGGCCGCCAGAAGCTGAAGGCGGCCAACTGTGATCTGCGGGTCACCAACGCTGAGACCGGAGAAGGTGCGTGGGGGCGGCGGGCGCGGGGCCTCGGGCACTGCCCGGCTGGCGGCGCCCGCGGCCTGCGGGACCACACGCTGCTCTCTGGGGCTTGTCCCCACGTGCCGTGAGTCAGCCCGGGGCCTGACCCGCCGGCGTACGCGGAACCGGCGCCAGCAATTTGGTGGGTTGGGAAGGGACCGTGCGATTCGGCCACCGTCGGTGGCTGTGGCGTTTGTGGGGACCTCACAGAGCCGTTCCGATCTGTTTGTGAGACAGGGAGCTGGGCGTAGAAGACTTCCTGCTCGATGTGCAATGGGTAGTGCTTGCCGAAGCCCCCCCTGTAGCCACTTACTGGCCATCACTGGCAGTAAAACAAGCTTTGTGCTAGAAGGGAGTAGGAATCAACGATGGTGTTGGCTCCAGCTTTGTTGAACATTTCTGTTGGAGCTCTGCTTGGAGAACTGTCAAAAGTAGCCCTCTTGAGTGTGATGTCACTGCTCAGCCTGCAGATGTGGAGTCGTGGCCAGGCAGAGTGACACTGCTTCGCAGCTCCTGGTACCTGCCAAGGCTCTGCTAGGGGATGCTGCTGCCTGCGGGGAACAGGTTCCTGCTGGCAGATGCCAGTTTTGTCTGAGAGCTGTTAGGCTAAGCTGGCAGCTGTTAAAGAGCAAACAGAAATTTCCAAGGACTTCAGGAATAATGCTCCGGTTTTAGTCCTTTCCTATTTAAAAACAAAAAAGTTAACTTTTAAGTCGACATTGTTTGACTTCACCAGATTTCATCATTGACACCAATTTCATCACCAAAATGAACTCAATGAGTTGAGGTGAAGGAAAATCAAATGTATCAAAGCCAACAGGTGCCAGGTCCCGGCACAGAACTACCTCGGCAGTGTACTCCGCTGTTTGTAAACCCTCTTCCACAAATTCTCTGCCTCGGTGACCAAGCTAGTGGGAGGATACTTCAAGTCCCCCCCACAGATATGTGCCGTGATACGTGCCCTGTGCAAATAAAGCCTTTACCTCACCAGGTTATTGTCACTCTTCAGTTTTCAGCTGATCCATTTAAATGTGTACTGATTGACCTGTAAGGGGAATTCATTTTTCTATCAGTCTGCTGTTAGATGGCTGGAGGTCTCCTCCCTGTGCACTTCACCAGTGGATGGAAAACAAGCATGCATCTCTCTCTATATATATCTCTGCATGCAAGGACAGTGTGTTCAGAAGGCAGATGTCAATGGTTCTCTTCCAATGGTCAAAGAATTGCCACAAAATACAAAAAGAGGACCCCCTCCCCTTTTTGCCTCATACACCTGTTGTGCATGTCCCAGCTGACCTCTGCAGGCTTGCAGAACTGGCGAATAAGCGCACTGGTTGCTGTCCTCATACACACAGCCTCCCTCGCGGAGAGGTGCTGCCACCTGCAATCTTCTGCAGACCCAGCACAACCCTCAGCGGGGCACAGGCCTAGCAAACTCCTGCCTTTTTGTGAGGCCACTGTTGCTTATCCTGTGCCTCTGAAATCTCAGTCCAGTGGTTTGTGATCTGGACCAGAAAGAGCACTCTGTTTGACTCCGCTCAGCAGGTGGAAACAGCTGCTTTGGGCTTCCAGAGCTGCCGCTGGCATCACGTCCCCGTTGCTTGTCAGCCTCAGTGGTGTTTGAGCTCCTCCGACATCAGAAAGTCCCGGCGCAGGCCTGTCTTGACAGGTGGCTGCGTGATGGTGAGATTCCCCATTTGAGCAGAGCTCTAGGCGTTGGTTTCGGGTATGACTTCTGTAAAAGCTTCGGGTTCTGTCATTAGTAGTACTTTCACAGCAACTTTGGCTTTCGGGCCATCGTTCTGATTTGGCCTCCAGAGGTGAGGGCTTTTAGTAGTTAGGACTGGAGGCAGATGACAGGGAATGGCTGCTGATGGCGCTTTAAAACATTTAGTCCTATCCAGCTTGTGTAAGTACAATATATAAACCCTTCTCATGGAGACGTCTTTAAGTTTGAAGCTTACTCATGGAGAGATCTTCACATTTGAGGCCTACTCAGTCCGAGTGTCTCAGGTAGCTCCTCCTCTTCAAAAGAGGGACACGGTGTAAGCCATGGCAAAGCATGGAGACCCTCAGGCACACACTGGTTTCAAAAGGCTTTTCAGAAGGCTTGTCTTTGTAATTGATTTGAGTCTCTCTGCTCTGCAAAAAGTGAATTGAAAGAATTCACGTCCCTTTGCCTTATTCAAACTGGATGGCTAGCTTAAGAGAGGAGAGACCCCTTTAGTTGGAGCCCGTTCTGCCCTGCCTGTGAAAGCAAGCTCAAAACCCCCTCCGGTTTCTGTGATCCAAACTCTAGCCCTGCCAGTCCCATTTCCATGTGAGGGTACAGCGCTGAGCAGCTGTCAGTGTGGCTGTCGATGGATGAAGCTCCGAGGAGCAGAGAGATGGCGGCTCCTTCTGTGTTCTGTCAGTCCCCAGCACTCGCGGCACGGGGGAATGGTTTTTAGTGAACAGCTCGGAAAGCAACGGGGCAGAGTTTTCGTGCTTTAGCCAAGTGCCTGCTTAGTTGCAGGGCAAGCTGGTCAGACTTTCGAATCTGGTTTATGCGGGTGAGACTTTGCTGTGGTTTGTTTCTCTCCACAGATCTCTTGGGTTTGTAGCCCAGCAGAAGCAAAAGCAACTTAGGGCAGGTCAGGAAAGAACCTCATGCATGAGCACACTCTCCTTTAGGGACCTCTGAGACCATTTTGCTGCTGGCATCCAAACTGTTTGAAAAGAGTGGAAAAGGTTTTGCTGCTGGTGCTTGATATAAAATTTTGCTTTCCTGTCTGTGAAGGGATTCTCTCAAGTGCTATGTAATTACATCTTAATATTCTTACAAACTGACTCATGTTTTCTTCTGTATTGGTGTTGTTTTCAGAATACACAGATGCCAATGCTCTCATTCCTAAGAACTCCTCGGTAATTGTTAGAAGAGTCCCTGTTAGAGGAGTTAAAACTACCAGCAAAACACCAGTTATGTAAGTACCCGTAAAGCACTGCAGTCTCTGTCAGGGGTTGCAGTCTCTTAGCCTTTTCTGTGGAGATTAGTTTAGAGAGGCACTCGGCTTGCATCGATCTTCTTTCTCGTGCTTTTATAGGAAAGACAGATACGCATGTTCCCATCTCAGAAGAGTCTGTTTGTCAGTGTTTGACTGTGTCTTGCATTTGGGGGAGGCGGGGTGGGGTATGGCAGGTATTCTTATGCCTCCAATCTGGCTTTTTTGCATACTGGCTCTAGAGGAAAGGGCAACAGTCGCTAATGTGATGGTTGATTGTTTAAGAGCACAAAGCTGTAGCACAGACTTCATCGTTTTGATACTTACACAGCAGAGACAAAATGTCTGAGGACTTCCTCTGGCACTGTTGGGTTCTAGAGCTGTAAGTCTTACAGTAATTGCTGACAAACTACAAATGGGATCTGGGATTTGATTTATGCGTACAAATACATTTCCACATGCAGCACACTATCAGAACAGAATGTCTTGAAGTTTAGGTTTCAGAATCTGCTTTCACTGCTTTTGGCTGGGTGCAAGTGCTTTGTTCTAAGTTCTCATCCCCTTTATTTCTTCTTCTAGAACTCGAACCGAGCCAGCGAGTGGAACATCCAGAGCAGTATGTACAAACACAATCTCACACTTTTTTCCTACACATTGCACGTCATTCTAAACAATGTAGCCTCCTATTAATCTCCCAAACATGAAGTTAATCTGTTTTGCAGTGAGACATAGTGTATGTTGTAGAGACCCTGTGTTTGATTCACAGCACAGTGAACACTGAGTAATGCCATCATTTGCACAGTTCTAATGTGAATATTGGTATTTGTGCCTAGTGAGGCATTGTGTTTCATACTGAATATGCTGGAATATTTCCTGGATGACTTTGTGTTGTACAGATAATGTAGGATAGTTTCTAGGTCATGTAGGTTCAAGGTTTGCACAATTCAATTGGTGCTGTGTTCTACACCTCTCTGTCTAGAGCTAGTGTGTTTGTATAGGCTGTCGTGTGTTCTTGGTTTCTTGCAATTAAAATTGTTTGGAGCGTATTTTTTGCCATTTTCGCATTGTATCACTTAGCTTTTGTTTATAAGTACTTTCTTTGCCTAACAGTTTTGGAAGATGTTGTCAAAACGCACTGAGAAACCGTTGTTGTGCCACTTGGTACTTTTTCTTACTTTTGACTTGGTGGTTCCTAGAAATCCCAAAATCAACATATCCCCTAGGTTTTGAGGACAGTTCTGTGCAGCTAAGAATCCTTCCCGTGTCCTGAAATACTTGAGTATTTGTTCCTAAAGCTGTATGACTGAAGTGATGTTGTTTGGCCCCCTCTGAGTACATGAAGGTCTCTATCAGATTGCTGTGAGTTTAAATGTTGTTGGTACCCAAAGTGGTATTCCAAAGTTGTGCATTTGATCTTTCCCCTTTACCCGATGAAATGGTTTAGTTTCACAGTTTGTCTGCAAATGCAAATATCTAAACCCCAGCAGACTGAGTTTAGCTGCTTCTCATGAACCACGTAGGCCCTCTGAAGCGGTCATAGCTTTGGACTTTGTTTTGAACCAGTACAATTACATTCCGTTGGAAATGACTCTTTCCATGACACACGGAGGTTATAGTGCAGACTTTCAGACTGCAGTAGAGGTTAACTTCTGCTGTGTTTTGATAGTACAACTTGAATATGTGTTTAATTTTTTGTGAACAGATTGAGGACTCTTCTGCAGCCATTCCTCTGGCCCAGCTCATTAAGGTATGTGTCTATTCTTGTCAAAGGCTTAAACACACCACCCACCCACCCCCAACAAAAAATCCCACTTGCTTCATATGTTTAAATCTTGTACGGTGATGTATAACTGGGTAACTGTTATAATGGGAATAAAACTTACTTTTTAATCATTTACAGTATTGGTTTTAACTTTAAGATGTGTATATATTTCCATAGTGTCCCATAAAGAGTAGTTCCCAGTTTGGGAAGATAGCAGGGGAGTCCCTCAACGTAATGTTGCGCTATAGCTCACCTTCAAGACACAAAGCAGCAGCACTTCAGGAGCTGTTTACTGTTTCTCAGACCTCTTGTTAATTTTGTGTTGGAGACTGACATAATTTTCGCAGAAGAATTTAACTGGCTGCAAGTCATGGACATTTCAGGGGGGGCTTGCACCAGCCAAAATAGAAACGTTTCTGTAGCACGGGCAATTGCGTGGCTACTGTTGGTTTCTAGTCACTGCAGTTATAGATCCACTCTCGGAAAGCTGCACAGTTTCATAACTTGTAGTCTGTGGAGAGCGGACAACACAACCTAATTTGTTTGAACGCAGACTGTGTAAATTGTGTAAATGTGCCTCATTGTTTGCGGGAATATACCAATGTGTGAGTGCAGTGTGTTAGCAGAGGTGACCTTCTGAAGCTGTTGTAATGCCAGGGTTTGCTATGGAACTGCTTGTGTTTTCTTCTCAACAATGTGTGACTTTGTCTGGGAAAGCACTAGTGGCTGCACTTTGTGAAAAGGCGAAGTGCGAGCCAATTCAATTACTCGTCTTAAAGAATAGAGGAGGCGGGGCCTAATGCAGAGGAGCTAGTTCTTTCTTCTGAAAATAAAGGCTGGCGTTCCTTTCCAAGAGAGAGAGATCTCTTCCCACTCTCTTCTTCCCTCTCCCACTGCAGAATTAAATTGTGTACATTTGGGGAAAAAACCCCAACGGTTACTTTGGAAAGTAGTCACCAGAAGAAACTGGTCTCTGTTAGTGCTGTCCCTAAACACGTCCTTGGTTCTGTAAACTCATGTGAAGTTTGACTCTACAATGTGAGAAACTGGCCAAGTGCAGGGGACATGCTGTTTGGGCTGCCTACAGCGCATGATGGACAAATTTCTACTGCAAAGAATCTTTTGTCTTGCTGAGGAGTTATAAAAATCTTGATTCCTCTCAATGCTTCTGTGTCTGAAGCTGAATTTCAGCAAGCAAAAGCAACTTCCCCAACTCATAAGTTGTATGTCTTTTTAACGCTGCAAAATATAGACACTGATACTTGCACACATCTGTCTCAATTGAATGTACAGTGGAGATTTTCTCCTTCCAATACTCTGGAACTCAAGAATCCGTTTAAAACTAGTAGATAATGTAATTCTTTCTACACATAGCTTCAGTCCACTTGGAAGACATTTGGGCTGGTTACACAAGTCTTTCTGTAAGGTACAAACAGAGCCTCAGGATTTGAGTGCCCAAAAATGCTCCTTCCAAGCAGGTTCACAGGCCCAGAGACACCGTGTGATGGCGTAAGGGCTCCCCAGAACATCTCTGGGACAGCTCTGGCTCACACAAGCAGTTGCTTTTGTGCAACCCCAGCTCCTGCCGGGCTGCCTTTTACAGGGTTGGGTGAGTCTTTGTCTGGGGAGTTAAATGGGCTTCTAATGTGCGTGTCCCATAATTACCCGTTAAACAGACCGGCAGTCTGGCTGAAGCCAACGCTTCCGAAGAAGATAAAATACAAGCCATGATGACCCAGTCTTGCTGTCAGTACGATCCAGTCAAGTAAGTGTTGGCAAAGTCCTGTCTGTTCTGTGAAGACTGTGGAGACATTGCAGAGATGGTTGTTGGAACAAGAGGGATGCATGCATACCATTTTCTTTTTCTCCCCAAACCCTTTTAGTTACGTGAAGAAACCCCTGGCTACACCTCCACCATCCTATGTTTGCTTTCGCTGCGGAAAACCTGGCCACTATATAAAGAACTGTCCAACAAATGGGGTAAGATTGTGGGGGGCTTCTGGTGACACTTGGTTTTTAATAGTTTTACCTTGGCAGTTACACAGCAATTACATGGACCCCCTATGAGGAATTGTTTCTCTTGGGCTGAAATACAGAGGTTGTATGGCAGTGGTGCAAAGCCCTTCAAAATTCCAGGGAAAGCTGGAGATTTCAATGGGAAATTTTCTTTCTTTGAGGTCACAGACATTACATATGTCCATAGATCTTTCTCGGTGAACTTTAATGCATATTTTTATATACTTCAATGTTACTGCAAGGTTTTTTTTGTCATAACTCTTTTTAATGACAGTTTGCATTTTTTAGTATTTTGTAGGAAAAAATGACATTTCTCTTGGCCCCAACTATTGAATATTTGCATGTTATAATTACACAAGTCTCTGGTTGAGTATTCATGCCATTTAAGGTTACTCACTGAACGCACGGGCATCAGCTCCGAATTCAACCTTCGTGTGTAGATGGGGAATACCAGTTTCCCCAGTGGCCGATCCAGAGCCCTGCATTCAGCTCTCCCTCTGAACTGCCCTTTGGAGGAGGAGGGGGTTTGTGCCTCTCCTCTGAGGGGACGGTGAGCTGAGGGATATTTCACCCTTCAGGACCCTGAAGTTAAGCCAAAGAATATCAACTGAGCTCAGAACACTGCTCGGGCCTTTGGAGCATGCTGGCTGTATTCATTTGGGAAAAAGAGTATTTCAGTCGAGCAGCCCTTGGGCTAGCTAAAAGGAGAGGATTAAAGCTTTTGCTGCTTAAAATAGTGGTTGAAATGCCATTTTAAGTGTGGGTCTTGAGATATGTCTGCATTTCTTTTCTTAACAGGACAGTAATTTTCAGTCTGTTCGCAGACTTCGAAAGAGCACGGGAATTCCCAGGAGTTTCATGGTGGAGGTGGAAGATCCCAATATGAAGGGTGCGATGCTGACACCGACTGGAAGATATGCCATCCCAATTATTAATGCGTGAGTATGGAATTAGCTGGTCTGACCAAAAAGTGAAGGAGGGAAGCCAAGTGTCCATGTCTGAGTGGCAACGCCACCAAGCTGGCCAGCATCTGTAATTATGGGGGAAGAAGCACTGTCGTTGTATCTTCACCTTAAAATCTGTGATGATTTCTAATATTAAAATGGGGCAGTCCTGCTGTTCAGGCCCCTGAACGCTGGGTAAGCTTTTGGTATGCTAAGAACCCCTATTTCTGCAAAACATCTCCGTCGTGTTTACGGTGGCATCATTCTTTTTGAAAGCTCCTTCTGCTCCTGTTTTGTCTTTGTAAGGCTTCTTGCAGAATTTAACAAACAGCTGTTGGACTGAGATCCCCTCCCCCTCTGCCGTTTGCCCAATCCCATGTGTGAAGCAGAGGGATGTTTTCCTGTTGCTGTAAGCTAAGAAAACACTGGTGTGTGCTGACAAGGGTGGCTGTTTTAAAATGCACTTGGGAGCACCTCTGTTTTTCTGTCATGCATCTCCTTTTGCAGAAGCTGTAACATAGATTTCCGCCATTTATAAAACATGATTAGGCGGAGACTGACTTTATCCTGAGCCTGCGATTCACATTCACCCTCTGGTGAAAGGAGACGTGGGATTCATTTCACCCGGTCTCTAGCTGTCAGAAAATGATTTCTGTAGTCTGAGCTAATTTCTTAGTTGATCCAATGAAGGGAAGAGCTCTGCAGAAGGAAAATTGTTCTCCCCTCCCTTTTCTAGTGCTCTGGCTATAGGAAAGTATTTTAAACTAAATGCCTGCATTTTTGAAGGCTAATTTGGAGTGAGAATGCCACCTACTGTCTTCACTGGATAAAACGAAAAGCTTGGGAAAGTTCTCCTTTACCCATCTGTAACTTTTTTTCTTTTTCCTTCCCCACCCCCCTCCAGGGAAGCGTATGCCAGAGGAAAGAAGGAGAAGCATCCCTTTCTACCTGAGGAGCCGTCCTCTTCCTCCCTCTCCTCCTCCTTAGACAGTCGTGTTCCAGAAGAGCTGTTATGTTTCATTTGTAAAGAAATCATGGTGGATGCAGTTATTATCCCCTGCTGTGGAAACAGTTTCTGTGATGAGTGTAAGTGTTACTCCCATGTTTGTCAATTCAAAACATCACACCTGATCTTCTGGAAGCAGAAAGATTGTAACATTCCTTTCTTACCAGCTCTGTTTACTACTTAAGTATACCCCAAATAGGAAAGGACTCTTCTTGTAGTCAGGAAAAAAATAAGGCAGAAGGCGTTTTTCCCTTTCTATGCATCATCTAGTTAAACCCTCTTTACATGCGGAAGGATGAGCACGAGAAGAGTGCGTAATGGTGCAGCTGATTGCAGTATTCGCTATCAAATGCATTTAGTTTGTGCACAGTCCTTTCTCTCATACAAAACTCTAGAGCCAGTGCTGGTGACTTGCTGTGGTCTGCAGCAAATGGCTCGTTAGGCATTTAATCCACATTCTTCTCCAGGGGAGAGCTGGTTAAAACTATCAGAACTTGAACCTACTCATGGGTTTTGGAGATGTGTCTTATTCATTAACCTTGAGGTTGGTGACTTCTCACTCTGCTGGACAGTGGAGAACAGACTAGTCAAAACATCAAGACACGGCCTACTCTACATCTTCAAATGTTACAGTAGTGAAATATCAAAGCTGGGCAGCTATTTCCTGCATCCTCGAAATTTTTTACACTGCTGAACATTGCATGCTCTCAGTTCTCAACTTCGTGCTCTCAATTCAGCACCATATTCACCCATTAACCATCTACAGGCTTTTAGAACTGAATAGAACCCCCAAAATTTCCTTAGTTTAGCTAAAACCTGTTGTGATGATTCTGATTATACCCAGGTGTTAGAACAGCATTGCTGGACTCTGAGGAACATACGTGCCCATCGTGTCATCAGGCAGATGTTTCTCCTGATACTTTAGTTGCCAACAAGTTCCTACGCCAGGTAATGCGGTGACTTTTAGAAAAACTCTAAGAAAAGTCTGGTCAGTCAATTAGCTGAAAGGGAAGAAAATATTAATTTACATCTCCTTAAACAAGGCTAAATGGAATAAGGCTAAATTTACTTTGCAAATACATTACCTGCTGTTACAGATGCTGACAACTCTTGAGAGACAACCTAGCAAACTCAGCTCACACTTGTGTTTAACAGGATTGACTCGGTTTCAAATTGAGTGTTAACACTGAAGAGCTTTACGTACAGATAGTCTGAGTTACCAATCCGTAGCCCCAGTGCGCAGTGGGATGTGTGCATATATCACAGAAGGGTTTGGCTTGGAAGGGACCTTAAAGCCCATCCAGTCCCAGCCCCTGCCCCGGGCAGGGACACCGTCCACTAGCCCAGGCTGCCCAAAGCCCCGTCCAACCTGGCCTTGAACCCTGCCAGGGAGGGGGCAGCCACAGCTGCTCTGGGCAGCCTGTGCCAGGGCCTCACCCCCCTCACAGGGAAGAATTTCTCCCTTAGATCTAATCGGAATATATCTGTATGTTGGTTTGTTTTAGGAAGGACAGTATGTATGGGAATACACCAGTAATTTTACTCTGTGGAGACTTCTGTTCATCAAGCTGCTGAAGGTTCATGTTACCTCTTCGTAAATGTTTTTCTGCCTCTAGGCTGTGAACAACTTCAGAAATGGCACTGGTTATGCACAGATTATCCAGAGGCAGCAGCAGCAGCCACCAGCACCTCCACCAGCACCCGTGGCTCCTGCTGCGCTGGTGGCTGCCATGGAACGTACTCGACCTTCCCCGCTGTCGGTCCGTGGTTTGTGGGAAGAGAAGGTAGGTTTTCTCTCACCATATGCAGTGATTCTTGTGTTTAGGTAGAGCTTATTTTCCAACTGTTTGCACCAATTCACAAGGGCTATCAGGATCCTGGACTGGGACAGAGAGCATCACCAAGTCTTCTGGGCCCCCAGGGACGATCAGTACCCACAACTGGTAAGTAACCGTAACTTACAAATTGCTCTTAAAAAATTATCTTCAGGTAAACTGAAAGGGATTTTTTTTCTCTCCCCATGCCTGAAGGTCATCCAGTGAGAGCCGGCAAAATTCGCTCGGCAAGTGGCAGGCCAGACTGGGAAGTGTAAGTAGGCTACAGAAATTCAATATACTGCTGCTTGTAACCTGTTAAAGGAGGCCATAACACAGAACGGACACAACAGCTGGTTTATAAGGGAATAAGTAGGCACAGATTGTTGTTTCTTTAGAAGCTCAAATCGAGGATGCCCGCGCAGTGAACGTACCCAGAGGACGCAGGGCCCAGCACTACCAGCACCAACACCGCTCTCTGTGCCGGTGCCTCCACCTCCTTGTATCCTCCACCCCCCCCAGCACGTCCTCTTCCCCCGGGGGTACCGCCACAACCTCAGTTCCCACCTGGGCGGCTCCGTCTGCTGGGTGCACTCTCCCTCCTCCAGGATATCCCCCAGCTCCTGCAGACACGTCACCAGCTTGAGGACCAGCAGCAGTTCCAATGGCTCATTCACATGCCATCCCAATGGCACAAGCTCCTCCTTTGGACAATCGTAGAGTCACTGAGTTTGGAAAAAAACATTAAGACCATCGAGTCCAACCGATAACCCAACCCTGCCAAGTCCACCACTAAACCATGTCCCTCAGCGCCACATCTACCCGTGGATGGTAGCTTGGGCAGCCTGTTCCAATGCCTGACAACCCTTCCGGTGGAGAAATGTTCCCCAGTAGCTGATCTAAACCTCCCCCGGTGCAACTGGAGGCCGCTGCTTCTCCTGTCGCTTGTGACTTGGGAAAAGACACCAACGCCCACCTTGCCACAACCTCCTTTTGGGTAGCTGTAGAGGGCGATGAGGCGTCCCCGCAGCCTCCTCCTCTCCAGGCTAAACGCCCCCAGTTCCCTCAGCCGCTCCGCACAGGACTTGTTCTCTAGACCCTTCACCACCTTCCTTGCTCTGCTCTGGACGCGCTCCAGCCCCTCAGGGTCTGTCTGGAGGCGAGGGGCCCAAAACTGAACACGGTATTCGAGGAGCGGCCTCACCAGAGCCGAGACAGGGGCACCGTCGCTCCCCTGGTCCCGCTGCCATTTCTGACACAAGCAGGGTGCCTTTGGCCTCCCTTATCTCGGGAGGAGTTTGACAGAGAACGACGAGACTTAAAGAGGAGTGGGGGTTTGGCTCAGTGAAGTTGGGCTGGTTTTCACGTCTGTGTTTCGATGGGCTGTCGGACGGCAGTTACACTCGAGTGCATCTGACATCAGCAGAAATGACAGAGTGTTTTCTCCCACAGACGTTCTGGGTGCAGGTGGTAAACATGCAAAACTAAAAGAAGGCAAATGTCATCCTAAAACTTTCCCTAAGACTTGTAGGAAGAATTCTACACTGGTTTTGCTTAAATAGCATGTCCACCTTTGCATCTGCAAGCAGTATGCATCTTCTCATTCTGGCTATGTTTTGTTTCTTTTGTCTTTGTGTAATAAAGGTCAAGCTGTAATTGTGATAACGGTCAAATTTATTTTAACAGGGAAAAGAAAAAGTCCAGGCTTGATGAGTTCACAGCTGGTTCGGGAAGGGATGGAATATAAAGAAGAGTCCGAAGGTGCGTTCGATTTCCAGGTAACTGCTTTACCTGTCCGTAACGGAGGAGCAGGCTGGCTAGAGGGATCTCCGCTGCCCCTCTCCAGGTGGATGGGGTGATTCCAGGGATTAGCAGGGAGAGGGTTCCGTATGCAGGTTACTAGCTCAGCTACGGCAGAGATGACAGTTGACCGAGAGTTACAGTTTGGCAGCAGTGGCTGAGGAGCAGGTGTCTCTTTCACTAAAGCTTCTCTGCAGCGACACCCTTCGGCTCCTGACAGCCCTGAGGAGGCCAGAACCTGAAGAGGTCCAGTGCCGGGATTTTCTGCGTCTCCCTGTTCTGGGTGTAAGCGTTACCTCAAAGCACCTGGGAGGAGAGATGGGAGAGAAATTGCCTTCATCTCCTCTTTGGTTTATCTCCTGTGGGTACACGGGGAGGTGTTAACCTGGACTGCACACCGGTGGCTTTCCGAGGGATTCCTGGGCATTGATGGATTTTCTGAGGAACTAAAAGATCAGACTTGTTTGTGAGGAAATCTTAAATGGGTGAAGGACTTTGAGAGGAGGAATGATGCTAACGAACATATGCGGGATAATGTGAAATGGTTCTTTAAAACATCGTGAAAGAGAAACTTGTGAAGGAAAAACTTGGGGTAGCTGATGTTTCCCGTCCCCAGAATTCCCTTGGGCAGGAGTCTGAAGAGCTCTCCCCTACTAGTGCCGTCAGCATCTCTCGTGGAGTAACGGCGTTGAGTCCTATCACTAGAAGCTGACTTCAGAAGCTTTTAGAAATTATTTTTCCTGCAGTGCAGCCACTACCCTTGGCTAGAGCCAGCGGTATGTGAAAATTTTGCTAGGACCTCTGGGCTGGAAGTGTGGGTTAAATGCTCCTGTGTGTCAGATCGCAGTACCCGTGTTTGGCATCCTGTACAAATTGCCCAACAAGTAGTGACATGGTGGCACATGGGATAGAAGCCCGTGGAAATAGAGGTTCCCTTCCTCTGTGTGTTTGCACTAACAAAGCAGCGGCTGTTCTGCCTTCTCAGCAGAAACTTTCACACGTTGGCAAGTTCTTCAGTTTGCAGTGGTAGTGTGTCAGCAGCTGAAAGAAGCTTTGACATAAATAAGCACATGGAGAGTCAAAAAGCAAAAGAAAGTGGGAGGAAATAAATGGGGAGAGTGACTGCTTAGAATTAACTTTATTTTGTTGTGTGTTGTGTTTTCTGTTAAGGTCCAAGTCTGCACCTAGAAGTTCACCCACCTAGTGTGAGGGAAGATCACGTCCTTCCTGCCCCTGCTCCTGACTTTCTGTTGGATTCTAACCTGGCTGAGCTTATCATTATTTTATTTTTAGTAATACAATTTAGTAACATGATTATTGTATGTAAAAATTATTAAGACAGGTTTTCAAACAATAAACAACACAGGACAGAAAGAAACCTGGCTTGGTGTGTGGTTAATTAGGTTTGTTGGATATTACAAGCTGTGTCAGGTCACTGGAAATGAACTGGGTTGGTCAATAGAGCAGACAGCTCACTTCTGTGTTTTCTGTCTCGTATTGTGTGAATCAGAAAGCTCAAGAAATTAAAGATAAGAAAAACTCAGGAAAGGTACAAAGAGGCAACGGTTACTAAAGACATACACCTAAGAAAATACGCCACAGGTTAGTTGCAGGAGTGTTTGTCCAGGAAACAGCAGCAGGTTGCTGACAAACTCGGGGTGCAGCGAGTAGATTCCCTCTCCACGGTTTAAGGCTTCTCAGTCCTTGGAATGAGACCTGAGAGGGCTCTGTGGGTTTTCTCCTCCTCCAGCTCCAAAGCGAGCTCTTTACCACCCAAAGTGGGCTCTTCATCCCGTCATCGTAACGTCGCTGCCACACAGCTTTGAAGAAGGAAGGATTGGGGGGGGACAGTGAATGAAGGTGATTTTTTGGGGAGGGAGGGGCGTGTGGGGGGGTGTCAGGCAGAGGGTTGGTGCTGAGGAGAAGAGCTGCTTTTCTCTAGCAGTCTTGCCCCTTTGGAACCACCAACCCCCCAGAGCCCCCCAAAATCCGTGGGGATGCCCAAAAACCCCTTGAGGCCATCCAAAATAGTGGGGAACACCTCAAGTTCCCCTAGCATACCCCTCAACCGCTTGGGACCCCTAAGCCCCTCTGGGACCAACAAAACCTCCCCAGCAACCCCCCAAAATTGGGAGGACCCCTCCTTAGCCCCCCCAAGAACCTCAATTCCCCACTTGGAACTCCCCCACTGTCCCCTGCAGGGCTCTGGGGAAGGTCCCGGTGATGTCACCCCTTTTCCTGCACCCCCGATTCCCCCACTGGGACACCCAAACCCCTCCTCCACTTCCCTACTGTCCCCTGCAGGAGCTTGGGGGGTCCCAGCACTGTCACCCCCCCACACCCCCCAGTTTCCCCCCACACTGTGTCCCTGCTGTCCCCACACCCCCTGCCGGTGGTGGTGGGGGTGCAGGGACAAGGGTGTGGCATTGGTGGGATCCCCCTCAAACTCTCGAGGACACCTGGGAAGGGAGAGGTGCATCCCAAGCCCCCCGCAACCACTCCCCTCAGGTTTGGGGAGCCTGTGGTCACCCGTGTCCCCTCCCCCACCCCCCAGGAAGGGAACCACACCGGGCTGACAAGGAAAGTCACCAACGGCCTCCACTGGTACATCAACGGCATTGTCCAGGATGGGGGACACAGGGACACCCCGGGGGGGCCATGGGGACACCCCACACACCTCTCAGGGTCTCCTTAAGTCCCCAAATTGTCACCCTGGGCATGGGAGGGCACACGGGGACACCAAGGTGGCTCTTGGGGACATCCCCGTCCATGAGCTGTCCCCTACGTTGATGCCCCAAGACCCTGAGGGACCCCAAGGTGGCTCTTAGTGATGCCCCCATCCTCAGGGTGTCCCCCACATTGACACCCCATGACTTTGAAGGGACACAAGAGACCCCAAGCTGGCTCTTGGGGACGTCCCCATCCCTGGGCTGCACCCCACTTTGATGCCCCACAACTGGGAGGGGACCAGGGTGGCCGCAGGGCGTCTGTGGTGACGTCTCCATCCCTGGAGTGTCCCCAGCGTTGACGCCTGTCACCTTACAGGGTAATTTGGCAGAAAATAAACCCCCTTGCGTCTCAGTTTATCCTCAGGTGTCAGAGGGGCTGGGGGCGGCTACGTTTAGATTCTGAGTGATACCAACTTGTCACTGTTCTTGTCACTTGCTCCATCCAGCCTCCACCCTCCCGCGTGACTCTGGGCTTGGGTTTCCCTCCTCAAGCACCTCGACTCAGCCCTGACACCCCCTGGAAAGGGTGTTGGGACAAGGGACGATCCCAAACTCCCCCCTGAGGATTCACCTCAGAACAACCGCTCCCCGCTTCAGAATATCCCGTGGCAGACTCAGTCACAAGAGAGAAAATATCTTTTTATTTTATAGGGCAAGTGCGGGGCCCCGGAGGCACAGCGGTCCGGGCAGTGACCACGAGTCGGCACCTGCAAGGGCAGAGTCAGAAAGCTCTGGTGAGTCCCTGGCGGCAGGAAGGGGCAGGGCTGTGCTGCCTCTCTGGGAACACCGTGTGTGAGGGATTGCTGACGCCCCGACAGAGCTGCTGCCGGCGCTGCCTGCGGGGCGGCTCTGGCGCCTCGTCCCCCGGGCAGTGCCCCTCGAGCCCCGAGCGCGCGCAGAGACGCGCAGGGCCCCTGTGCCACCCGCAGGGCTCGGCCGGGAGCCCCCGGGCCCCGCCAGGGAGTTATGGCCAGAGCCCGCGCAGCACCGGGGCACCTCGCTGCCCCTCGCCAGCGCCTGGGGCTGACGGAGAGCAGTGTGGAGAGGGGGGAAAGATGGGCAGCAGAGCCCGGCACGCACCTGGCCTGCCCGACCTCTGCCCCTGCCGGCGGCTCTGTGCTGGTCCGTCCCCACAAGAACCTTCCCTCTTCCTCCTCTTCTTTTCCGGGCAGCCGTCGCTCTCCTCTCCCCAGGCCGCTCTTCTCTTCCGGCTCCTCTTCTTCTCCTGGTCCTCGGCAGAGCCTGAAAATCTTTCCACCCCACAGTGGGATTAGATAGAGAAAGCCACAGCCCGCGGGAGTCAGTTCTGATTTTAACCAAAGCCAGCTCATTTTACCTTCGTTCCTCGGAAAGCCTGGCCAGTTGTTCTGGGCGCCCCAGGGACTCTGCCGTGCTCTCGGAGGTGGATGGAGGCAAAGCTGGCCGTGCCTAAACCAGAAATGTCACAGTTGGCATGTGGCAAGGAGTGACCTGGGGCGGTAAGGGACTCTTGCTAAATTGGTCCCTCAGCTCTCCCGAGGAGATGCCTGGGGCTGGTTTGCATCAGCCACAGTTCACACAGTCCCCCTGCTGACCCACAAACAGCCCTGAGGAAGCTCTGACAAAATAGGGCCTGAGCAAACCCCCCTGAAGTTGACAACTGCTCTTCTCTGACTTTCTGTGGGCCTTTGGCTGATCAAACACCTGCCGAGTGCATTTGAGACACCACCGTGCCGATTTCCCTTGCTATGTATCATCCCCAGGGGCGGAGGAATAACCCAAACCCACACCAGCTCTACTGCCAGGCCGAGGCACGGCAGCGACTTGGCCTCATCGGAAACTCCCCTCCTGCCCCAGACACGCTGTCACCGTGTTGGGGGAGCTGACGTACCTCTCCCCTTTCCCTCTCCACCGCTCTATCTCCCCCAGCTCCTGTGAGGACACCAAGCAGAGAGGGGGGTGCATGCAGCAAAGCTTCTGCCCGACGCTCGGTGTCCACTTTGCCTGCAGGGACACTTTGCTCTTCCAAACGCAGATCTAGAAAGCCTTCTCAGCCTTCTGCCCTCTATCCTTTCAAAAGCAAGATAGAGAACCGTGCCAGAAGTCCCTTGACTCCATTCGATGCAGCCTTAAATCAGGCCATTGCACACCCTGCAGAGGGGAGGTGGGCAGCGCTGCTGGAAACATCGCAGTGCTGCTCCTGGGTCATTGCTTGGCTCTGCGCTGGGTGAGGAGGTCAGAGGAGCGTGTGTGCCGGGTCGGCGTTCGTTGGAAACAGGGAACGGGCAGGTGTGGGGGAGCTGCTTGATACCGTTTGTTCTAGTGAACCCTCTGCAGCGGGCTGGGCTGGCGCAGAGACAGGGCACAGGGCTGGCACAGAGCTAACTTGAACTTGGTTCCAGTCCCATTAACTCCTGTGATGCTTCTGTAGCTCGTTTTTGACTGATTGCTGCTGTCTCCTGTCTCAACAACTGGGATAACATGGCTTGGAGCAAAACACCTCTAAACGATTCAGCTCTAAATGAGCTGTTAGTGCTTCCCGCGCAGGCAGGAAGGAATCCGTGCTGGTCAGCTGGCTCCTTGTGGCCATCAGCAGCGCCTCGGCCGACCCAGCCCTGCCGGTTAATAAGAGCGTGGACTGGAGACATCGGGGGGGCAACCGTCAGAGGTGTCGGTGCCCTGCTCCGCGGACAAGCGTTGGCTTCCGCAGGCCGGGGCGAGATGAGCGCGGTGAGGCCGGGCCCTCGGCTCGTGCTCTGCGGAGCGCCGGGGGTCGGGGGGGCCTGGGCAGACCCCGTGTGGGCCGGGCCTGGGCCTGGCCCCGGCGCTGCAGCCCTGGAGAAACGCTGGAAGGATGGGCTCGGCGACAGCTGTCACCAACAGCTTCGCCTTACGCCGCGGTGTAAATCTGTCAGCGTGCAGAAGATGGCTGCAGCAAGGGGGACAGTCGGGAGAGGGTTGGGCGACTGCAAACGGCGGTGTCACACCCTGGAGAATGGCTGAGACGGGTGATCCCAGCGTCAGGGCAGGGCTGGAGAGCTCGCTTGCTCTGTGATCGGTCTGGCAGCGTTCTGGTGAAGGGCACATCCCCAATTACCTCAGACCTGCTGCTCTGCCATAGGCAACAGATGAGCTGTTTGCTATGAGATTGGAAATTGGGTCCTAAAATTTTTTTTAAAAAGTTAAATCTAAACTTAGTCATTGTTTGGTTTACAACATTCCTCCTATGCAGCATGCCATTATCCAAAGGGTTGTTAACCTTTACAGTCACTTGGGTTTTCAAGGGATTCAGGTGATGTAGCTGATGTGTGCTGTACGATGTCTGCCCGACAGAGTTCTCTTTATAGGAATGAAGAAAAACAAATGACTGCACTCAATTTATTTGCTGAAAAATTATATGTGAATTTTGAAAGCTGCTGATTGCTGCTGCTTTCCATGACTCTGTCTGGTTTCACTATGGATGTTACATTCTAAAGAACTGTTGAATTTGTTATCAGAACAACTGCTGGCACTTTGAAACTCACACTTTGTTCCCTTTGCTTTAACAAAAACCTGGTAAATCAAGATGTGGTTCATGGTTTATTTCCATTTGACAGACTTTCTTACTCTCCTTCAATACTGTCATTTTAAAATTTCATATCACTTTGCAAAGTTTGTTCGTTGTTAGGCAGGACTTTTTACAGACGGAAATAACAGTATGTCAGCGTAAGGGACTGTGTTGGACTGTACGTCTCAGGCATTGCTGTTGCACCACCACCACGTCCTGGCCTCAGTGTCCCGTGGACAGGGAGGAGTACGCTCTGGAGAAGAGGAACTGTCCCAGACAAAACCACAGCCTCCGCCCGCAGTTAAACCGGGGGGAAGAAGACGTGCAGGCCGGCACAACCACGGTCAACGCTGGGGCGTGCGCGCACGGAGGGCCACGAGACAGTGAGCCCCATGGAAATGGGCGGACTTTTGGGAGAAATCGGGGACAATAAAAGGACTGCGTACTCCTCTCTCGGGATCTCTCTCTCTCCCTCACAGCCTTGTCTTCACTTTTGGAGCTTGGAGCACCATCACTTGCACCAGGCCTGAGCCAACAGTACGCTGCTGGATTCGTGGTGGTGGTAATTAATCTTGCTGCATCTCTACCATTCTCCTGCTTAGGGATCCTGACCCTTCCTTTTTCTCTCTGTCCTATCACGATTACCAGTTGTAAGCAAAATAAAGTTCACAAGGTTGTACGGCTTCTGACCTCGTTTGTGTCTTAATCTCACTCTTGGGATCGTTTAAGAACCCTCCCCAATACAAGAACAATGGCTAGGAAATGGTAGTGCTGCGGCAGAGAGCGGAAAAACCTGGACGTACACACCTGCACGAGTACAGCCCACACTCTCGCCCAGACTTTGCTGACAGCAGTCATTTACTATACTGGTAGTAAAAGAATGCCCTAAGCATTCTTTTCAGATTAGGTGTTTGGGCTTTTTTGATATTATTTTCTCAAGGTTGCGAATCTCCCTGCCTTGACTATCCAGACAGCTTATTTAGTAGAACCAGAAACACCAAGACCGGCAAAGTGAACAATTACATGAAACATAAATTAGAAGGTAGACTGAATAACATGAATCCAGGCCCCAGCAAAAGGAAAAGACAGAAAGCAAAAGCTTTGAACAGGGAAATACTTTTCTAATCTCTCATCACAGGTAAGAAACCAAGAAAGAAATTCAGGGGGCCATGCCTGTACAGCACAACCAAAGCCCCGGGGATAACCCTTTTCAACCCAAACTTCACAGAAATATACGGCTGGACCTTGAAGTTCAAGGGAGAAGCCTGTGGAAAGGCAAACCTGCTTGGCAACACAACACTGCAAAACAACCTGTCCTGTTCAGGGGAATGCTTTATTAATTATTTTTTTAAGACTGCGTCCACTTTAGGGATTCTCTTTTGGCTACAGCTGAGACAGCCCAGCCCTGCCCCTCTCCCCCCTAAGAATTTAAAGCACAGGATCGTTGCTCTGTTTGTCACCGTATGTAAAGCTCACCAACTATAAAATTATCATGCCACAGCTCCAAGAAATCACCCAGCAATAATCAGGCCGTACAAAATTGATGTGGACACAGATGTTTAATAGTGACAATTGTCTGGCTCCTCATGGTTTTACACAGACCACTGCTGTCTGGGATAAAAATAAGTTCTATGCAAATGCCTTCATGATTATTCAAAACTCTGCTCCCCTGCAATTAAAAAAAATAAATCTGGCAACACTAATACAGGATCTGAAGCAATCTTATTGCCCAGTGGGATTTTCTATCACTAGACCCAAGTCGTTTCATAAATTGCTTTCTGGAAGAAGAAGCTAATGCACACAGGGCCTCGAAGAGCAACTTTTTCAAAGTGGGAAAGGAAATCTGATGACCAATTACCAGCAACCTCTTTGCCCCATGAAAAGCTGCAGCCAGACTGGAAGTAAGCCAGAAAGCTGTCTTGATGCACATCCCAACCGTGGGCTAAAAGAACTGGGAAGCAACAGATTCAGTTTAAGTACTCTAAATAGCTAATTGTCAATAATTAAGACAGGTATTTCCAAGGAAGCAAGTGTGTGACAGGGCAGGCCAGTGGTTTCTTCATGAAAGGAGAAACAACAGAAGGGCAAATAAAACTCAATCACTGAAATTCGATGTACAGGACACCGGTACAGCTGAAGCTACCTGATAAATGCAAAATCCAACATCTTGCTTCTTATTTACTGCTTGCTGAGCACACAGGCCACATACAGCAAGCTAAGGTGGTCCCACGGCCCAACGGCCGTGTCCCAGGATAAACTACTACCTGGAGTAATCGGACTGTGCACAGCTGACCTGAAGGAAAGGTCAAAAAATACAGCTCAGCTCTACAGACTAAGAATTACTTCCGAGAGTAAAAGCTCTAGGCTTTTATTGTGGCTTAAGGCCACAAAATGCATCTATACACTAAGCATAATTACCCGAGTCTTTCACCATTTTCACTAGAATTAGGTAAATCACTAGAAACTGGCCACAAGCTGGCCCCCAGACAACCCCTTAATCCACAGAGCTCCCCTGCTCCAAGACGCAGCTAAAAGGAGGCAAGTGAAGCTTGGGAGTAAACAGCAAAGCATCCTGAAGGGTTAAATCATCATATAAATCTACCAGAGCTGGAAGCACACAGCCACAATCCATCAGCTGTCTGCATCTTAGAAATATTTCTGTATTTTTCACCAGCTCTCAAACAGAATGCATTATTTGTCATTAGTGCTGCCAGCGCAGACCAAACAGGAGGTTCTACGCGTCCTGGCAAATCGGGATGTGACCCGAGTTGTTCAAACTCTGCTGCTTTCAAAGCTGAGCAACAGCAACGTAATAAACTGGCACCTTGTCTGCTGGGCTTCAGGGGTTCCAGCACTGGGGGCTCCTGCACAAGGCCTCTTCATGGAAGGCAATGGCAGAGGCCAGCCTCAGCCTGGAACAGAAACTGAGGAGAAATTTAAAGCAAATTAGGGTGGGTTTTGTGTTTGTGGTGTTGGTTTGTTTTTTTGGGTTGGTGGGTTTTGGTTTTTTTTTTCTGAAATAAACAATAGAACAAAAGGCTAATAGAATTCTAAATGTACAAAGATTAAAAGGGTTTATACAGATTTTTCCACAGTGAGAGAAAATTGCACTTGAGAATTACTTTTCATGTTTGACTTTAGTTTGGCTTTTAAGTGATGAATACCACCATGGTATCGGAGCTTTTTTTAACCACCTCAAGGATCAAGGAGAAGAGTAAAGAGTTAAGAACATTTGAAAGAAAATCTGCTTTTGTTGCAGCGTCCTCATGCGTTCTCATGCTGAGTTCCACTCAGCAGTTTGTAACTTCTGTTCATGCAGAAGCTGCTTAAGCCACCCCATCAAGTTATTGTTACCAAGACAGCAAGAAGCAGTTCTAAGCAAAGCAATAAGTGGTTTTCTGTTGGAGAACGGCTTGCAGAGAGCAAGGCCATGGGTCTCTGCAGGAGCTGGTCACAGCCACCTGAGGTAAACAGAGGAAAAAACCCAGGGTACAGTTATGCCTAACAAAGGACTGTTATGTTAACAAAGAGAGAAACTGAGGTACACAATGGCCTTGATGGTAAAACAACCTTGGGAAAGGAGGCAGGCCAGAAGAGGGAAGATGTTGTGACATACCTGAAATGCCACAAGGGGCTGGGATATTATAATGTAGCCTTTTACATGTATCCAATAGATTTGTGAGTAGTATGCATGGTTATTGTAGAGTGCTTATATAAGGGGTGACTTCTTTCAATAAAGTTGAAGCTTGCTCTATCATTCACATTGAATCGGCTGCTTGCTTCCTCCGCCCGCAGCAGTTTTCCACAACTTCTCTTGATAGTATTGCTTCTGCAGGGGCAGGGGAATTAATCAACAATTCAGTATGAAGGCTATGCAGGTGTGATCCCAGAAGAGGGAGACCAAAGTTGAGCAGTCAATTAGAATGCAGACAACCTGGTCACAAAAAATACATAAATCAGCTTTCAGGAAAACCCAGATCTCAAATCGATTCTCCAGTAGGAGGCCCAAAAATATTGCTGGTCAAACGACTGGCAAAATCGTTACTAAACATAAATGCCCCAATTTCAGCAGAAACAGGCCCCATGTCCAGCAGCACAGCATTGTTCTGCCAGAGAGGAAACACTCCTCCATCCCTAGTTACCAAGTGACTCAAAGTAACTTAAAAAAAACACCATTACAGACACGTTTCATCAGAGCCCCAAGAAAAAAAGTTGCAAGGCTTGCTTTTTATAAACAAACCAACAAAAAAATCCCAAGATGCCAAAGCCTCTTGAACAAACTCGTTTGGTACCAACCTTAAAGTACTGAATGAAGAAACTGGATTGGATGTCAAAGGTTGGTTTTCAAGACAGAGTCTAACCAGGGGAACTTAAGCCCTGTTTCCAGTAAAGCATGTGGGTACCAAACCTTAACGACTCCCTGCTTCAGAGCTCTGGCCATCACGGAAGACCAGAATAAGGCAGCACTGCACAGAAAGATCACAAACCATTTAAGCTGTTCGTCAATCCCGCATTTTTATAGCGTTCACTGCCTACTTGAATAAGCAAATTACTTAAGAACAATTACACTCACTTCGGTCAAGTCAAAAGCTTTGCAATTCTGTGTAAGGCTCACTTTCAGAAGTGGTGTTGGGGAACTGGAAACAGGGCTTTGGGGTGTGTCTGGGGATAAGTGCTGAGAGAGGAAAACATCCTGTCAAGTGGCAGGTTAGTAGAAGCTGTAGGACAGCTTCTAGCCACTGGAGCGAGAGTTTAATGAGCACTCAACAATCTAATGGTGACATATCAACTTTTAAACTCCGGTTTTCCCCCTCAGCCGTTTAGGTCTGAGCAGTGAGGCACAGGGAGACATGGACCCCCAAGTGAGCCTGTCGATAAACCTCCAGCCCCTGCGGTCACACCTCACTCCGCTGCCTCCCCTCTCTCAGCGCTCCAGGCCGCGCTGCCGCGCTGCGGGCAAACCTCTCCCGGGGCCGCTGCCTTTCGTGCCGAAGGCCCCTGGAACCCCCCAGCCCGGCCTCGGCAGCCGGGTTCGCTGTTCCCTCCCGCTCTCCTCCTTACTCCAAGGCAGAAGCAGAGTCCCGGCGGGTCAGGAGGCACCGGCGGGTCCCTCCTCAGGCGACCCGGGGGGAGCTGCCGCCCGTGCCGGTACCGCGCCAGCTCCCACCGCGGCCGCCCCCCCCCCCGGCCACAAAGGCCCGAAGCGCGGCGGGGCCGCCCCGCGCCGCCCGCCCCGGCCCCTCCCGCCGCGGGGCCGCCGCCGCCCGGGCCCCGCCGCCCTCCTCGGCCGCGCCCCCGGCCCCGACTCACCGGCCCCGCGGCTCCGGCCGCCCCGGGCCGCCGGCGCCACGGCCACGGGCAGCGCCGCCGCCGCTCCCGGGCCCGGCCCGCGCCGCTGGACCGGCCCCGGCTTCGCATCGGCGGTGACAGACCCGGAGAAAGGCGCCGCGGCGGCCCCTTTAGAGCGACCGGCCCCGACCGGCCCCGGCCCCGGCGGGAAACAAGGGGCTGCCCCGTCAGCGGGGAGCGGGGCGGCGGCAGAGGGGATGTGGGGCCTGGGTCGGCACCCTGAGACGTCCCCTCCCGTCCCCGCCCGGCAGCTCCGGCAGCCGAGGCCACAGGGCAAAGCCCGCTGCCTCTGCCCCAGGCTGCCTTGCCCTGGGGGCTGCTGGCAGGAGGGGACAGCGGGTGGTGACAGCCTGGGGGGGACAGGAGGTCGGGCCCTGACGGGCGCGGGGCTGTTGGGAGGGACCCCACAGGCCCAGGGGCTGGCGGGAGGGAGCTGATGCTGCGTGGTGAAGGCCTGGACAGTGACAGGGGGGACACCACAGGCCATGGGGGTGGCAGAACTCCAGGCAGGGACAGCCCCGGGGGTGGCAGGAGGGACACCGGGCAGGCACAGCCCCGGGCGGTGACAGAACACGGGCCTTGTGTCACCATGGGCCGGGTCATAATGCCGCGGGGTGGGCGTGGCAGTGCCGTGGCCGTCTGTGGCGACTCGTTGCCGTGGCAGTGGTGGTGGCAGGTCGCAGACTGTGCTGCTGGAAGCCTGGGAGCGCTGCCCGTGAGAGAGGGAGCGGAGGCTGATCCGGGGCCGCGGGGCCTCTCCCATCGCCCATCTGCTGGCCCGGGCTGCCAGGAGGAGCCGGGTGGGCGCTGCCGCCGCAGCCCAGCTCCATCGCTGAGGGTCCCGGGCCGGAGGCTTTGCAGGGGCCGGGGCCAGGGGCTGGCAGATACCACCTGCCACGCACGGCAGACGCTGTCAGGAGCAGGCGTCGCCAGGACCAGCCATGCCGTGCGTCCATTATCAGTTCTTCTCCCAGCTGCGCCGCGACACTGTCACCTTCAGCGGCCTCCACATCTCCGTCGGCAACCTGAAGCGCGAGATCATGGGCCGCCAGAAGCTGAAGGCGGCCAACTGTGATCTGCGGGTCACCAACGCTGAGACCGGAGAAGGTGCGTGGGGGCGGCGGGCGCGGGGCCTCGGGCACTGCCCGGCTGGCGGCGCCCGCGGCCTGCGGGACCACACGCTGCTCTCTGGGGCTTGTCCCCACGTGCCGTGAGTCAGCCCGGGGCCTGACCCGCCGGCGTACGCGGAACCGGCGCCAGCAATTTGGTGGGTTGGGAAGGGACCGTGCGATTCGGCCACCGTCGGTGGCTGTGGCGTTTGTGGGGACCTCACAGAGCCGTTCCGATCTGTTTGTGAGACAGGGAGCTGGGCGTAGAAGACTTCCTGCTCGATGTGCAATGGGTAGTGCTTGCCGAAGCCCCCCCTGTAGCCACTTACTGGCCATCACTGGCAGTAAAACAAGCTTTGTGCTAGAAGGGAGTAGGAATCAACGATGGTGTTGGCTCCAGCTTTGTTGAACATTTCTGTTGGAGCTCTGCTTGGAGAACTGTCAAAAGTAGCCCTCTTGAGTGTGATGTCACTGCTCAGCCTGCAGATGTGGAGTCGTGGCCAGGCAGAGTGACACTGCTTCGCAGCTCCTGGTACCTGCCAAGGCTCTGCTAGGGGATGCTGCTGCCTGCGGGGAACAGGTTCCTGCTGGCAGATGCCAGTTTTGTCTGAGAGCTGTTAGGCTAAGCTGGCAGCTGTTAAAGAGCAAACAGAAATTTCCAAGGACTTCAGGAATAATGCTCCGGTTTTAGTCCTTTCCTATTTAAAAACAAAAAAGTTAACTTTTAAGTCGACATTGTTTGACTTCACCAGATTTCATCATTGACACCAATTTCATCACCAAAATGAACTCAATGAGTTGAGGTGAAGGAAAATCAAATGTATCAAAGCCAACAGGTGCCAGGTCCCGGCACAGAACTACCTCGGCAGTGTACTCCGCTGTTTGTAAACCCTCTTCCACAAATTCTCTGCCTCGGTGACCAAGCTAGTGGGAGGATACTTCAAGTCCCCCCCACAGATATGTGCCGTGATACGTGCCCTGTGCAAATAAAGCCTTTACCTCACCAGGTTATTGTCACTCTTCAGTTTTCAGCTGATCCATTTAAATGTGTACTGATTGACCTGTAAGGGGAATTCATTTTTCTATCAGTCTGCTGTTAGATGGCTGGAGGTCTCCTCCCTGTGCACTTCACCAGTGGATGGAAAACAAGCATGCATCTCTCTCTATATATATCTCTGCATGCAAGGACAGTGTGTTCAGAAGGCAGATGTCAATGGTTCTCTTCCAATGGTCAAAGAATTGCCACAAAATACAAAAAGAGGACCCCCTCCCCTTTTTGCCTCATACACCTGTTGTGCATGTCCCAGCTGACCTCTGCAGGCTTGCAGAACTGGCGAATAAGCGCACTGGTTGCTGTCCTCATACACACAGCCTCCCTCGCAGAGAGGTGCTGCCACCTGCAATCTTCTGCAGACCCAGCACAACCCTCAGCGGGGCACAGGCCTAGCAAACTCCTGCCTTTTTGTGAGGCCACTGTTGCTTATCCTGTGCCTCTGAAATCTCAGTCCAGTGGTTTGTGATCTGGACCAGAAAGAGCACTCCGTATGACTCCGCTCAGCAGGTGGAAACAGCTGCTTTGGGCTTCCAGAGCTGCCGCTGGCATCACGTCCCCGTTGCTTGTCAGCCTCAGTGGTGTTTGAGCTCCTCCGACATCAGAAAGTCCCGGCGCAGGCCTGTCTTGACAGGTGGCTGCGTGATGGTGAGATTCCCCATCTGAGCAGAGCTCTAGGCGTTGGTTTCAGGGCATGACTTCTGTAAAAGCTTCGGGTTCTGTCATTAGTAGTACTTTCACAGCAACTTTGGCTTTCGGGCCATCGTTCTGATTTGGCCTCCAGAGGTGAGGGCTTTTAGTAGTTAGGACTGGAGGCAGATGACAGGGAATGGCTGCTGATGGCGCTTTAAAACATTTAGTCCTATCCAGCTTGTGTAAGTACAATATATAAACCCTTCTCATGGAGACGTCTTTAAGTTTGAAGCTTACTCATGGAAAGATCTTCACATTTGAGGCCTACTCAGTCCGAGTGTCTCAGGTAGCTCCTCCTCTTCAAAAGAGGGACACGGTGTAAGCCATGGCAAAGCATGGAGACCCTCAGGCACACACTGGTTTCAAAAGGCTTTTCAGAAGGCTTGTCTTTGTAATTGATTTGAGTCTCTCTGCTCTGCAAAAAGTGAATTGAAAGAATTCACGTCCCTTTGCCTTATTCAAACTGGATGACTAGCTTAAGAGAGGAGAGACCCCTTTAGTTGGAGCCCGTTCTGCCCTGCCTGTGAAAGCAAGCTCAAAACCCCCTCCGGTTTCTGTGATCCAAACTCTAGCCCTGCCAGTCCCATTTCCATGTGAGGGTACAGCGCTGAGCAGCTGTCAGTGTGGCTGTCGATGGATGAAGCTCCGAGGAGCAGAGAGATGGCGGCTCCTTCTGTGTTCTGTCAGTCCCCAGCACTCGCGGCACGGGGGAATGGTTTTTAGTGAACAGCTCGGAAAGCAACGGGGCAGAGTTTTCGTGCTTTAGCCAAGTGCCTGCTTAGTTGCAGGGCAAGCTGGTCAGACTTTCGAATCTGGTTTATGCGGGTGAGACTTTGCTGTGGTTTGTTTCTCTCCACAGATCTCTTGGGTTTGTAGCCCAGCAGAAGCAAAAGCAACTTAGGGCAGGTCAGGAAAGAACCTCATGCATGAGCACACTCTCCTTTAGGGACCTCTGAGACCATTTTGCTGCTGGCATCCAAACTGTTTGAAAAGAGTGGAAAAGGTTTTGCTGCTGGTGTTTGATATAAAATTTTGCTTTCCTGTCTGTGAAGGGATTCTCTCAAGTGCTATGTAATTACATCTTAATATTCTTACAAACTGACTCATGTTTTCTTCTGTATTGGTGTTGTTTTCAGAATACACAGATGCCAATGCTCTCATTCCTAAGAACTCCTCGGTAATTGTTAGACGAGTCCCTGTTAGAGGAGTTAAAACTACCAGCAAAACACCAGTTATGTAAGTACCCGTAAAGCACTGCAGTCTCTGTCAGGGGTTGCAGTCTCTTAGCCTTTTCTGTGGAGATTAGTTTAGAGAGGCACTCGGCTTGCATCGATCTTCTTTCTCGTGCTTTTATAGGAAAGACAGATACGCATGTTCCCATCTCAGAAGAGTCTGTTTGTCAGTGTTTGACTGTGTCTTGCATTTGGGGGAGGCGGGGTGGGGTATGGCAGGTATTCTTATGCCTCCAATCTGGCTTTTTTGCATACTGGCTCTAGAGGAAAGGGCAACAGTCGCTAATGTGATGGTTGATTGTTTAAGAGCACAAAGCTGTAGCACAGACTTCATCGTTTTGATACTTACACAGCAGAGACAAAATGTCTGAGGACTTCCTCTGGCACTGTTGTGTTCTAGAGCTGTAAGTCTTACAGTAATTGCTGACAAACTACAAATGGGATCTGGGATTTGATTTATGCGTACAAATACATTTCCACATGCAGCACACTATCAGAACAGAATGTCTTGAAGTTTAGGTTTCAGAATCTGCTTTCACTGCTTTTGGCTGGGTGCAAGTGCTTTGTTCTAAGTTCTCATCCCCTTTATTTCTTCTTCTAGAACTCGAACCGAGCCAGCGAATGGAACATCCAGAGCAGTATGTACAAACACAATCTCACACTTTTTTCCTACACATTGCACGTCATTCTAAACAATGTAGCCTCCTATTAATCTCCCAAACATGAAGTTAATCTGTTTTGCAGTGAAACATAGTGTACGTTGTAGAGACCCTGTGTTTGATTCACAGCACAGTGAACACTGAGTAATGCCATCATTTGCACAGTTCTAATGTGAATATTGGTATTTGTGCCTAGTGAGGCATTGTGTTTCATACTGAATATGCTGGAATATTTCCTGGATGACTTTGTGTTGTACAGATAATGTAGGATAGTTTCTAGGTCATGTAGGTTCAAGGTTTGCACAATTCAATTGGTGCTGTGTTCTACACCTCTCTGTCTAGAGCTAGTGTGTTTGTATAGGCTGTTGTGTGCTCTTTGTTTCTTGCAATTAAAATTGTTTGGAGCGTATTTTTTGCCATTTTCGCATTGTATCACTTAGCTTTTGTTTATAGGTACTTTCTTTGCCTAACAGTTTTGGAAGATGTTGTCAAAACGCACTGAGAAACCGTTGTTGTGCCACTTGGTACTTTTTCTTACTTTTGACTTGGTGGTTCCTAGAAATCCCAAAATCAACATATCCCCTAGGTTTTGAGGACAGTTCTGTGCAGCTAAGAATCCTTCCCGTGTCCTGAAATACTTGAGTATTTGTTCCTAAAGCTGTATGACTGAAGTGATGTTGTTTGGCCCCCTCTGAGTACATGAAGGTCTCTATCAGATTGCTGTGAGTTTAAATGTTGTTGGTACCCAAAGTGGTATTCCAAAGTTGTGCATTTGATCTTTCCCCTTTACCCGATGAAATGGTTTAGTTTCACAGTTTGTCTGCAAATGCAAATATCTAAACCCCAGCAGACTGAGTTTAGCTGCTTCTCATGAACCACGTAGGCCCTCTGAAGCGGTCATAGCTTTGGACTTTGTTTTGAACCAGTACAATTACATTCCGTTGGAAATGACTCTTTCCATGACACACGGAGGTTATAGTGCAGACTTTCAGACTGCAGTAGAGGTTAACTTCTGCTATGTTTTGATTGTACAACTTGAATATGTGTTTAATTTTTTGTGAACAGATTGAGGACTCTTCTGCAGCCATTCCTCTGGCCCAGCTCATTAAGGTATGTGTCTATTCTTGTCAAAGGCTTAAACACACCACCCACCCACCCCCAACAAAAAATCCCACTTGCTTCATATGTTTAAATCTTGTACGGTGATGTATAACTGGGTAACTGTTATAATGGGAATAAAACTTACTTTTTAATCATTTACAGTATTGGTTTTAACTTTAAGATGTGTATATATTTCCATAGTGTCCCGTAAAGAGTAGTTCCCAGTTTGGGAAGATAGCAGGGGAGTCCCTCAACGTAATGTTGCGCTATAGCTCACCTTCAAGACACAAAGCAGCAGCACTTCAGGAGCTGTTTACTGTTTCTCAGACCTCTTGTTAATTTTGTGTTGGAGACTGACATAATTTTCGCAGAAGAATTTAACTGGCTGCAAGTCATGGACATTTCAGGGGGGGCTTGCACCAGCCAAAATAGAAACGTTTCTGTAGCACGGGCAATTGCGTGGCTACTGTTGGTTTCTAGTCACTGCAGTTATAGATCCACTCTCGGAAAGCTGCACAGTTTCATAACTTGTAGTCTGTGGAGAGCGGACAACACAACCTAATTTGTTTGAACGCAGACTGTGTAAATTGTGTAAATGTGCCTCATTGTTTGCGGGAATATACCAATGTGTGAGTGCAGTGTGTTAGCAGAGGTGACATTCTGAAGCTGTTGTAATGCCAGGGTTTGCTATGGAACTGCTTGTGTTTTCTTCTCAACAATGTGTGACTTTGTCTGGGAAAGCACTAGTGGCTGCACTTTGTGAAAAGGCGAAGTGCGAGCCAATTCAATTACTCGTCTTAAAGAATAGAGGAGGCGGGGCCTAATGCAGAGGAGCTAGTTCTTTCTTCTGAAAATAAAGGCTGGCGTTCCTTTCCAAGAGAGAGAGATCTCTTCCCACTCTCTTCTTCCCTCTCCCACTGCAGAATTAAATTGTGTACATTTGGGGAAAAAACCCCAACGGTTACTTTGGAAAGTAGTCACCAGAAGAAACTGGTCTCTGTTAGTGCTGTCCCTAAACACGTCCTTGGTTCTGTAAACTCATGTGAAGTTTGACTCTACAATGTGAGAAACTGGCCAAGTGCAGGGGACATGCTGTTTGGGCTGCCTACAGCGCATGATGGACAAATTTCTACTGCAAAGAATCTTTTGTCTTGCTGAGGAGTTATAAAAATCTTGATTCCTCTCAATGCTTCTGTGTCTGAAGCTGAATTTCAGCAAGCAAAAGCAACTTCCCCAACTCATAAGTTGTATGTCTTTTTAACGCTGCAAAATATAAACACTGATACTTGCACACATCTGTCTCAATTGAATGTACAGTGGAGATTTTCTCCTTCCAATACTCTGGAACTCAAGAATCCGTTTAAAACTAGTAGATAATGTAATTCTTTCTACACATAGCTTCAGTCCACTTGGAAGACATTTGGGCTGGTTACACAAGTCTTTCTGTAAGGTACAAACAGAGCCTCAGGATTTGAGTGCCCAAAAATGCTCCTTCCAAGCAGGTTCACAGGCCCAGAGACACCGTGTGATGGCGTAAGGGCTCCCCAGAACATCTCTGGGACAGCTCTGGCTCACACAAGCAGTTGCTTTTGTGCAACCCCAGCTCCTGCCGGGCTGCCTTTTACGGGGTTGGGTGAGTCTTTGTCTGGGGAGTTAAATGGGCTTCTAATGTGCGTGTCCCATAATTACCCGTTAAACAGACCGGCAGTCTGGCTGAAGCCAACGCTTCCGAAGAAGATAAAATACAAGCCATGATGACCCAGTCTTGCTGTCAGTACGATCCAGTCAAGTAAGTGTTGGCAAAGTCCTGTCTGTTCTGTGAAGACTGTGGAGACATTGCAGAGATGGTTGTTGGAACAAGAGAGATGCATGCATACCATTTTCTTTTTCTCCCCAAACCCTTTTAGTTACGTGAAGAAACCCCTGGCTACACCTCCACCATCCTATGTTTGCTTTCGCTGCGGAAAACCTGGCCACTATATAAAGAACTGTCCAACAAATGGGGTAAGATTGTGGGGGGCTTCTGGTGACACTTGGTTTTTAATAGTTTTACCTTGGCAGTTACACAGCAATTACATGGACCCCCTATGAGGAATTGTTTCTCTTGGGCTGAAATACAGAGGTTGTATGGCAGTGGTGCAAAGCCCTTCAAAATTCCAGGGAAAGCTGGAGATTTCAATGGGAAATTTTCTTTCTTTGAGGTCACAGACATTACATATGTCCATAGATCTTTCTCGGTGAACTTTAATGCATATTTTTATATACTTCAATGTTACTGCAAGGTTTTTTTTGTCATAACTCTTTTTAATGACAGTTTGCATTTTTTAGTATTTTGTAGGAAAAAATGACATTTCTCTTGGCCCCAACTATTGAATATTTGCGTGTTATAATTACACAAGTCTCTGGTTGAGTATTCATGCCATTTAAGGTTACTCACTGAACGCACGGGCATCAGCTCCGAATTCAACCTTCGTGTGTAGATGGGGAATATCAGTTTCCCCAGTGGCCGATCCAGAGCCCTGCATTCAGCTCTCCCTCTGAACTGCCCTTTGGAGGAGGAGGGGGTTTGTGCCTCTCCTCTGAGGGGACGGTGAGCTGAGGGATATTTCACCCTTCAGGACCCTGAAGTTAAGCCAAAGAATATCAACTGAGCTCAGAACACTGCTCGGGCCTTTGGAGCATGCTGGCTGTATTCATTTGGGAAAAAGAGTATTTCAGTCGAGCAGCCCTTGGGCTAGCTAAAAGGAGAGGATTAAAGCTTTTGCTGCTTAAAATAGTGGTTGAAATGCCATTTTAAGTGTGGGTCTTGAGATATGTCTGCATTTCTTTTCTTAACAGGACAGTAATTTTCAGTCTGTTCGCAGACTTCGAAAGAGCACGGGAATTCCCAGGAGTTTCATGGTGGAGGTGGAAGATCCCAATATGAAGGGTGCGATGCTGACACCGACTGGAAGATATGCCATCCCAATTATTAATGCGTGAGTATGGAATTAGCTGGTCTGACCAAAAAGTGAAGGAGGGAAACCAAGTGTCCATGTCTGAGTGGCAACGCCACCAAGCTGGCCAGCATCTGTAATTATGGGGGAAGAAGCACTGTCGTTGTATCTTCACCTTAAAATCTGTGATGATTTCTAATATTAAAATGGGGCAGTCCTGCTGTTCACGCCCCTGAACGCTGGGTAAGCTTTTGGTATGCTAAGAACCCCTATTTCTGCAAAACATCTCCGTCGTGTTTACGGTGGCATCATTCTTTTTGAAAGCTCCTTCTGCTCCTGTTTTGTCTTTGTAAGGCTTCTTGCAGAATTTAACAAACAGCTGTTGGACTGAGATCCCCTCCCCCTCTGCCGTTTGCCCAATCCCATGTGTGAAGCAGAGGGATGTTTTCCTGTTGCTGTAAGCTAAGAAAACACTGGTGTGTGCTGACAAGCGTGGCTGTTTTAAAATGCACTTGGGAGCACCTCTGTTTTTCTGTCATGCATCTCCTTTTGCAGAAGCTGTAACATAGATTTCCGCCATTTATAAAACATGATTAGGCGGAGACTGACTTTATCCTGAGCCTGCGATTCACATTCACCCTCTGGTAAAAGGAGACGTGGGATTCATTTCACCCGGTCTCTAGCTGTCAGAAAATGATTTCTCTAGTCTGAGCTAATTTCTTAGTTGATCCAATGAAGGGAAGAGTTCTGCAGAAGGAAAAATGTTCTCCCCTCCCTTTTCTAGCGCTCTGGCTATAGAAAAGTATTTTAAACTAAATGCCTGCATTTTTGAAGGCTAATTTGGAGTGAGAATGCCACCTACTGTCTTCACTGGATAAAATGAAAAGCTTGGGAAAGTTCTCCTTTACCCATCTGTAACTTTTTTTCTTTTTCCTTCCCCACCCCCCTCCAGGGAAGCGTATGCCAGAGGAAAGAAGGAGAAGCATCCCTTTCTACCTGAGGAGCCGTCCTCTTCCTCCCTCTCCTCCTCCTTAGACAATCATGTTCCAGAAGAGCTGTTATGTTTCATTTGTAAAGAAATCATGGTGGATGCAGTTATTATTCCCTGCTGTGGAATCAGTTTCTGTGATGAGTGTAAGTGTTACTCCCATGTTTGTCAATTCAAAACATCACACCTGATCTTCTGGAAGCAGAAAGATTGTAACATTCCTTTCTTACCAGCTCTGTTTACTACTTAAGTATACCCCAAATAGGAAAGGACTCTTCTTGTAGTCAGGAAAAAACTAAGGCAGAAGGCGTTTTTCCCTTTCTATGCATCATCTAGTTAAACCCTCTTTACATGCGGAAGGATGAGCACGAGAAGAGTGCATAATGATGCAGCTGATTGCAGTATTCGCTATCAAATGCATTTAGTTTGTGCACAGTCCTTTCTCTCATACAAAACTCTAGAGCCAGCGCTGGTGACTTGCTGTGGTCTGCAGCAAATGGCTCGTTAGGCATTTAATCCACATTCTTCTCCAGGGGAGAGCTGGTTAAAACTATCAGAACTTGAACCTACTCATGGGTTTTGGAGATGTGTCTTATTCATTAACCTTGAGGTTGGTGACTTCTCACTCTGCTGGACAGTGGAGAACAGACTAGTCAAAACATCAAGACACGGCCTACTCTACATCTTCAAATGTTACAGTAGTGAAATATCAAAGCTGGGCAGCTATTTCCTGCATCCTCGAAATTTTTTACACTGCTGAACATTGCATGCTCTCAGTTCTCAACTTCGTGCTCTCAATTCAGCACCATAATCACCCATTAACCATCTACAGGCTTTTAGAACTGAATAGAACCCCCAAAATTTCCTTAGTTTAGCTAAAACCTGTTGTGATGATTCTGATTATACCCAGGTGTTAGAACAGCATTGCTGGACTCTGAGGAACATACGTGCCCATCGTGTCATCAGGCAGATGTTTCTCCTGATACTTTAGTTGCCAACAAGTTCCTACGCCAGGTAATGCGGTGACTTTTAGAAAAACTCTAAGAAAAGTCTGGTCAGTCAATTAGCTGAAAGGGAAGAAAATATTAATTTACATCTCCTTAAACAAGGCTAAATGGAATAAGGCTCAATTTCCTTTGCAAATACATTACCTGCTGTTACAGATGCTGACAACTCTTGAGAGACAACCTGGCAAACTCAGCTCACACTTGTGTTTAACAGGATTGACTCGGTTTCAAATTGAGTGTTAACACTGAAGAGCTTTATGTACAGATAGTCTGAGTTACCAATCCGTAGCCCCAGTGCGCAGTGGGATGTGTGCATATATCACAGAAGGGTTTGGCTTGGGAGGGACCTTAAAGCCCATCCAGTCCCAGCCCCTGCCCCGGGCAGGGACACCGTCCACTAGCCCAGGCTGCCCAAAGCCCCGTCCAACCTGGCCTTGAACCCTGCCAGGGAGGGGGCAGCCACAGCTGCTCTGGGCAGCCTGTGCCAGGGCCTCACCCCCCTCACAGGGAAGAATTTCTCCCTTAGATCTAATCGGAATATATCTGTATGTTGGTTTGTTTTAGGAAGGACAGTATGTATGGGAATACACCAGTAATTTTACTCTGTGGAGACTTCTGTTCATCAAGCTGCTGAAGGTTCATGTTACCTCTTTGTAAATGTTTTTCTGCCTCTAGGCTGTGAACAACTTCAGAAATGGCACTGGTTATGCACAGATTATCCAGAGGCAGCAGCAGCAGCCACCAGCACCTCCACCAGCACCCGTGGCTCCTGCTGCGCTGGTGGCTGCCATGGAACGTACTCGACCTTCCCCGCTGTCGGTCCGTGGTTTGTGGGAAGAGAAGGTAGGTTTTCTCTCACCATATGCAGTGATTCTTGTGTTTGGGTAGAGCTTATTTTCCAACTGTTTGCACCAATTCACAAGGGCTATCAGGATCCTGGACTGGGACAGAGAGCATCACCAAGTCTTCTGGGCCCCCAGGGACGATCAGTACCCACAACTGGTAAGTAACCGTAACTTACAAATTGCTCTTAAAAAATTATCTTCAGGTAAACTGAAAGGGATTTTTTTTCTCTCCCCATGCCTGAAGGTCATCCAGTGAGAGCCGGCAAAATTCGCTCGGCAAGTGGCAGGCCAGACTGGGAAGTGTAAGTAGGCTACAGAAATTCAATATACTGCTGCTTGTAACCTGTTAAACGAGGCCATAACACAGAACGGACACAACAGCTGGTTTATAAGGGAATAAGTAGGCACAGATCGTTGTGGAGAATACATGTGGTAATTAATTATTAAATGGCTTTATTTGAATTGGCCTTCACGAAGGGGATCTGTGCTTTCAGGAAGATTATTTAAAATAAAACTCCAGTACATGATTGAAAAGAGGGCTCTGAAGAATGAAGTCTCTCTGAGGAAATCATAATCACATGTAAAAATGAAACATAATGAAAGGATCAGATGGAAAGGCACCCTCTTGATTACTGGCTGAAGAGGGCTGAAGAAATTGATTTCCCAATCGAAATCGTCTCCAGAATTCTTTTTTTAACAACATAGCTAATACTGGTTGAGCAAACCATTGGAAAAAGCAAGGCTGTTATCTGACTATTTAGTCATCTCAAATAGCCAAGCTGCTTTCTCTCAGTTGGAGAGAGAGGAGTCTCTTTTGGTTTATTGCTGCATCGTTGGTCCTTCCTTTTGGTATCTATTTGTTATAGAGAGATTGTAAGGGTGCACTGTGTGTATAAAATCTTAAAGATAAGTCAAAACAAAAACCAGGGTCCATCCCACAGATAGTCTAAAACCAAAAGTTCAGTAAGCAAAAAAATCACAATTCAGGGCCAGGAACGGGTCAAAGACATCATCATGAGGCAACAACCTAGGAAGCGTGTGCGGAAGATGTTAAAAGAAGTTTGAGAGAAGATGAGTTAATGTCTGTGCAGTGCTTTGAGATCAGAAGTGTGGAGTATTGTGTGTGTCAAGCTGTGTCAGAGTGGCACATGTCGCTTTTAGCACGGGCAGCCTCCAGCTGCAGTTGCCAAACTGACTATGAGAAGGGGAGACTGAGGGATTTGTTGGGGGTGAGGATGTGGAAGGCAAGTATGAGGACCCAGAAATGAGCGTAGTCTCAAATGAACAAAAAGCAGGAGAAAAATGCTGAAGTTGAGATCAAGTGCTCGCCACCACGCTCCTCCTCCACTCGCCTTCCTCTTTATGATCAGGGCAGAGTGTAACAAACAGTGACTCGTGTTCTGGGGTTTCTTTAGAAGCTCAAATCGAGGATGATCACGCAGTGAACGTACCCAGAGGATGCAGGGCCCAGCACTACCAGCACCAACACCGCTCTCTGTGCCGGTGCCTCCACCTCCTTGTATCCTCCACCCCCCCCGCACGTCCTCTTCCCCCGGGGGTACCGCCACAACCTCAGTTCCCACCTGGGCGGCTCCGTCTGCTGGGTGCACTCTCCCTCCTCCCGGATATCCCCCAGCTCCTGCAGACACGTCACCAGCTTGAGGACCAGCAGCAGTTCCAATGGCTCATTCACATGCCATCCCAATGGCACAAGCTCCTCCTTTGGACAATCGTAGAGTCACCGAGTTTGGAAAAAAACATTAAGATCATCGAGTCCAACCGATAACCCAACCCTGCCAAGTCCACCACTAAACCATGTCCCTCAGCGCCACATCTACCCGTGGATGGTAGCTTGGGCAGCCTGTTCCAATGCCTGACAACCCTTCCGGTGGAGAAATGTTCCCCAGTAGCTGATCTGAACCTCCCCCGGTGCAACTGGAGGCCGCTGCTTCTCCTGTCGCTTGTGACTTGGGAAAAGACACCAACGCCCACCTTGCCACAACCTCCTTTTGGGTAGCTGTAGAGGGCGATGAGGCCTCCCCGCAGCCTCCTCCTCTCCAGGCTAAACGCCCCCAGTTCCCTCAGCCGCTCCGCACAGGACTTGTTCTCTAGACCCTTCACCACCTTCCTTGCTCTGCTCTGGACGCGCTCCAGCCCCTCAGGGTCTGTCTGGAGGCGAGGGGCCCAAAACTGAACACGGTATTCGAGGAGCGGCCTCAGCAGAGCCGAGACAGGGGCACCGTCGCTCCCCTGGTCCCGCTGCCGTTTCTGACACAAGCAGGGTGCCTTTGGCCTCCCTTATCTCGGGAGGAGTTTGACAGAGAACGACGAGACTTAAAGAGGAGTGGGGGTTTGGCTCAGTGAAGTTGGGCTGGTTTTCACGTCTGTGTTTCGATGGGCTGTCGGACGGCAGTTACACTCGAGTGCATCTGACATCAGCAGAAATGACAGAGTGTTTTCTCCAACAGACGTTCTGGGTGCAGGTGGTAAACATGCAAAACTAAAAGAAGGCAAATGTCATCCTAAAACTTTCCCTAAGACTTGTAGGAAGAATTCTACACTGGTTTTGCTTAAATAGCATGTCCACCTTTGCATCTGCAAGCAGTATGCATCTTCTCATTCTGGCTATGTTTTGTTTCTTTTGTCTTTGTGTAATAAAGGTCAAGCTGTCATTGTGATAACGGTCAAATTTATTTTAACAGGGAAAAGAAAAAGTCCAGGCTTGATGAGTTCACAGCTGGTTCAGGAAGGGATGGAATATAAAGAAGAGTCCAAAGAGCGTTCGATTTCCAGGTAACTGCTTTACCTGTCCGTAACGGAGGAGCAGGCTGGCTAGAGGGATCTCCGCTGCCCCTCTCCAGGTGGATGGGGTGATTCCAGGGATTAGCAGGGAGAGGGTTCCGTATGCAGGTTACTAGCTCAGCTACGGCAGAGATGACAGTTGACCGAGAGTTACAGTTTGGCAGCAGTGGCTGAGGAGCAGGTGTCTCTTTCACTAAAGCTTCTCTGCAGCGACACCCTTCAGCTCCTGACAGCCCTGAGGAGGCCAGAACCTGAAGAGGTCCAGTGCCGGGATTTTCTGCGTCTCCCTGTTCTGGGTGTAAGCGTTACCTCAAAGCACTTGGGAGGAGAGATGGGAGAGAAATTGCCTTCATCTCCTCTTTGGTTTATCTCCTGTGGGTACACGGGGAGGTGTTAACCTGGACTGCACACCGGTGGCTTTCCGAGGGATTCCTGGGCATTGATGGATTTTCTTAGGAACTAAAAGATCAGACTTGTTTGCGAGGAAATCTTAAATGGGTGAAGGACTTTGAGAGGAGGAATGATGCTAACGAACATATGCGGGATAATGTGAAATGGTTCTTTAAAACATCGTGAAAGAGAAATTTGTGAAGGAAAAACTCGGGGTAGCTGATGTTTCCCGTCCCCAGAATTCCCTTGGGCAGGAGTCTGAAGAGCTCTCCCCTACTAGTGCCGTCAGCATCTCTCGTGGAGTAACGGCGTTGAGTCCTATCACTAGAAGCTGACTTCAGATGCTTTTAGAAATTATTTTTCCTGCAGTGCAGCCACTACCCTTGGCTAGAGCCAGAGGTATGTGAAAATTTTGCTAGGACCTCTGGGCTAGAAGTGTGGGTTAAATGCTCCTGTGTGTCAGATCGCAGTACCCGTGTTTGGCATCCTGTGCAAATTGCCCAACAAGTAGTGACATGGTGGCACATGGGATAGAAGCCCGTGGAAATAGAGGTTCCCTTCCTCTGTGTGTTTGCACTAACAAAGCAGCGGCTGTTCTGCCTTCTCAGCAGAAACTTTCACACGTTGGCAAGTTCTTCAGTTTGCAGTGGTAGTGTGTCAGCAGCTGAAAGAAGCTTTGACATAAATAAGCACATGGAGAGTCAAAAAGCAAAAGAAAGTGGGAGGAAATAAATGGGGAGAGTGACTGCTTAGAATTTATTTTGTTGTGTGCTGTGTTTTCTATTAAGGTCCAAGTCTGCACCTAGAAGTTCACCCACCTAGTGTGAGGGAAGATCACGTCCTTCCTGCCCCTGCTCCTGACTTTCTGTTGGATTCTAACCCGGCTGAGCTTATCATTATTTTATTTTTAGTAATACAATTTAGTAACATGATTATTGTATGTAAAAATTATTAAGACAGGTTTTCAAACAATAAAAAACATAGGACAGAAAGAAACCTGGCTTGGTGTGTGGTTAATTAGGTGTGTTGGATATTACAAGCTGTGTCAGGTCCCTGGAAATGAACTGGGTTGGTCAATAGAGCAGACAGCTCACTTCTGTGTTTTCTGTCTCGTATTGTGTGAATCACAAAGCTCAAGAAATTAAAGATAAGAAAAACGCAGGAAAGGTACAAAGAGGCAATGGTTACTAAAGACATACACCTAAGAAAATACGCTACAGGTTAGTTGCAGGAGTGTTTGTCCAGGAAACAGCAGCAGGTTGCTGACAAACTCGGGGTGCAGCGAGTAGATTCCCTCTCCACGGTTTAAGGCTTCTCAGTCCTTGGAATGAGACCTGAGAGGGCTCTGTGGGTTTTCTCCTCCTCCAGCTCCAAAGCGAGCTCTTTACCACCCAAAGTGGGCTCTTCATCCCGTCATCGTAACGTCGCTGCCACACAGCTTTGAAGAAGGAAGGATTGGGGGGGGACAGTGAATGAAGGTGACTTTTTGGGGAGGGGGGGGCATGTGGGGGGGTGTCAGGCAGAGGGTTGGTGCTGAGGAGAAGAGCTGCTTTTCTCTAGCAGTCTTGTCCCCTTGGAACCACCAAACCCCCAGAGCCCCCCAAAATCCGTGGGGATGCCCAAAAACCCCTTGAGGCCATCCAAAATAGTGGGGAACACCTCAAGTTCCCCTAGGATACCCCTCAACCGCTTGGTGCCCCTAATCCCCTCTGGGACCAACAAAACCTCCCCAGCAACCCCCCAAAATTGGGAGGACCCCTCCTTAGCCCCCCCAAGAACCTCAATTCCCCACTTGGAACTCCCCCACTGTCCCCTGCAGGGCTCTGGGGAAGGTCCCGGTGATGTCACCCCTTTTCCTGCACCCCCGGTTCCCCCACTGGGACACCCAAACCCCTCCTCCACTTCCCTACTGTCCCCTGCAGGAGCTTGGGGGGTCCCAGCACTGTCACCCCCCCACACCCCCCAGTTTCCCCCCACACTGTGTCCCTGCTGTCCCCACACCCCCTGCCGGTGGTGGTGGGGGTGCAGGGACAAGGGTGTGGCATTGGTGGGATCCCCCTCAAACTCTCGAGGACACCTGGGAAGGGAGAGGTGCATCCCAAGGCCCCCCGCAACCACTCCCCTCAGGTTTGGGGAGCCTGTGGTCACCCGTGTCCCCTCCCCCACCCCCCAGGAAGGGAACCACAGCGGGCTGACAAGGAAAGTCACCAACGGCCTCCACTGGTACATCAACGGCATTGTTCAGGATGGGGGACACAAGGACACCCCGGGGGTGCCATGTGGACACCCCACACACCTCTCAGGGTCTCCTTAAGTCCCCAAATTGTCACCCTGGGCATGGGAGGGGACACGGGGACACCAAGGTGGCTCTTGGGGACATCCCCGTCCATGAGCTGTCCCCTACGTTGGTGCCCCATGACCCTGAGGGACCCCAAGGTGGCTCTTAGTGATGCCCCCATCCTCAGGGTGTCCCCCACATTGACACCCCATGACTTTGAAGGGACACAAGAGACCCCAAGCTGGCTCTTGGGGACGTCCCCATCCCTGGGCTGCACCCCACTTTGATGCCCCACAACTGGGAGGGGACCAGGGTGGCCGCAGGGTGTCTGTGGTGACGTCTCCATCCCTGGAGTGTCCCCAGCGTTGACGCCTGTCACCTTACAGGGTAATCTGGCAGAAAATAAACCCCCTTGCGTCTCAGTTTATCCTCAGGTGTCAGAGGGGCTGGGGGCGGCTACGTTTAGATTCTGAGTGATACCAACTTGTCACTGCTCTTGTCACCTGCTCCATCCAGCTTCCACCCTCCCGCGTGACTCTGGGCTTGGGTTTCCCTCCTCAAGCACCTCGACTCAGCCCTGACACCCCCTGGAAAGGGTGTTGGGACAAGGGACGATCCCAAACTCCCCCCTGAGGATTCACCTCAGAACAACCGCTCCCCGCTTCAGAATATCCCGTGGCAGACTCAGTCACAAGAGAGAAAATAACTTTTTATTTTATACGGCAAGTGCGGGGCCCCGGAGGCACAGCGGTCCGGGCAGTGACCACGAGTCGGCACCTGCAAGGGCAGAGTCAGAAAGCTCTGGTGAGTCCCTGGCGGCAGGAAGGGGCAGGGCTGTGCTGCCTCTCTGGGAACACCGTGTGTGAGGGATTGCTGACGCCCCGACAGAGCTGCTGCTGGCGCTGCCTGCGGGGCGGCTCTGGCGCCTCGTCCCCCGGGCAGTGCCCCTCGAGCCCCGAGCGCGCGCAGAGACGCGCAGGGCCCCTGTGCCACCCGCAGGGCTCGGCCGGGAGCCCCCGGGCCCCGCCAGGGAGTTATGGCCAGAGCCCGTGCAGCACCGGGGCCCCTCGCTACCCCTCGCCAGCGCCTGGGGCTGACGGAGAGCAGTGTGGAGAGGGGGGAAAGATGGGCAGCAGAGCCCGGCACGCACCTGGGCTGCCCGACCTCTGCCCCTGCCGGCGGCTCTGTGCTGGTCCGTCCCCACAAGAACCTTCCCTCTTCCTCCTCTTCTTTTCCGGGCAGCCGTCGCTCTCCTCTCCCCAGGCCGCTCTTCTCTTCCAGCTCCTCTTCTTCTCCTGGTCCTGGGCAGAGCCTGAAAATCTTTCCACCCCACAGTGCGATTAGATAGAGAAAGCCACAGCCCGCGGGAGTCAGTTCTGATTTTAACCAAAGCCAGCTCATTTTACCTTCGTTCCTCAGAAAGCCTGGCCAGTTGTTCTGGGCGCCCCAGGGACTCTGCCGTGCTCTCGGGGGTGGATGGAGGCAAAGCTGGCCGTGCCTAAACCAGAAATGTCACAGTTGGCATGTGGCAAGGGGTGACCTGGGGCGGTAAGGGACTCTTGCTAAATTGGTTCCTCAGCTCTCCCGAGGAGATGCCTGGGGCTGGTTTGCATCAGCCACAGTTCACACAGTCCCCCTGCTGACCCACAAACAGCCCTGAGGAAGCTCTGACAAAATAGGGCCTGAGCAAACCCCCCTGAAGTTGACAACTACTCCCCTCTGTCTTTCTGTGGGCCTTTGGCTGATCAAACACCTGCCGAGTGCATTTGAGACACCACCGTGCCGATTTCCCTTGCTGTGTATCATCCCCAGGGGCGGAGGAATAACCCAAACCCACACCAGCTCTACTGCCAGGCCGAGGCACGGCAGCGACTTGGCCTCATCGGAAACTCCCCTCCTGCCCCAGACACGCTGTCACCGTGTTGGGGGAGCTGACGTACCTCTCCCCTTTCCCTCTCCACCGCTCTATCTCCCCCAGCTCCTGTGAGGACACCGAGCAGAGAGGGGGGTGCATGCAGCAAAGCTTCTGCCCGACGCTCGGTGTCCACTTTGCCTGCAGGGACACTTTGTTCTTCCAAACGCAGATCTAGAAAGCAAAAGCATGTGCAACATGGTGACTTCTTGGAAGCAAACAGAGCTAAAGCAACACCCACCCAAAGCCCTACACTTCTGTGGTCAGCCCTCCGATGGCCTGTCTGCAGGCTTCAGCTCATGCTGCAGAGGAAAACGTTCATCTTTGGAGAGCAGTGGCCAAAGAGAGGCCACAGGACAAGCGGGGCTCAGAGGACAACACTCGATGCCTGTTCCTGTCAGAAGGAACACAGAGGTTTCTGGTGCCCCAAGCCCCAGCCGCTGCCAACCCCCAGTCCCCCCTCTCACCTCTGAAACTCTCCAGGGGGGCTGCCAGCTCCTGGTCTGCTGGGCTGGAAAGGCTGCCCGCTTCCTCCTCAAAGAGCTCCCTGCAGTTCTCCACCAGAAACTCCACCAGCACGTTCACCTGCACGCATCAAACCGTCGGTCTCCACCCCGCTGCCTGACAAGGGGCCAAGCACCTTTGCCACCCCTGCCCCCTGCTCCTGCCCAGAGGCTGTGGCTGTGGGGCTGCTCCTCCAGGCAGCCACCCCGACAGCATTTGCTGGCGGGAGGAGGCCGGCAGAGCCCTCTGCGCAGCCAAGCGCTGGTGGGCCGGGAAGGCTGCCCCGGCGAGTGGGGACGCGCACCTTGTGTGTCACCTCCAGCATGGCCTCCAGCGGGAGCAGGTCCGCGTGGGCTGGGCTCAGCAGGTTCGGCCCAACGCAGACGGCCAGGTTGCTGCAGCCCATCCTGCTGGTGGCTGCGTGGTGGCCGATGTGCCGGAGGAGGGACAGCAGCCTCTTCAGGAGGAGGAGGTTGGCTGCGGGCAACTTCTCGGCCACCCTGGGGGAAAGGGAACACGGCGCTACTAAAGCAGATGCTGCCCACAGCGTCCCCCAGACTCGCCCGAGGCTGGTGGGAGCCAGCGCAGCTTTCCAGGTGCTCTGGGCCAGCGGTCAGGGCTCCTGCTCAACAGGCAGGCTGCTGCCCACACTCACGCTCTCAGCTCCCAGATCTTCTCCTCCCTGCTGGCCTTCTGCATCGCCGCCATCCAGTCCTCGTAGAGCTCGGTCACGAGGAGCTTGCAGGGGATGCTCCGGAGAAATTCCTGCAAGGCCCAGGCCTCCAGGTGAGCCTTTGAACACTGGGGGCCAGCCGGGAGCTCCTCCAGCCGCAGGGCAGAAGCGCTCACCTTCAGGATGGCGGCCAGCAGCAGCGCGGGCTGGCTTCCCATGTCGACGTCTGCGCCGTGGTCCAGAGCCTCCCGCAGCTCTCGAAGCGCTGTCCCGCTGGCGGCTCTGCGGAATATCCCCTCCGTCGATGGTCCTTCCTGCTGCAGCACGGCCAGCAGCTCCTGCGGGAGAGGCAGGAGGACAGTTGTGTGGCCGAGGAGCCGCCTTCCAGCAGCGGCGGCCAGAGCACTGCCCAGAGCTGGCTCCGTGCTGGGGGTGAAGAGCCCAGTGCCCCATCCCCAGAGCTCCCGGGGACACCCGCTGGCCCTCCGGAGCCTGCAGAGGGAGGGCTGGGGACCCTCTGCCCAGGCTGGCTGACCTGGATGGGCTGGGGCAGCGTGCCATCCTCCCCACAGAGGGCTGCCAGGGGCTGCCCAAAGAGCGCCCTGCTGCAGCCGGAGCCCGCCTGCCCTGGCGCCGGGGCAGTGGCCGGGCTCCGCCACAGAGCAAAGGGCCAGGGCAGCCCCCTCCTCCTCCTCCTGCTGCTGCTGGTTCCTCCTGCTGCAAAGGAAAAGAGAGCAAGAGCCTGTCAGAGGATGCTGCTGGGCCAGCGCTCCCAGAGCCTGCCCTGCCCTCAGGCTGCCCAACCTGCATGGGGACACTCAAGGGACAAGTGAGCACAGCCCAGCCACTTGCAGGAGGGGCCTTTCTTTCCCAAACTCACCTGGTGAGCGGCAAAGTCCTCCCTCACTGCTCGACGGGGCCATCGGAGGCCCTTTCCTGACATCAGCCTGCAAGAACCCGGCACCAGCAGCCTGAGCGTGGCAGAGCGGGGACCCTCTGATCTCCCCGGCCCTCTGCCCCTTGTGGCAGGTTTCCTCCCAGTGCCACCAGCCAGGATATGCCGGCATTTCTGGTGGCTCCTCAACATTCCCCACTCCCGGAATTGCACCAAGGGACCCTCCCAAGCTCCCCCCACTAGCACACCCATCCCTGCCCCCCGGCACAGCCTGAGGGCAAAGGCAGCCGTTCTCACCTCTGCCTGGCTCTCCACCAGCTTCTCCAGGCTCCTGGTGCTGAACGGCCTCCACTGGGCAAGAGAGAAGCAGAGGCAGAAGGTGAGCAGCCATGCCTGTGCTGCTGGGCTGCAGGAGCAGTGCTGGGGACAGTGCCCGTGCCAGAGAGACACTCACGGCATGGCGGCGGCTCCGCTCCTTCTCCAGGAGCTTGAGTGACGGGACGAGGGTCACTCGGGGCTTCTTGCTTCCGTCGGGTGTCCTGTGCACCGGGAAGGGACAGGGAGAGAGCTGGGTGAGCCCCAAGCCGCCTCTTCTCTCTCGTCAGGCAGCTCTCCCCGAGAGCCGCCCGCAGCCGCAGGGACACCTCTCCCCAGCTGGGAAGCTGTGTTCCCCATCTGGCTGTGCCTGCAGCACCCCCCAGCTTACCCCAGCAGTGTGTGCACCCACAGCTCCTTCAGCGCCCGGGAGCTGCAGCAAGAGGAGAAACAGCGTCAGGCCCCGCTGCTCCCCAGCCCGTTGGCAGAGGCAGGCGTCTGCACAGCCCTGCCCCGTGGGGAAGGACACAGGGGCAGGACGAAGCCCCGTGGGGCGGGACAGAGCCGCTGCCCAAGCCCTGGTCCCTCTGTGCTGCTGGAGCAGCTGCTTTGGCCCTTCCCTTCTGGGGACCAAAAGCGACCAGGGGATGCAGGACGTGGAAATGCCCCCCATCCCTCCCTGCCGGCGTGCTGCCCGCTCCCTGCCCAGGCTCTGCACGGAGGGCAGAGGCCCTTCACAGGAACCTCTCCTGCCCGGCTGGGGGACGTGGCACCACGACTCACCCGAAAGTGGCAGTGCAGGAGCCCCTGGGCCAGAGGAAGAGGAGGGAGCTCCTCTCCTCGCGGCTGCCGACACCCTCCGCCTCTTCCTCCCACGCCGCCTCCTTCCCGTCGCTCAGCACCCACAGCTGGTCCAGGGCCAGGCGGAGCTGTGGGCGCAGGGTGGTGCCACCTCTGCAGAGAGCGGAGGCAGGCAGTGAGCTGGAGGTGGCCGCCTTGGGGTGCCCCCCCGGGCAGAGCCCTGCTCCCCCCCTGCCCTTGGGATGGGCACTGGTGCATCCAGCACCCAGGTCCCGGGGCCTGGGGCCAGGGTGTGCCAGCCCTTGTGCCGGGGCCAGGCGTGGGGCGACGGCAGCTGGGCTCGGAGGGTCTCACCGCAGCTTGGTGACCACCAGTTCACCCTGGAGGAGGAGAAGGCGCCTCTCGCTCCTCTTGCAGCCCCGGGTCAGCTGCACGTCTGCGCTCAGCACCGGCTCTGCGTCGGCGAGAGCGTCCCTGCGGAGCAGAGCGCGACGGGCGTCAGAAAGGCCGCTGCTGCGGGGCGCGGCCGTGCCCCCCCGTCCCCGAGCCGCGGGGGGAGCCCACCTGGAGCCGCAGCAGCCGTTGGCCTGGCCCATCCTGCCCGGGACAGGAGGACCCTCGCTGTGCACCGAGGACGCGGCCCAGCCGGGGACAGCGAGGACGGGAAGCGGGTTGCCGGAGCCCGGTCAGCACCGCTCGGCCAGACCCTGCCTCCTCCCAGCGCCGCTCCGGGCCAGCACAGCTCCGTGCTGCCGGCGCTGGGGCTGGTGGCTCCAACGGACCAACGGCCAGACCCCGACGGACAGCTAACGAACAGTGGGCGGGGCTCTGGGGATGGGCCCGCCCACCAGAAGGCCACGCCCCCGGCACTGCCTGCCCTCGGCCAGCAGGAATCACCCAGCCGGGCACCACAGCCCCTGCGGGGAGTCCACCGCCCCCTGCCCTCCGCAGCCCTCTGCCGCCAGGGCCTTCCCAAACCTCGGACGCCGCAGAACAGAACGGCTCCGGGCAGCAGCACACGTGTGGGGGTGGCAGAGCCCCTCTGGTTCCAGCCGCAGGCACGCAGGGATGTGCGGCCACCTCAGGAGAGAGAGAGGCCACCAACCCTAGAGGTGAGTGTTGAGCTGGGGACATCACGATGTCCCCAAAAAATGGGGCGGGGACCCCCTGAGGTTTTGGGGACACGGGGGTACACTCGCAGCGTCTTTGGCCTGGCAGGAGCCCACGCAGGCCTCGGGGATCTCCCTGTAGCAGAGCTGCTGCTCCGCCCAGAGCTCGTGGGCACGGCGGGGTCCCCTCCAGCAAGGGCCCCTCCTTCTCCTGCCCTGGGGGCACCGAAAGGGGGATAAGGTCACCAGGGGCACGGGGGGCCCGATGAATCTCGACACCCCAACTGTGCTACAGACCCCGCCCCCAGAGCTCCCTGAGTGCCCACAGACAAGGGAGTTTTGTGGTGAAATTGGTGGACTTGGGACAAAAAAAATTTGGGATGAAATTGGAAGATTTGGGGCATGGCAGGAATTTTGGAGAGAAACTGAGAGATTTGGGGAACATGGGGTTTGGGATGAAACTGAGGGATCTGGGCCATGGTGGAGTTTGGGGTGAAAAGGGGCAATTGCAGGTATGGGGGATTTGGGGTGAAATAGGGGAATTTGGGTTACGGGGGGGGGGGGAAAGGGATTTTGCATACAGGGATGTTTTGGGGTCAAACTGGGGGTTTGGGGATGAAACTGGTGGGGTTTGGGGGTGCTGGAGTAATTTATGGGTAGAACAGGGGGATTCTGTGGATCCAAGAGAGATTTTGGGGAGAGTGTGGGAGATTTGGCAGTCAAACTAGAACATTTATGGGTAAAACGGGGAATCTGGTGTCCAAGAAAGATTTTAGAGTGAAACCGGAAGGCTCTTGGGGTTGCTAGAACAGATTTTGGAGTCACACTATGTGGTTTTGACTTTCAAGATAGATTTTGGGGATGAAATGTAAGAGTTTTGAGGGTGCTGAGGCTGATTTGGGGGCAAAGTGGGAACACTGGTTCAAAGTGGGAAATTTGGGGGGCAAAGATGGTTTTGGGGGTCAGTGGAGAAATTTTGGGGCAAAACTGTGGTTCTGGGGATTACACACAGATCTGGGGACCAAGGGCCATTTTGGGGTGAAAAGGGGGGGGGCGGTGGGATCCGGGGAACTCACCATGCAGCACCCAGGTGAGGGTGGCCCCAGTGATGGTGGAGGCGCCGTCCCCCACCCCCACGGCGTCCCAGCACTGGCACTGGAGGGGTCGGGGCTGAGGCTCTCGGGGTACCCCTGGGGCAGCAGCACCTGCCGGGGGGGGGACAGGTACCCCTGGGACCCCCAGGAATCCCAAATCCCCCGTGCAACCCACCCAAACTGCATTGCCACGGCCAGGTCCCTCCAAAACACCCTCAGCGCCCCCCCCTCCCCCCAACCTCATTAGTGTTTGTCCCCCCCCAGATCCTATTGGCCCCCACTTCTCCACTTTACCCCCCAAGATGCCAGATATCTCCCCGGGACCCTACCAGCCCACCCCCAGGACTCCACTGAGTGCCGTTAGCCTCCCCAATATATCCCCAGGACCCCAATATCCTCCACAAGATCCCCCCCAGGACCCCAGTGACCCCCCTCTGGACCCTTCTTGCACCCCATTACTGTCCCCAGGACCCCAATATCTCCTCCAGAAACTGCCCCCAGGAGCCCATTAGACACTGCCCCCCCCGGACACTAATAACACCCTCAACTCCCCCATGACCCCAATTAACACCCCCCGAGCACCAAGACCCTCCTCCAGACCCCAATGCCTCCCCCAAGACACCCCCAGGACCCCAGTAAACCTCCCAAACCCCTCCAGAACATCCCCCTTCCCGCCCCACCCCGACTCCATTACGCTCCCTCTAGGACCCAAATACCCCTCCCCCAGGACCCCGATAACCCCCACAACTCCCACAGAACCCCAACAGCAAGCTCAGTGCTTCAGCAGCAACAGCCTGGGACGACTTCAGATAGGAATGGCTTCTGCATTCACATTCCTGAGTAGCTTGTTGGGCTACCAACACCAACACTCTGTAGCATGATGTCCCTTCAGTAAATTGATGAGATTCAAAGATAAAGGAAAAAAACAAAACCACAAACAACTAAAAAACCCCCTTCAACCACCGTTGGTTTAAAACCATCCATCTGAAACCTGTCTTCAGCAACCCTGGAGGAAAAAACAACAAAACTAAGCAAATATGGCATTACTTATATATTTACTGTCATTTTGCCTTAAACCAAAGCATTTACTCCTGAATTACAATCTTCTCAAACTCAACAGATGAGTACATCTCACCAGTTTTGGCTGCGTGCAGCCCCTTTGAATACAACAGTAGAAAGGTACATTCAGAGTTCTCCAAATTTAAAACATTCTCAAACCCCTCTAGAGCAGAACAAACCCCCTGCAAAATTCTAAAGAGACTTCTAAGATTTCATTTACTGCTCCTAGCAGTAAGTACATTGCTGATGCCCGCAGATTTATTCCTTGTCTGTCACAGCTTAACTGCTTGAATCCAGCATCAGGAAAGGAAGGAAAACTCATGTTTTACAAGACCTTCCAGAACACCCTCCTGGAACCTAGTTGTCTGACAGGCCCTCACGAATACAACAAACCTTCAAGTCGATGCGCAAGCTGTGATGATCAGTGTCTTGAAAACAGTTTCTTCAATTAATTTAAAGAAAACGACTTCCTAACTTTCAAGGTTGCCAGTTTCTTCCCATACTCCATCAGAGACATTTTAAATTAAGAACTTTTGTGCTAGACTGAACTCAAGTTCTTGTGCATGTGGAGAAAATAATTCCTTGCTAAAGTTTTAGATTATGGAAAATATTTTCCAAAGTGATAGACTTCTGAAAAATAAAGGCTTTCAAGCAACTGTCTCAAAACAGTAACAGCAAGCTGCTAATGGAATTTCAGTGAGAATTTGTGTCTGAATCTTTAGTTTAGTATGTAAAGCACTAGAATTGTGAAGTGCTTGCTTGTGTGAACAGCTGGCTTCAGTTGCCAAAATTACTGAAGGGCAACATCTGTCCTCAACATAACAGCAGAGCTAGGAGCGCACAAAGCAAGCACCAGATACGGGAGGAATACCTAGGAGCAGAATAAGGGGTTGAAGAAGAGGGTTACAGTTGGATCAGATTAATCACACTGTTCTCTGCCCAGATTTTTTTTTTTTTCTTTTTCAAAGAGAACTGAAAGATCCCAAACACACCAAAACTCCTTCTGTTAAGACATGAAGTAATTAGGATTTATTTGCCAATAGGAGGGCAAAATTAGTTTTCAAGAATTACCAGTCATTAACTAGCCTTATATAATAATGATGTGCTTTTGAGCCTTATAGGCTGTTTTGAAAGAAATCATAAAAAAAAAGTATTAAGTTAGTGGAATAATTTTCAACTTTTTTTTTTTTTTTTTTTTCCAACTGTGCTTTTCCAGGAAGAAGCACATCTTCACCGTAGTAACACAAAACCCTTTGGGAAACATATTGGCCACGTGGCCAAACAAAACTGGCTCTCGAGCAAGTTTGAATACACAGTTTTGTCAGGCTCAGTCTTGTTTTCCTACTAGAAACTCTAGAATTGCATACAGCGCTTCACAGGAGATGATGGTCTGTCTAACCAGATCTGTGATCTATACTGCAAATTCACCACAAGGGAACAACAAAATAGATTCTAATGATTAGAAACAAATCATCTTTACCTGTGGGCTAGCTCCAGCTCTTTCACAGCATTAAGCATCTCCTTTAGACTGCTTTTTACATCTTTCAGGACACAGGTAGCTAGTCTTCGTAGCACTAAAGCCGTATGATACGTAAGGACTGCATCCCCTGGCGCTACGTGCCTGGCCTGTAAATAAAAAGCGAGTTGTGAAGATGTGCCGCAGTGTGATACAGGGGTATACTGAAGCGCCATACAGAGAGTGAGCACCATTATTTCAATCCAAGACTACTGAATTTAGAGACACAAACATGCATCAACTCACAGTAATTTCACTCTGTGATAGATGATGTTTTATGTTTGTACCTTTAACAAAGTTGGTTTGCATTCCTGTAATTTCCCACATTTGAAGAGCGCCTGGGCCAAATATAGTAAAACTTCAGCATTTTGATACTTAGAGAACTTTCTGAGGCAGTGTTCATACTGAAATGGAAAAAAAAAAAAAAAAAAAAAAAAGAAAACAAGAGGTGATAATCATTACTTATTTAACCTAACTCCAGTAAGCGTTTCTATTCCTAAAAAGCATTACTGCTAATATGCCTTTTGCTTTTTAAAGTGTGTCATGCTACATAGACGCCTCCTTTTCACTGATCAGAAAAGTCTGTCTGCTGGTCTGTAGCAAGTACCTGATTTTCCTGGAAACTTACAGCAGTGCAGGAGGCTCTCTAGGTCTTAAAATACAATAGAATCGTTACAATAGGTGGTACTTGCAAAGTAAGTCCAACAAGCACGACTTATTTTAAGTGCACTCAATTATTCTCCGCTATACGATATGAAATCTATTTTCTTTATTCATACAAGATATTTTATAAATTGAAGCATATTTAATGTAGCAATTCCATGTGTCTGATGCAATTAATTAAAAAAAAATCCACACCTTTCAGATAACTCAGCAACATATTGGTTTTGTCCACCTAGCTGAATAACCTGGCATGCCAAGGGCTATCTAGTTGTTCTAGAGTGTAAAGGAAGACTCGTTACTACAGGTTTTGTGGGTCTAGATTCAAAGCTTCAGTTACAAATCTTGTATCCTTTCCAGTAACAAGCACCTTTTGTTTGACATACTCTTTTCTCAAGGAATCATTCACCCTTTCTAAACCTCCAAAATAGTAAGAAATACAAAGTCATTTTTATTTCCAGCTCAGTACAGGAACTGCCCAAACTGTAATGCTTGGATCCACTACTCTTGGATCACACTGTTGTGAGCGCCCAATTTTCACTCATCTTTAGAGTCAAAGTTTTTGTGTTTAGCTTATGTCTGCCTTGGGTAGGTATGCTTTGTGGTAGAGTACAGTAGAATAACTGTTGTGGCTGTAGTAAGCTAGACTATTCAGTTCATCTCCCTTTGAGTCCAGTGCCATGGGTCTCAGACTGTGGCTTGTGCTGACTGCATAGCACAACCCAGGGAACAGTACAACACCGCAGGAAATAAACACATTTCTGCTAACAGCTGTAGTTAAATATACAGGCAAATGAGTACAACGTTTTTCTGACAAATCAAAAGGTGAAAATGATACCCAGCTTCCCACTGTAATTCAAACACAACAGAATAAATGTGATTGTGTGACCAAATAGGAGTTCACTGGCGGATAGGGACTACTGAGGTCTTGATCAGACAAGAAAGGCCCCGTATCTCTTCCTTATGACCATCACAAAAAGCTTCAAGATTCCTTTGATAAAAGTATTTCTGAGCCTCAGTGTGGACCCACTCTCAGTGAAAGAATTTTGTTCTTAGCTTCTGTCCTGTTCAGCGTACGCTTTTGTTTCAGCTTACTTGTATGCCTTTCATCAACTAATTGAGGGAATCTAGTTAGAATAGGTTGATATTTGGAAGTTAGCTTGCTTGAGCAGGTTGAACTAGATGACCTCAACCAATTTCTTCAACATGCATTACCTTGTGATACTAACTTTGGTGAAAGAAATACGGGCACATCTTTTCAGACAGCTCCGATTATTACTTATGCAGTCATTTGCAAGAACAAAAACTGTTGCTATTAAAAAAATCTCAGCAACAAATTGCATTTACTTTCTTCAGTAACATCTGAATGTAAATCACATACAGTTAACTATGCTGACTGAAACCTCTCTCACTGAAAATTAATTCTGAGACCAAAATTCTAAATGAAGTTTTAACTCTGCTAACTAAAAAAAAAAAAAAAAAAAAAAAAAAAAAAAGTGTACAAATGGTAGTTGCTTTGTTACCCTTTACCCACATTTGGCAGTTTGGTTTTAAATCGAGACTTGACAGCTAACAGCATGCTAGAAACAGACCTAACTTGTTAAAATATTATTCAGAAACTTTCACAGCTGCTATGACAGCAGAGAAACACCCAGAAGTCATCTAACCCAACATATTATTTAGTTCAATTTAGAGATGTTACCATCTGCACAGCACTGATGTACTGTTTCTGTTCTACGTAGATACGTGCCAAATTCAGCCACACGTCACTGATATTGGCTGTTGCCTCTCTCATTTGGGTAAAAACTTCACGAGCTTCATGGAAATATCCTTTATGTGCCAAGACAGCTCCTAAGGGGAGAGTAATATTTACAGTGTAAGCTTCCAGGTTCAAGTACCATGTACTCTTACCGAAGAAAACAAAATATTGCCGGAATGAAGTTCCCCATGAAAAACTAAGTGACATAGTTGCACACGAAAGCCATTTTTTCTGTGCTCCACTACATAGCATTCAGGCCCTGCAAAAACAATTCTATACCAAAGCATGAAACATAAGAATATCATCACCTCTGAAGGAAAATTAGAGTCTAATATTCACCTATGCCATCAGCAGCATACACATTCGTTGGATCACTTCTGAGTACTTGCTTGTAGATCTCTAATGCACCATCTTGATGACGCTTCTCCCGCAGAATGAAGTACCTCAGTTGATCCCTCATGTCTATAATGGGGTATTAAAGATCTACCCAGAAGTTTGACAGCCTACAAGATGCCAAACAGGCATCAAGGAAAGGCTCTGAGTAGCTAAGAGCCTACAAAAGTTAAATAAATAAAACCACACACAGGGCAGACAGACGCCCATTACCTTTTCTCTGTCCCTTGCCGGTTGATGTAGCGTCTGGAACCAGATGTTGCCAAGAGCCAGCATGGCGTAAGTATCATTTTGTGTGGAGGGCTGTTTCAATATCATTTCAAATTCCTTCTGTACTGGACCCCATTCTTGTTTAGCCAGATGAAGATTGCCAGTGAGAGACCAAGCATCCGGATGGTCCTAAATAAAAATTCACTGTAATTTGCAAAAGTATCATTTTCCCTTGCAAGGTTACTTTTTCAAGTATAAAACACTATTTTTCTTAAATAGAATTCTATATTTTAAAAAAGAACAACAAAACACACAGACAGCAGATTACAGTAGTTTTTTCCTCTTCCCCTAGTTTATGTGAACAAAATCAAAACGTAACAAAAGGAAAACAAAATTTGAAGGTCGCATTTCAAGTGTTTTAACTGTAAACACTTAAAGGGTTACAAACCAGATTTATCCAAAGTACTTCTTTAAACCAACCAGAAGCCTCATAAAAATTCCCTTTATCCCTAGCCATAGCTCCCAAGCGCAAGTCACCTAAAAACAGAAATGGAAAAGAAAATAAAAATCAGGAAACAGATTAAAGTTATCTCAAACAAAGAAAGTATTGGCCATGCATGAATTTCAAAAGCAATCTTTTTCTTGGTCTGCCAAGGACAGCAAACATCGAGACACCTTTCATACCCTATTCACCGTGAGACACACCTTGTGAAGAGGAATGTCCATCCACAGTGGTGATACAGAAATTGTAGATTTCTAACAGTTAAAGTAATGTGAATGTTTTTCATTAGTTTCATAAGTTAAAGACGATTGGGAAACCTCAAAGAAAAGAGGATACACCAGTTACATAACTCTCTCTTATCACTTTAAACAGCTCTCCCATCTCCACAGTCTTTAGGAAGAGTATCAGTCAGCAGGCAACAACAGAAAACAAACAGGGAAAGGCTGTAGATGAGGCTGGGGCATGCTGTGTGCTGCAGCTTGCTGAGCAAGGGCTACCACCCTGCCTTTGCAGCAAATACCACAGGTCCGCTGCTTGAGGGCAAGAGGAAAAGCAGAGTGAGGAGGAAAACCAGGATGTGCCATAGAAGCTGTGCTAACACCCTCAACAGCTCTTCTTCCCTGGAGGAGGGCCAAGGTCCAAGATAAAATGATTCTCCCAAAGGGTCTCTACTTCCACCCACACAGGCAGGGTTGCAAAGCCTGGGTGTATCAAGTGGATGGCCTTGATTGCACCCGAGGGCTGAGGTACTAAGGCTTTGTTAGGGGTGGGGCGCAAGTAAGCAAAGGCATGCAAGTCTAGATAAGCTAATTTTGCTAGAGTTTTGGAGTACAGTATGATTTAACAAGAATTAGAAGGCTTAAAGCTGAATATTAGACTATAAGGATGATGCAGGCTTTAAAAAAAGAAGGTAGGGAAATAGCATGTAGGTAAGCACCAAAACTACTCTGAAAAGATAGAAGGTGACCCGAAGACACTGTAAATGGGAAGAGTTTTGGTATTAAAAGGAGGACTGTGAAACTAAAGTACCAAAAGTTTCTTACAATCAGCGTAATTCGGATGTTCTCTTAAAATGTTTTAATGGAGTTTTTCCGCTTCATGAAATTCAGACATCACCTCATAGATTTGGGCAAGGTTATATAGTTCGCTGTTACAGCGATAGCGTTGTAATAATGCTCATCATGTTCAGCTTCTGCTTTTGCACAATCCAGCGATGTCAAAAAGTATGTCTAAAGTATAAAAAGAAGAAAAAAGGAATAACGGACTCTAGAATATTCTTCAAGGAAAACTTCTAGGTGATCAAGAAACTCAGTTTAAACTTTGAGTAGTAACACACCTTTGCTTCTCCTCGGTTTCCCAGCCTGAAGTGCAGAGAACCCACATTATTCACAATCTCTGGTGGGACGTCAGCATGTACTTCCTCTCGCAGAATGCGTGTGGCTGTACCATAGGCTGAGAGTGCACCCTTCACACAGGGAGAGAACGTGGATAAAAGAAAGAAGAGGATGAGCTCTCTGTGCTCTTGTGAGAAGCACACACATCATTTGCCAGGTGTGTATTAATAACACCTGTATATCAGTCTGTTCTAGAATTTGGGCGAGCTCAACCCATGCCTCTACGTCTTCAGGACACGGTTCCATGACTTTCTTTAGATGACCCTGAAAAACAGCAAAAAATAATTACGCCTCTTTGCGGACGCACAAACTGTTTAAAAAAATATGAAAACAATCAAAAGAAAGAGTGAAGGTATTAACCTTAACACTAGACAGATATACCTCACTGCAAAAGAAAACATCTTAAACACCTGCACAATTTTGTCACCAAAAAAATTGCATTAGTTTCCTTCCTTCATTAATGAATTTTTCTGTAGAACATAAATGCGCTTAAAGTGTTAGAGAAGCAGAAACTATTACAGCAACATGAGCGGCAAGAAAAATGATGTCTAACACCTTTTGTATTCAGTTATCCAACACTACATTAAAACACACTGTCATTTATAAAAAAAGCATAACATTGTCCTTCCAGAGAAGCTAAGACAAGTGTTTTATGAAACTCACTAGCTAATTTGCTGCCTTCAGGAAAACATTAGCTAACTTACCATCTTCAGAGAATTATAACATACATGTGAGGAATTCTGCCCTTTGCACAGTGCCAAATACAAAGGTGAGGCTGGGGCTCCTCGCAGTTCCGGGACTTGCTTTAGCCACAGCCCCGTAGGAGTCTCAGTTCTGCCGAGAAGTTGTGACTCTCCACAGCTCAGAGGATCTCTCATGACAGCCATATCTACAGCCAAGTAACCCTGAGTTTTATGCAGCTTCAGGTACAGTCTGATTTCAAGTCTGATTTCTAAGTTCTACAGTCGGATGTAAAAGCATGATGCTGGCAGAAGCAAAACTCACCTTTGCAATATCCCGTTTCTCCTGGTCTTCTGAAGCCACATAAAGACATCCAAGGATTTTCAGAGTCTCATAATTGTTTGGATAGGCTTTCAGAACTTTTTCAAAGCATTGTGACGCATTCTCTTTGTCCCCTCGATAAATGTACATTTGACCCAATCCAAAAAATGGAAGTACAAAAGAAGAAGAGGCAAACTGACTGGCCTGGTAATAATACTGGAAACCTTGATCATAATCTCCCTAATGAAAAAGAAGAATCAAAGAAGAGGTAGTGTTTTCACACTTAGAACTTTCATAAAACAGATTTTTAAGTGTAATCTCAATTTGAAAATGGCCCTACCTGTACATGAAAAGACTTAGCCAGCGGATAACAACCCTCTGCCTGCATTGCTTCAACTTTTGTATTATGGCAAGCATGAAGAGCCAAGTTTTGTGCTTTAGCATAGTCCTGAAAAAAAGGAAGTTAAACGAAATTTGAAAGTCTTCACTTTATTCATGGTGCAGTGATTTATTATTTAAACAAGGATAGCTGGAAAAGACAAGAAAGATTTAGCCATAGCACTGACTAAATGAATAACAGATTTAGTTTTATTGGTTACTGTTCTTTATTTCATATTTTAAAGCATGGAAGAGAAAAAAAAAAAAAAAACGCCAAACCATCAAACCAAAAACCAAACCCACACAAAACACCACAAACCAAAAACCATTCAGGACACAAATGTGACCTTGACTTAAGAAGTAAGTGTACCCCTTACTAGACCTAAGATTTAAAGCAAGGCTCCTAGGGACAACCTTGCTTTCTGATACAGCTGACTCATTCTAAAACTACGGGCAGGGGAGAAGTGTACTGATACAAGAAAATGATCATCTGCTATGCAACTTATTTACTTACAGCAATTCATAGCAACTTGTAATGATTTCTGAATATTGCTTAATAATCCTGCTTGCCCTGACTGTTTTGTGGAAACTTACCAAGAACTACAATGTTCAGCAAAAATAGGAGACATGTCCTTGGAAAGCAGATGGCTTCTAGCAAGTTTAGTCTTTGAAGTGGATAGATAGCCATGTACGGGCGGTAGAAACCAATATACTGGTGGTTTTGATTAGATAGAGGGGGTAAACCAGCAGGAACCACTCTTGTTCAAGAAACTGGCTAAGAGAATCTGCACATGCTCCATGGAAAACTACAAGGTGAGGAGGACTGTGAGCCTTCCTCCAACAGACCCCCAGAGACACCCACCAGGAGGCAATGGGCTGGTGCAAACAAAACATCGGCTGCTGACACCAGCCTCTAGAACTAACCCAGCCTCACTCATGCATATGGATGTTTGTGTTACGTAACCCAATGAATATGGATATCCACACTCTATCAGTTTCTGGTAAAACGTGCTGTTGGGGTGCAAGCTTTGTGGTGAAATCCCCTTGCACCCCAGTGCCAGAGTAAACGTACCTGCTGCATAACTCTATTCCAGTTGTAGAGTCTGTTTCTGCGAGTCAGGTCAAACAGAAATTCTGGGGTAAACCTGGGGAATTTGGTGGTCAAACATTGATCTGGAGACCAAGGGCCATTTTGGGGTGAAAAGGGGGGGGTTTGGCATCGAGGGAACTCACCGTGCAGCACCCAGGTGAGGGTGGCCCCAGTGATGGTGGAGGCGCCGTCCCCCACCCCCACGGCGTCCCAGCACTGGTACTGGAGGGGGTCGGGGCTGACGCTGTCGGGGTACCCCTGGGGCAGCAGCACCCACTGGGGAGGGGACAGGTACCCCTGGGAACCTCAGGAATCCCAAATGCCCCCTGCAACCCACCCAAACTGCATCTGACACCACCAGGTTCCTCCAAAACACCCTCACCCTCCCCCCCCCAACCTCATTAGTGCCCCCGCAGATCCTACTGGCCCCCCAGTTCTCCATTTTACCCCCTAAGACCTCAAATATCACCCTGGGACCCTACCAGCCCACCCCCATGACTCCCCTAAATCCCCATTACCCCTCCAGGAGACCCCAGGACCCCAATATCACCCCCACCAGATCCCCCCCAGGACTCCATAAGCCCCCACTGGACCCTTCTTGCACCCCATTACTGTCCCCAGGAACCCAATATCTCCCCCAGAAACTGCCCCCAGGTGTCCATTAGACACTGTCCCCCCCCCCCCCCCCGACACTAATAACCCCCTCAGTTCCCCCATGACCCCAATAACACCCCCAAGCACCAAGACACTGCCCCAGACCCCAATACCTCCCTCGAGACACACACCCAGGACCCCAATACCTCTCCCAGAACCCCCTCCAGGATGTCCCCAATCCTCCCACCTCGGACACCAATATCTCCATCAAGACACCCCCGAGGACCCCAATAACCCTCCCAAACCCCTCCAGCTCCCCCCTGCCCCGACTCCATTACACTCCCTCTAGGACCCCAATAACCCCCCCAGGACCCCAATAACCCCCACAACTCCCACAGAACCCCAATAACACCCCCCCCAATAATCCCCCCCGGGTCCACAATTACCCCTCACGGCACAGGCAGGAGTGTGGGCAGATGCTGGGGGGGAACAAGGTGCTGGAGCCCCCCGGGGGTGCCCCTGGCCCCCACAGGGCCTACTTCCTGCGACACTCTGCCAGGGCTCTATGGTCTCCAGGGAGGCGGCCTAGGCAGGAGGCCTCCAGCTCTCTATGGTCTCCCCTGAGGGATGTCCCATGCACAGATTCGTTCACCCAGCAAGTGGGAACTGCTCCTTTTCAAACACTCCCTTTGTTCTGGGTGGTGACTGAATTTCTCTCCTGCAAAGGGGGCACCAGCCCCGGCAGCCCCAGCACTCGTGGTGGTGGCTCCGGCCCAGCAGTGGGTGAGCGCAGGGACTGGGCCCATTTCCCTGGAGGGGGAGTGTGGGATCGCTGGGGAAGGGGAGAGCTTTGGTCTAAAAACCCCAAACTTTTTAATGGTTCTGAGTTTCTTTAAAAAAAAAAAAAATTGTGGTCACAGCTGGGGCTGTCCAGACGTTCTGATGTGTGACTGTGCTTGTCCTTTTACCTTGAACTCGGTGGGGTTTTGCTGTCTGTCGGGGTCTGTTGTGTCTGCGGGGTTTATCTGTCAGGTTACCCCAGGGAAAGTGAATCTTAGCCCTTTATTTGTACTTCAGGTGTGAAAGAAGTGACACATTTAATATTCTCTGCTCTCTGTGGTGATTTGGGCTGGGGGGGTTCAATCTGATGAAACGCCTCAGAGTGGTGCTTCAGAGGGTGCCGGTCACCAGAGCCAAGAGGTGCTGATCAGAAACAGGCATTAAGCCTGAGAGGTGCGAGGAGAGATGGGGGGGGTGAGCAGGGGGGTGTGCTGGAGCCCAGCCCCTCTGCAGAGCCCTGCTGCTCCTCTGGCTTTCTGGACAGAGGTCGGTTTCTGTGCAGAGCTTCTAATTTGCACCTTTCCCAAAAGACAAAGTCTCTTTTTTTTCAAGTTGGAATGACCTGCTCTGCTTTCAGAAAGAATCTTTTGACATCTGCAGGCAGAGCAGAAATCTCACACAATTAAGGTACAAGAAGTAATTGAAAAGTAATTAAAGGACAAGTTTCTATGTGCTGGGAATCTGGGAGTGCTTCTGGTTGGGAAATCCGGCAGCAGCACTTGCTCTGAGGCTTTAAACAGCCGGCAGAGCTCCGGCTGTGGGGGACACTGCTTCAGCCTCGCCCGTCAGCTGCTCCTTCATCTCCACCTCTCCCCTCTGCACCAGCTCTGCATAAAACAGTCTCTTCTCTCTGCATAATGCTGTGGCTGTGGATTGCTGTAAATGTGCTGTAACCGGTTGCCATCGTGTTTCTTTACAAGCTTGTCCTGCCCGATGTGCTGTCAGTCTGCAGATCGTCACCTCGTTCCTAGGTGAGTGCTGGGGCTTCTCCTGGGGTCTCCTGTGCATCCATTGCGTTTTTGCATCCTTGGTCTGGGCACAGTGCAGTGACAGGTGTTTGCATCTGGGGGAGGGAAACTCTTCCAAGGGCTGTCAGGGCTTGTGGTCCTTGGTGGAGCTGTTATGCACTTGGGGTAGTTTTACTTGTGTGGTGCTTCTTGTTCCCCTCCCAGGTTTTCCCATTCATGTTTGCTCTTTGGTTAATTTTTCTTCAGAGTATTTGTAAATGTTCTCAATTCATAGCTGGAGAACATTTTTTTTGTTTGGTTTTCATACGGCTGGTGAAGGACATTTTCTTTTCTTTGAAAATCCATAAAGAGCTCTGGAGTTTTCCTTGGGAGCTCAGAAAATGGGGATCCCTTAGAGTAGAGAAGAGAATTTAATATGAGAAGCACTTCAGTGGTATGCTTCATGGGAGGATACAAGTACCTGCTATAATGTTTGTTGTTGCTTCTGCATTATTTAGCAATAACTGCTTAAAAGTCTGCTTGCTTTGGCAAAGGAAGAAGAGATTGTTTCTGATTTCTGTGTCTGACTATAAAAGAACTAACCTGAACATACAGAAAACTGATGTGAAGAGACATTTTTTGTCATTATTTGGTCCAGTGTCTGAATGGTAGTTCTCCCAAGACGAAGTGAGAAGGAGGGGTGCTCCTGCATCCATTCCCCCTCTCTGGTCTGGGATGCTGGGTCCACATCCCTGCCGGTTGCCAGGTGCAAGGCAAAAGGTCTGTCTTCATTAAAATGACTTGTATGATTTCAGAAACTGTCCACAGAAAGTTCAGAGTTAAACTTTTCATGCTCTGTTTGCACAGAGTAGTAGAGAAGCAGTGGGTGGTTTTTTTTCAGGGCTGTGCCTGTGAAAGAGTCTTTAGGAGATTCTTGATTCTTGACTCTCAGATGGGGCAATGAAGAGTTTGAGAAAGTCATGGCTATTTTTGATGTTCCCCAAAGCAGTTTGCTTTTATGGAGCTTCTAGCCAGAGGTTGAATATTCACAGTCAGCCTAGGAGTCTTTTTTTTTTTTTTTTTTCCTGTATGATCTTTGTGCACAGTTGTCTCTTCCATTGTCACAGTTCTCTCTGTAGGTGAATGCTGCACACGTTTGTACAGATGCTGGACAGACTAGAAGCTGTAGTGCCAGTACGCAACGGCAGCTCGGTGCTGGGATCCTACTGTAGCTCTCCCAAGTAAGGAGATTTTTGTTTGTTGGTTACTGATGTGTTAGAGGAATTTCCCAGGTTTGGTATCTCATGGGAAACCCCAGGGGTCCTTCAGTGTGTCAGGTCTGGTTAAATGATGGTCCATATCAGAGAGGCTGCCTGAGTCTGGGGGTCTCAGTCCACTCTCACTGAAGTGCTTGGGGGCAATTAGCGCCCTGTGGGGGAGCAATGCAGTGCAGGCTGTGCTGGATCTGTGCAAGGGTCTACAGCTGCAGCAGAGCCAGGATGCTCAAGCCTTAGGTGTAAACCCTGAGTAAGAAAAAAGGAGGGGATCAAGGGTCTTCAGAGGCTGTAGTCTTGATCAGATTTCTTCCCAGGGACCCTGGTGCTTTGTGGGCAGAAAGCTCTCCCTGGAACTCCTCTTCCTGAAAGGGCTGTTCTGCACCGTACCTCCTGCTGCCTTTTGGACTTTCTTTAAAGGACTATTGTTTTGTGGGTTTGGGTGGTTCCCTCCCTCTCTAGGATGTGACATGCTTCTGTTTTGGAGAAAAGCAAGTGTAAGAGTGGAAGCTGGGGCAGGACTACGTAAATAGGAGGGGTAGAATATTGTGGGCAAAAGTGGGTTTGGATTTTGATCTGCTTCAAAAATTTCATACCAGCCTTCAAATTCACTTGTTATTAATGTGAAGGTGAGAGTGAATGAAGGGGCGGAGGAGGCAAGGAACTGGAGGGAGTGAGGAAAAGCTCAGAGAATTTGCAACAACTTGTGCTGTACAATCCATTCAGCAAGAGATCCTCTCCCCTGCTCCCACAGCTTTAATGTGCTGCTCCTCCAGTGCCAGAAGTGACTTGCCAGTGACACAGCTGTCACTCCGCATCCCTGACTTCGTAATTCACTTGGAGGCTGGGGCTGCAGCCTCTCTCTTAAGAATGTACGTTAGAGGTAGGAGTGCACAGGGGCAGCAGTGTGGGCAGTGAGCAGTGAGAACAGGCAATGTCTCAGTCCATGGGCAGGGAACTCGTTATTCCTGTCTTCTGATGGTGGGATGTGGTGGGCTTTAGCGTCTTGTGGAAGGTTGTTCTTGAGAGGGTGAGAAACGGGGAACCGCTCCTCTCTCCTCCTAAGGTGCGGCATTAGGGAGATACAGTTGGGTTCCCAGTGCATGGGAAAATCTGCTTTCATGCTAATTAGCTAGTATGTGTTAAAACTGAATAACGTGGGCTGGTCCTCATGAGGAGCTATTCCAGGCAATGTCCTGGCAGCCTATGATTTCATCGCCAAGGCTTTTCCTTATTTTGCTTTTTGGTTCAGACTTCCCACCTTGTTTCCTGAAGTGTAAGACCCTCCCAAGTCCATGTTGCCATAACAGTGGTTTGAAGAACACCTGGTGTTCTTGCAAGGGGTTGCAGAAATTGTTGATGCAATGCCACGCTTCCTTGTTCAGTGCTGAGTCGAAGTGGAGAAAATGACTATTCCTGTCCTGGAGTGTTCCTGGGGAAACTTTTCAAACATATTAAGTTTGAAAATTTTCATCATGGAAATTAATTTACAAAGAATCTGGTCCTCCTGAAATCAAAGCACCTTGTGTTATTGCTGTTTTGATGTCTTTCATCACTACAATGTTAAAGACATTTTTTGGTTTGTGGCACACTTGCTGCCTCTCATGCTTCCCCCCTCCTGGTCCCAGGCTGTGCCTTCCTCCCTGTTACCACCTGCATGAGGGTCCCTGCAGCAATGTCCGACGGAAATGGCGGGCAGGTTTGTGTGTTGCAGCCCCCCTGGCCCACAGTGGTGCGTATGAGCCAAAACTCTCATTTGCATAAGGCAGTGGAGGTGATTTTGGAAAAACTTTCTGCTTTTTCATGAAACTTGATATGAAATTTTCCAAGCTGTTTCGGGAAAGGAAATCTGGTTTGGAGCTACTGTGTCAAGTATTTCCGATTGGTGAAAGTCTAATGATTTTCTCTCAAATTTAAAACTTCCTCATGAAAAGCTTAAGCTTTGCAGAAAAATCTCTGTCAGGAAGATTACTGGTTGGTAGTCTGCTCCCATACTCTGCATATACATGCTCGTAGCACAAAGTGGTTTATTCTGTCATTCTGCATCCACTAGTTGAGCATTCTAATCTCATTTCAAGTGTAACTGAGCATGTGTTTAGAAGATATGCATAAGTGAGAGTATCACATTTGTGACAGCAAATAGCCCTGTCCTGGCCCTATTGCTCAGGGGTGGGCCTGTTTGAGGAGAGGCGCAATTTGCAATGGTAGACACCCTGCTTCAGAGCAGGAGTAGACACCCGGTGCATGGTGGAAATGGTGGCAGGCTTTGTTTACTTATTCATGTCTAAGCCCTGCACTGAGTTCCTGCTTTAGGGATGGCAATTTCAGTCGCAGCAGTCAATGCAGGACAAGGTTCTTGTTCTGGAGGTGCAGCAGGGTCAGTAAGGGACCCAGGCGAGGAGTGTCTCTGGCTGTCTGGGCTCTTGTTCCTCAGCTGATCGTAGGCCCTTGGCAGATCTGGAGTTGTCGTTGCTGGAAATCCCTACCTATTCTGCTCAAATTTCCAGGAGCAGGCAGCCTGCCCCTGTCACAGTCCCAGGTGGAGCAGGTCTTTGGAGCCGAGCAGCAGTGCTGTAACTCTGCCTCTGCCTCCTGCCCGGTCTGTCTGGCTGTAGTCTGCTTTGGGACAGGAGCCTCAGTTCACATGTGGGGGTTGGACAGCTGGGTGCGGGCTTTCTGTCCTTTCTCTGGGTGAGACATGACATGTGGGAGGCTTCAGCCACTCTGTTTTGTCTTGGTGGCTGCATCCCTGTGAGGAAGCCTCATTGGAGAGCAAAGGTGCGCAGGTCCGTGCATCTGGACCCCGCTCTCCTTGCCTGCCCTCTTGCGCTTGGAGGAAGGCTACTTTATTATAGTGAGAACTAAAATTCTGCTTTATCTTGAATCAATAAAAGTAGAACTCTGTAATTAGAGGATTTTGGAATATTTCGCATCCTTGAGATAAGGACATGGATCACCACATGAGAGGATTTCTGCCGCCGTTCTGTGGATCTTGCAGCCTTAAAATAGCCCTTTTACATCTTAATTTTCCCAGGTTATGTCCAGGTTGTGTGTGCGACGTGATGCAATCCTCTAATGGGCGTCTGGGTGCCGATCGTGTGCTCTGTGTGCTGTTGGGCTGCGGGTCCCTCCCCGGGGCTCCTGCCGTGGGACGTTGCACCCGAGGCAGGTCTGTGGCTGCCGGCCCTGCAGCGGGGCCGTGTCCTGCCCTCGGCTGCAGCTCTGGTCCTGTGGAGAACTGGACGCCATGTGCGGTGGGGATGGCATCACCTGCATCCTGCACGTCGACAGCATGGCCAGGGGACCAGAAACATCCGCTTCTGCAGTTTGTGCACTGCTGTGGTGGTGGGGATGCACCGAGTCAGGCTGGAGAGGGAGTTGTGTTACTGGGGACCTGCTTCCCAGGAGCGCACTGCCTGCTGCGCTGCTTGTTTGTCCTTCAGCCCTGCGGAGCAGGAAGGCCTAGAAGCTGGGGAGTTGATTCTTACCTTTTTGCACCATCACACAGAATTGTTCAGTTTGTGCTTCTGTCTGCTGGAAGGGAGTAAAGGCATCGCATAGGAAAAGCAGCAGCACCCTCCTGGCTGCAGGGTACACACCACGGTGGGGTTGTCTCTTTTCTCCAGAGCTTGCCAGTATGTGGCATTAGACAGAGCTTTATATGGGACAGCTTCCTGTGCTGAGGAGTGTCCTGGTTCAGCTAGGATGGGGTTAAGTTTCCCCAGCAGAGAGGGGGAAGGGATCTCCAGCCGTGTTATTCATACCATGCTGACGTCAGGTCTGGGCGCGGGAGCGCGGGAACTTTTTCCTTCGTGGCTTTGGTGGCGGGGAACATTGCGAGCGAGCTGTCTGTAACCATTGTGGTATTTCTCTGTATATCTTTTGTCTTGTTTACTGTTATTGCTGTTTATTGCTGTTATCATTGCTACTGTTGTTGTTCAGATTGCTTATTACGCTGTTGTACTAAATTTCTTCTTAATTTAACCTGGGGTTTGTGCCTCACTTCCAGCCTGACCGGCTGAGGGTTGGGGAGGGACAACGGCAACGTGATCTACGGTCTCGGCAGGGCTTAAAACCATCACAGTAGAGAGGGAAGAGGAACTGAATCCATTGCTGGGATTGCTCTGACCTGCCCCAGCGCTCAGAGGTGTTGGTGTCGGAGGAACTTGTACGAGACACCACATGCATGATACCGAAACTCAGCATTTCTGACCGCTGTTCACACTGAAAGCATAGGTGGCAAAAACCTATGTGATCACTGCCTACCTCCTTTTATAAAATTTCCCTTGTCCTCTTTTGTCTGAAGCATTTTTTGTCACTGATTTATTTCCCACTTTCTCCTTGCCTTCTCTCACAGGCTTTGAAGCAGCATTGTGGCAGATGAAGCAAGACTGGTGGCTTCTTCTTTCCTGCGTGTGACACCTTTTTGTGCTGGCTGTTCCCCTGGCAGACAGTGTCATACACAGGGTGCCTTCTTGCTCGGGGCAGAGCTTACTCTAAGGCTTTACTGTGGAGGGAATTCACTCCTTAGCAGTACACGCCTTTTGCGTGGAGCTACTGCTTGTGAAAGGCCATTTGGTTTTGCAGGATCCTCTAGTTCTGCTCCTTAGGTATGGGCTGCAGTGCACGCTTCTGTCTCTGCTTTCCTCACGTCCATTTAACCAGCAGCCTTACCTGAGCATGGATCAAAAGCTGGGGGCACTACAAAACTGAATTCATTTCTTCTCTGACTTTAAATTTCAGCAGGTTCCTGTTTCAGCAGGTAGTACCCAGGCTGAGGACCCTGATGCTGCCAGCGCTGAGTGCCGCTTGCTCCCACGGTGGGTGCCTGGGGTAACCAGGGGCAGAGTGCAGGCAGGATGCCTGCTGTGACTTTTGGGCTAGCATGCAGGCCATGAATGATTGATGACTTTTGCTTTGTTTCTCCCACCAGCTGGGGTGATTCCCCAGTACGAGGGTAAAGAAGGGAAAGGAAAAGTCCGATGCAGGTCTGAGCCACCCCTCTGCCTGTACAGGCGTCTGCTTGGGGACAGACACATCGGGAAGCACAAGGGGGACGTGTGCTGGCGGTCTGCGAGCAGGTGCTGGTCAGGTGATGTCGTATTCCCTCTCTCCATGCACTAGTCTTACTCGCTTTCTGGGGCAATTTCTCTGCAGCAAGTTGTGGAATGGAGATGATTTCTAATGTCTTCCACTGGCCTGCTTCACCTCTTCTGCTGGCATGTGCCTCTTCTTTGAGGTTACTCTGCTTTTTTATCATTTGGCCTGCTCTTTCTCAGATCAGAATGAGCTGTTCACCAGTGGCTTGCTTGGGACCTTTCTGGTTCTCCAGGCTGGATTCTTCAATCTGCACTTGATTTGCCTGGGGCAGTATTTAGGGAGTGGAGAAGAGTGAACTTGCCTCAAAAGGCTGGAAGCAGGTTTTGGTTAGAGCTGCATCTCTGGTTCACTTCTAGTGGATTTTAGCTTTCTAAAGAGACTAAAATCCAAATAATACTGAATGAGCTTAATAGCAGTCTTATTTACCATGACCATGTATGCTCAGTGTGATTTGCTTGCTGAGCACTGCTCTGAGAATAAGGGTGTTAAAAAGCTGGTGTGCTTTTCTTCAACAGCTGGATACGAACATAAGCAAGGAGGAGCAGCCATCTCTGAGGGAGAAGGATGTTGCAATCAAGAGGGAGATGGTGTCCTGTTATCTGCACACATCCAGTTGCATCTTGTTTCAAGGCAAACCCTCACTTTAGTGGCTATGAGTTTGTGCCATGAGAATTTTTCTTTTTCAGGTGAGTTTTGTTTTTCCTTTAGCCATTTTTTTTTCCTGGAGAATGTTGAACTGCGTAGAATTAGTCTGACACTTTTGTTTTATACTGATGAGATCTGTTGTCTTGCAGTAATTCCTACCAGCACATGCAAGTGCTTTGGGTTTCAGTATCTGAACTATCCACATACGAGCTGGCAAGTTTGAGGAAACCTTGTGCATTTCATGGTTATGGCACAGACACTTCTTTCTACACGAGTTACCTGCATTTGAAATGTGCCTGACAGTTTTCAGCACGGATTTGGCAGGTGTCAGTGTAACTCCTTGCATATGGGAGATGGAATAGCAGGTGCTGCCTTGTGCAATAGAGTCGGTTTGAAATGATTTAGGGTCCAGCTGTGATCTCTTTTTCAGGCACATGTTGCCTCTTGTGGGAATCACCAGCAGATGAGACAGATGTGCAGTCACAGGGAGTCATAATTCTTTGTTGTCCTGCCTTTATGGGATGGCAGAGTGAGGCTGTGGAGGTGAGTGTGTCTAATAAATGTTTGCTCCTGTCTCTGCAGGTGATCTTAATTTCATTTTCCATCCATCTCCTGTTGCCTGACTTGATGGAAATCAAGGCTGAGTTTTGTTCTACAGCTTTTTTCCCATATGCTTCTGCTTCCTTGCACTTTACAAAGTCTTGTCAAAGGGCGTGAGACAGGTGCTGGGTTCTTGCTGTCATTAGGATCAGGCAGATGCATTCAGGAGTTCAAGGTGAATGCCAGAACCTCTTCCTGGTAGAGCTATTACACACTCTCCCTTGGAAAAAGGGATGGATTTGTAAAGAGCTGCTGAGGGTCAAGGTACACGGTTCGGGGTGATGGTGGTGCCCTCGGAGCACTGGATCAGAGCACAGGAATTAGCACCAGGTTGGGTGGCAACAGGAAATCATTCAAATAGATGAAAGGATAGGTGATACAAAGGTAAATTCCACTGTTTGTTACCAAATGTCACACTGTGTGGTGAGGACTACTTCCCAGCTGCTAAAATCCAGCCCTTTTTTTTCTGAGTAATTGGACTTTTGGAACTTGCTGCAGCTGCTATCGTTGCAGGTGATGCTTATGAGGGTCCTGAAGTGGAGTCAAACCTTTCTGTGGGTGCAGGTAATGCCTGTGCTTTAGTGGAGGGAACTGCTGGGCATGAAACCCACCGGTGTGTGATACAAGCAGGGTGTGAAGGTGGGCAGGGGAGGTCTGAGGCTGCTTCTCTCAGGTGCCAGATGATCCAAGGCTGTGGGGCCAGGCAGGGGTGGATGATGCACAGCCAGGTGGGTTAGAGTCTGGGTTTTCCCTGCATTTACCCTTCCAGCTGCTTGGTTTTAGGCTGAGAACTTGGGCCTGTTCTGCAGGTTGCTTTTATGCAGCAGCAGAAGGCGATGGTGGTTCCTAGCGGATTTAATGACTAAGTGGACTTCTGACAGTTGTGGCACACTTTCTCTGTCCTCCAGAGTTACTCCCCTGAAATGTATTTATCAGATGAAATGTGAAATCTAATGGGTATGTTTGTAGCCTGCAAGACTGCTGTTAATCATAGGGACACCATTTTGTAATGTAGATTATCTCCCCCGGCTGGGAGATTGTGATAAACTGGGAGGACAGACCAGACTAGACTTGTTCCCAGGGAATGAAATGGCTTTATTAACCTTCGTATTTATAAACTGCAGGCGTGAGTAACAGTAATAATAATATCCTAAAAGTTTTTGGACGGGTTGGGAAGTAATCAAGTAGGCGTATTTTGTTGACACAATTTTGAGATGAACGTTCTTGTTTTCTAAAACAAAAAGTTTCACGATGCTGATAGTGCCATTTGCAATGTAAATATGGAGGGGGGGGCGGGGGGTGTGAGAGAGAGAGCAAGACTGAGACTGAGTTGACAGGAAACAAAATGAACAAAATGTGTCCCGGAGAGCATGTTCAAGACGCTTGTGTCCATTTGCCACAGGAGAGGTTTCCGGGTCCCCTCTGGCACTCTTCCCTAAGAAGTGACCCTACGTTAGCCGTTGACCTCCACGGGGACTGTAAATGGCCCCACTCGCAATGCTTGCTGAGAGCCCTTTGGGAGCGGGTGACTGCGAGGGAAGAGAGAGGGTGAAAAAACTTTTCATGAACTTGGCTGGAGTTTTATTTGAAATGGGGCAACGAGTGTTAAGGTATAAGGTGTCTAAGATACAAGGTTTACAGACGAAGTGTTACAGGCAGCAACGTTTTAGAGTATGCAAGCACTGTTAGCCATACGTTAACCAAACTGAATAGGGCTGGGGTACCTCACTGTCAAATCTAGAATCAACTGAAAATGATGTGCACATTTAGAGCTCTCCAAAAACTTTCTCTAGCTTTGAATGGGTGAAAGATTCCTAAAAGAAAAACATGCTCTTCTCCGCAAGAGCTCAGTGTCTGGGCTAGATTTTGACTTCTGCTACTCTGGTTCAGAATTCTACATTTTAAAATAAGCTTTAAGAAATATCCTCTCACTGCTTGGGGGCTACTTCTAGCATTAGAGTCTGGATTTGTCACAGGGACACTTCACCCTTTCCCATGTTCAAATCTTTCTTCTTTAAACCTGGGCTATTGAAAAAAATTACAATTCATAAACAACATGACAAGAGATCTTGAGGCCTTTTCTGTGTAAGACTTGTGAGTGCCCAGCGAAAAAGAGGAAAAAAAGAAAAAATTACTTCAAAGGTAACCTCTGGCTGGACAGTCTGTCTTTGCCATGTGGTATCATACCGGCTTCCTTTGTAAAGCGCTTTGTGATCTCTGAATGAAGACTTATTTTTGCCTTGGGTGGTAGATCCCGCGTCTCTTGCTGTTCTTTAGTCTGTTATGAATTACTCAGTAAATGGGTAGTGAAGCAGAGCTGATAGATGTAGAAAATTCTGGAAGTCTGAGGTCCCCCCGAGTATTGCGCTTCCTCCTTATTTGCAGCCTTCCCCTGACCACATCTGTTGTTGGAGATGATCAGGGCTGAGCCTGCAGCAGTCCAGCCCATCTGCCTGCTATTCCTCACCAGTGTTGTGCTGCATTTCTCGGGGTGTTTCTCCTGTGCATTTTTTGAAGGTTCTTGCCAGGCGAATGTCACAGTTGAGCAGAAGTCCACAAAACAGTGCACAGAGTAATGATCTGCTGATGGTAATTCCTGGGAGAAGCATGGAGGAGGTGGCCTGTTGATGTCATTTCTGTATCCAAGGGGAGAGTAGCACCAGGATGTCCCGTGGGAGTGCAGCATCTGTTGCCAAATCAAGATATTGCTTGAACAAGGTGTTTTGGGGTGCAGTAAAGGTGTCCCTGTTCTGCCAGACAAAGAGGATTGGTCATTCCGCAGTGTCCTGGTTCAGTTAGGATAGGGTTAAGTTTCCCCAGCAGTGGAAAGGGATCTCCAGCCGGGTTATTCAATACCATGCTGACGTCAGGTCTGGCGCTGAAGCGCGGGAACAGTTTCCTGTGGGCTTTTGTCCGGGTAGGCACGCGTGGCGGGCTGGCTGTGTCCCTTGCGGTATTTCTCTTTATATCTTTTGTCTTGTTTACTGCTATTACTGTTTATTGTTGTTGTTATTGCTATTGTTGTTGTTCAGATTGTTATTTGTTGCAGTGTTGTATTAAATTTTTCCTTATTTCAACCCTGGGGTTTGTGCCTCACTTCCAGCCTGTCCGGTCTGAGGGTGGGGGAGGGACAACAGCAACGTGGTCTCTGGTGGCGGCAGGGCCTAAACCACTACACGCAGCACGGCTGGCAGTGAGCCTGCCCACATGTAGCCCCCACTCACACCTCCCGATTTGCTGCCGTGTGCTCAGTGTGGTTTGTCAGTGGCTCTCAACTGCAAAGCATCCACCCTCGCCTTGGTCGGTGTGCTGTCCCGGGGGGTGAAGGGCAGCACTAGTTATGCACCGTGGGAGCTGATTTTTCTTTCCTGTTATGAGATGAGCCACAATTTTGCTTTCTTTCCTGATACCTGGGCTGCCAAAGCAGGCAAAGTATCGACCTTTCATTGTTCGTGTCAGAGCTGATATTCTGACATCTCTCTTCTGCTGTTGGTTGCAAAGGCCTGGCACGAGGTGGGGGTGGCGTTTCGCCGGGTGCTGTGGAAAAGCAGAGATGGAGCCTCTCCTAGAAGCTTTCTCAGCAGAAGAGCGTGGCGTAAGAGGATGGAAGGAGCCTTAGCTCAGCTCTGCAGAAGGAGCTGGATGCTGTAACATGGCATTAAACTGTTTTTGTATTTCACAGAGTACTTACACCTGTGCCAAACAACACTGCGGGTTTTTCTTGTAATAGCACAGTTCAGCTTTGGCAAGAGGAAATGACGTTCCTTTTGCCACCGGCCTGGCCGGAGCCTCAGTGCCAGCGGCTCATGGCAGGGCGTCTGGGTCTGTGTCTGTGCCCGCAGGTGCTCCCCACGTGGGGGCTCATCCTGACCCGGGTCACTGAGGCTGGGTCCCTGTGAGGGTCAGCACTACCTGAACAACAGTGGGCTGGTGGTTTTTAGGAGGGGTGTTGTTACACATCATCTGCTGTAAACAAGCGTGCGGAAGAGACGCAGGTGTGAAGCGCGAGGCTTTGCTGGAAAAGCAGCTTGTGTGGTTGTGTGTATGGAACTGTGCTTTGTGCCCCTTGAGAAGGTGAAGCACTGAGTCATTTCTGACTCGTCTTTGGCCTGTAATTTTGGGAAGTGGGGCTTTGGGTCTTGAGGGATGTTCTGCAGGACTCGGATATCTGTCTCGGTCTGTTTCCCTGAGGGACTGGTTTACATTATCTCACAGTCAACGAGGATTGATTATGGTAGAAACCAGGCAATTTCCTTTTGACTTTAATAACATATTCTTATGACAATCTCATGGCCTCTTATCTAATAGTTCTGAGAAGCTGGTTGATGTCTATCACTGAATGGGCTACGGACCAAAACTGTTAATTTGGGTGCTTGGAAGACTTGTGTGTAGCTCCCACTGTGGCCGAAGGCAGGTGGGGAAGGGGCAAACAGGCACTTTCCCACGCAGCTCTGCCCTTAGCACTGACTTCTGCTGGCTATGAGCTTGCACACTGTCTGTGGCAAAACAGTCTTCCTGGGAAGACTCACACAGGTGGGGAGTTGTTTCCTTGGTTTCTGTGTTCAGCACCTGGAGCACAACAGGGTGAAGATCTTGAGATACAGAAACTTAATCTAAGTGGGTTTGGGAGCATGGTGCTGGGAAGGCAGTTTCCTTCCAATGTCTTTTTCTGCAAGTCAAACTTCTGGGATTTTCTCTGGCAGACGGAGCTTGGTTTTATTGATGGGCAAACACGTGTACACGCTTGCATTTCCTGTCCTGTTTGTAGCTCAGCAGGGATGTATGGCATGCCCGAGGGCCTGGCACGGGGCTCTCTGGGATGCCACCAGCCCTCCAAAACGGGCCACATCTCCCCGGGGACACGGGCACAGCGGAGGTGGCCCCGCAGACCCTCCCCAGCCCGCTCCTCTCTGCTGTCTCCTCCAGACCCCCCTGCTTCTGATGGTGAAGACCATGACCGTGTCCTCACCCGGGAAGACATCAAGAAGCAGGGGCTGCTCCTGATCGAAACCAATAAGAAACGTGGCAAGAAGTAGCGATTGCTCCACGCACGAGAGCTCTGGGTGCCCCAACCACCCCTTCTGCTCTGGAGGCCCTCAAGCACCCGTTGTACCCTTTTTCTAAATACAGCAGTTATTCTTAGGCTGAATAGAGCAGGTCTTTGTCATTCCTCCGAAGCCCATAGCAGACCTGGACCAGGAGCTCCTCAGTCACTTCTGTCAGGCAGAAGCAGCGGGCTCAAGCCCTGAGGGGAGCTGAGCTGGGTTTGGAGGCAGCCCCCTCCCCCTGCCCCTCGCCCAGCTGCTCTCCCCGCAGACATGGGGCTGGGCTGGGCTGGGCTGGGCTTTCCCAGGCAGAGCAGAGCTGGGGGCAGGCTGGCTTTCTCCCCCTTGGTCCTTCCTGGGACCTCTGCTCCCCCCGACAGCTCTGGGAGCCCCGTGGGCTGGTGTCTGCCCCAGGCAGCTCTGGGGAACCGTGGGGCAGGGGCTGAGGCCTGGACAGGTATTGGATCTCAGGGGGGTCTTTGTGTGCGTGTGTGGGAGCAGAAGGGCAGGGGCTGCCTGGGAAAGGGAGAGCCACAGTGGAGGTGAAGCCCCTGGCCCGGGCTGTCTGACCTGGCGTGGAGTCCTCGTGCCTCTTCCCTCCCCTGCTCCCTGCACGCACATTGTGCCACTCGTCCCCCTGAGCTCCGAGCGAGCGTTGGGGACAACCTCTGGGCTGCAGGGAGGTGCCTGGAGAGAAGGGCTGCCCCGAGGTGCCCCAGGCCGGCAGAGGAGGCTGCAGCAAGCCTTTGGCTCCAGGTGGGATCCCCAGCCCTGCCCATGGCTCACAGACACCCGCCCTGCAAAGGCCGAGAACCGGGGGCTGCTGGTCCCCAAGTGCAGCCAAGGCTGGGGGCCGCTGACAGGGCCCCATGGTCCCCGCTGGAGCCCCTGGAGAGCGGCACCTCCTCCAGCTCCGCGGGGGCCATCAGCACCAGCGCGAGCTTCCCCCGCCCTTCCCACCTGGCCCCTGCGCTTCGTGCTGACGTCACCTGGGACATCACCGCGGGGCAGAACGGCTCTTTCTGCCCGGGCTCTCGGCAGACTGGCAGCGCACCCCAGATGTTCATGGTGGGTTTTGTGTGGCTGCAGGGGTGGGGACCGCAGCGCCCAAACACAGAACAACTTGTGTGTTTTAAAGGAAGCTCCAGAAAGACCGTCACGTGCCAGTGAACGCATCGAGCGGAGCTTCCCCCGTTCGACAGCCGTCTGGGGGGCGCTTGGCAATTAAAGAGACCCCAGAATGACACCCACCCCCCAGCCCTGTCCCCTTCTCCCGTGCCCACCACAGCCACGCCGTGGGTCAGGGAGTCCTCTGCTGCCAGGAGCTGCCCAGCCATGGCAGGGGAAATCTGAACCTCCTCTGCACACCAGGGGCCGAGCAGACAGCGAGGGGCGGTGCTGGACCTCTGACACTGCGCCCGCTCAGCACACCCGGGGTTTGAGGAGCCTCAGCCAGGCTGCGCTGGGCAGGCCGAGCTCAAACAGTGCCGGTGAGAAACCAAACCCCTGCCTAGCGCCCCCCGCCTGCGGCCCGGCCATCGCTGCTGGGGGTGAGGGCAGCGCGGACAGCACGGGCAGGGGCGGGCAGCGCCGCTTCAGCCCCCTGGAGAGCGCCCGGCAGCGGCAGGTGTAGGTGTTTCTAGGCGCCAAGTCCGTGTGGAACTTGCATTTTGGGCAACAGTGAGATTGAACAATGGATTCGTTTTCTCGGTCCTTCTCAGTATAACTGGGCCTGTGGATATTTTAGTGGATTTTGGAAAGATGGAGGTGAGTTGTCTCTAGGGAATGCTGCTGTCAGACTCCCAGCAGGTACCAGGCATTACCCTTCAGACACCATCTGCCAAGGTTCGTAGAGATCTGGTTTAGAGTCTGACCTGGGATGTCTGTGAAACACTTTAATCAAGGGAAGAGTGTAACGGCTTGAGAAACAAGAATTAATGCCCTGGCTGCTGCTGGGGGTAAATAGGAAGGGAATGTATAGAAGTGTCAGAACTCTTTTTGGTGCAGGAGGAACCCCGGGCAGTGGTGCCAGGATCTCTGTGATCGTGTGTGTCTGGGATACACCCACGGTGAAGTGATGCTCCAGACCCTGGGTTTCTGCTCTTGGTAACACATGACCGGCCGCACACGTACCGAGAGCAGCCAGGGGTTGTTTTTATGGTATACTCAGCATTTGGGATTGCTGGTGGACTTTGTATGAAATGCGTAAGTGCAGATGTGAAGGGTTTTGCTTCACAGGCGAGAGCCTGGAGCCTTTGCTGTGAGTTGGCAGCGCTGTGATTTCTCGTGTCCCTGGGCAGAGCCCGGGGTTGAGAAGAGCCCCGCTGCTGTGCGGAGCTGCAGGCGGCCACACAGGGGACAGGGCTCTAGAAACACGGTGTCAGTACATAACACTGGGTTTACTTGTGAAGGTCAAACCCAAGGTTTTTCCCCATTAATTTTTTTTTTGTTTTCGCTTGATTTTTTTTTGTTTGTTTGTGTGTTTCAGTGTACTTAACCTATTTTAAAGCAACAAATGAACTGTTTTATTAGTAGTTGTTTAATTAGTAATAGGTAACTGAACTCTAAAGAACAGGCAGATTTCCTGGCAAACATAACCTTGTTCTTTTGCCACCTCCTCTCAGGAGCTGTGCCCGTAACCTCACAGTTTCACCCAAGATCAGATACCACCCTCCCACCTAGCAGCGTTAAGGCAACTTGGTTGTTTAGCCACGAGCTGCAGAGGAATGCTATGGCTGTGTCAAACCTGATCAGTTTTAGTTTCCAGCACTGTAAAGTAAGTTCAGCTGGGGTCATCTTTTAGCAGACACCTGAAGTATGATTCAGACTTGCATTTTTGGGATATTAAAAAGAACCTTTTAACCGCTCTGCACCCAGTCCTGTCCTGGTGCATCTCACAGCCCTTGGCTTTTCCTGTTGCCTTATTGACAACACAGGCACTTTCAGACTCTTTATCCTGCCTGTGCTTTTTCATTTAACATCTCACAAAGTCCACTACCCTCAATGTCACTTCCAATTGGCATTTGAATTTAAGGTGAAATCTAGACCTTGTGAGAAATAGGTTATTTTGTTCTTCTTCAGATGGTTCTGTCTCCTACGCAGTGTGATTCACTTTGGCTGATTCATTTATGCAACCTGACAAAAATCTCCTGGTTTTTTATGGATGGCTTCTCCGAGTGTCACACTGAATTTGCTCAGTCAAACAACGTGTATCCACCAGTGAACTGGAGAGGAAAGCGCCAAAGCTAGACGGGGAAGCCGTCCTAAGATGATACTTTCTTTCCTACTTTCCTCCTTCAAGATGGAGGCTTTTTTCCTGTTACTTGTGTTTCTGTTGTCCTGTCTGTGTATGTGCCCACATCGCATTGCATTATCCTTACACCTCTGCCTCAGACTGGTACCCCATTGACCTCAGCTATCTGTGTGAGACGGGCCTTCTGTCCCCAGCATGTTAAATTTAGTTACCTGTTTGTGGCCACAAAAAAAAAAAAAAATCAAAAAAGGATTAACTCTTCTGGCTATCAGTGTGAATACTTCTATACATAAAAACTGCCATTGCCTCCGGTGGGAAGAAGCCTCCATGCATCTCAACAGAGCAAAGAGTCAAGTCAGTAATACCAGAATCAGGTTTGGCTCAGGTCAGGTGGTTGTCACAGGGTCTGATGGTCACTGGAATGTCCTCTGATCCCCTCCAAGACATTAGGTATTCACTTAATGCTGGTGGTGGCAGCAAAGGGCAGTGGGTAGAGCATCGGATAGGGGGTCACAAAGACTTGGGTCTGTGTCCCCCTCTGCTGTCAGCGGGTGGATCAGGGCAGTGCCACTTGACCTGAGTGTGCTTACGTGTCAACCCCAGCATCTACAGAACAACTCATGTCTCTCAGGAGAGGAGGGTGTGGGTGCTGGGAGGAGCACTGTGGTTAATCAGGGCACCCCCGTCTCGGAGCAGTGGGATCCCCAGCTGGGGTTTGACTCACTGGCTCCAGGGGAAGGATTTGATCCTGCCCTTCAGAGTGTTCCCTCTTTGGGGAAGAGGCGGTGGGATGGACAGAGAGGTGTTGGATACCTGCTGTGAGCTGTATTAGGGGTGTGCTGGGTAAGTGAAGACCAGTGTGTCTGCGACTGGAGGAATCTCCCTGCTTTGGCTTACCTCAGCCCAGGCTCTGCAGGGAGCAAGGCTACGTGGAATAGTGGTGTGTCACCACTTTGTAGCCAGCCGCCTCATTTAGTGCAATAAGATCATTTATTTTGATACATAATTACATGGCTTGATACTTTAGTCAGCAATTAACTAATCCTAATGGGATGTAAATTAATTAAGAACACAGTTTGTCGAATTCAGTTTGCTTTTACCCAATTCCACTCTTCTGGGAGCAAAATGGAAGACATTGGCCCCAACCCAGGCTGGCAGTACTGTCAGCATGAGGTCCACAGCCAGTGCTGGCTACAAGGCATAGCAGAGCTCTGGGGGTGGGTGTTACACCTTCTTGTTCTTAAGAAGTTGTTCTTGAGAAGAGGTGTTCTAGGGGAAACTTTCTTACGAGAAGATAGCTGCTTATGAGAGATGGATCGATGACCTAATACTGAGTAAAGAAGGGAATTAAGAGGGGAAGGAGAAAAGTGCAACAATCCCCTTCCATATTTAATCACTGCACAAAAACCCAGCCATTGTAGGTAAAATCTGCCTGGCCAGGAGACATCAGAACAATGTTATGCTTTATTCTTCCATGTATCATTTTGTTATTACAGCAAACCTTTTCTATATTAGTGTTTCCTATGAAGTTCAACTCAGATGATAGTATCATGTCCTAAATGTGGTTCCTATGCAGCAAGAGTAACTACCAGACCACCTCAACTCCAGCAATCTCAAGATTACACTGACAGGGTGTGAAAAAGATAGAGGGGGAAGAAGAATTTTCTGTTTCACCGCCGGGGAAGTGGGAATATAATATGTTCTAAACGACATGCAGCGAGCAGCGTCATGGCATGACAATATTAATTTGTCTAGAGCCAGGGTAGGACGTGTCTTACCAAACTTTACCTCTTTAAATGTTGGGTGTGTTGTCCAGATGAGTAGTGACAGTTAATGGAAAGAGGGAGTGAGGCACATGTTAGGTGGGAATGACTTACCCTCCTGGGAATGCTGATCTCTGGTGATGACGGGAGGAGCCCACAAACCCCACCTAAACTAAACATCCCAGCATTCCGACAGCTAACACGAGGGGAGATGGAGGCCTCCTGCCCACGTACACTTGCTTACCCCTCAGGAAAGAAGGGGTCAAAGTGGGACAATTGAAGCAACAGGATGAATGGAAGAAGAAGCCTGTTTTGGAAGCAAATGCAGATAGGATATTTCTGCTCTACAGCTACTATTCCAGAAATACCTGTGCACTCTCACCCCTGGTAGCTTGTCTGTGTGTCATATATTAAATGATCAAAGCAATGCTCCCACATTTCATGTGGAAAATCGTGAAGGCAATCAGCACACACAGAGCTCAGTGAATCAGATGTGTCCTGGATGCACCAGGCATCCAGCAGGCAGTTGATGTGGGTATGAACAGTGATGCTTTCTACAGGATTTCTGGGCATCAGGCAGCCTGCTTAGGGCTTCTGTTCCAGCTGAGCTGCTGGACACAGAAAATCTCAGACAAAGGTCATATTTCTTTTTCTGTTCCAACAGTTTTGTAAAAGGCTGGCCATATAAGGCATTCTAATGTAGGACAAGATTTTGTAAAATAATTTAATATCCTTGTATGCTAAAGGTCCCTTAATAATTTAGTTTTCAAGGGACTGGTTTCCCTGATTGCAGAGCCCAGCATTAATCTGACCTTTTCTTATTCTTTATTCAATAACTCATCTATGTAGGCTCTTCTTGCAGTGTTTTGTAGGTGTCTCTTCTTATTTAATCTGTCTTCCAGATCAAAGCTCTTCAGAAGGAATTTTCCATGTTAGTTGTGAGATAATAAAAAATAAAGTAAAATAAAACTTTTTCTTTTTTTTTTTTTTTTTTTTCTTTTTTTTTTTGTTTTGGTGAGCTTTTGACTTGGTAAACAGAGAGAAATGCTGTTCATTTAATAATCAACCATTCCACATTGGCTATGTCATGTGTGTTGTTGACTTCGGTCTCTAAAAATAATAGGCTCTTAACAAAAGTCTTTTCATGTTTAGATCATTTAAAAGGGCTCACCTGTGTAGACAGAGTAAGCCTGTCCCACAGGATTTGCCTCTGGTAGGGCTCTCTTTCAACTTCCTTGCTGTCTATTCACATGAAATGTAGGAGTTTCACATATTTAAGGACACATCTACACTAGAAAATAATGCAATGTGAAAGGAGAGGATCTGAAGAGTAACAGTTGGTGCTAAGGGTACAACATTCATGCTGTAAGTATTTTGGGGGATTTAGCTTTAGCTGGGTCACCTGGACTGAATGCCCATGGGCACCTGGTACTTTTGAGTACATCCTCCAGGGCAGTTTCATCCAAACCCAGCTCATGTGCTCCAGGACCCCTCCACAGTAACATCCCAAGTGTGGTAAGCAAGGAGAGCCAGGAAAACCTCCCTCAACTCTCTTGCAGAGATTTACCCCATCCAGCCAAATGTCCTGCTGAGCAGATACGCATACTTATGAATGCATACACATACATCGTCCCACAGCCTTGTTTCCACAGGGCCCAATCTAAAAACATTCATTTATCAGCTCCACAATGAGGCTGACTAATTCTGCTGTCCCTTAACATCTAGCCTGCACCCAGAGCGATGAATAATTCATCTGCTTCCAAGATCTGGCTGATAGAAAGCACTACTGGCCTTCCAGCTTATTTTAGAATTAATAGGTCCTGTGGATGCTATCTATGTATAGAACATATACAGATAGAAAAGCCTCTGAATGAATAAGGAATTTCACTGAAACAATTCTTTGTGTTAAACACAATTGTATTGGGATCTCTGGAGTGCCTCGGATAAAAATCTCCTTTTAGCACAAGTATCCTAATCTTTCGGGACAGCGTACTCTAATATAAGTCCTTCTTACATCTATAGCATCTTAAAAAATAAACCTCCTCAAATTCCAACCAAACAAAAAATTAACCAGAGTGAATTCCATTTGGTCCTACCCCTTCTGAACTGAATTGAGGAAAATTGATGGATCTTGAAAGTAATATACTTTTATTTCTCCTCAGTCCTTTGTGAAACACTTCAGTGCACCCACAGCTTTACAGTCATAACGAGTCATAAAACTCAAGTTTTATGGTTTGGCCTTAACAAAGCATATTTAAGGTTAATTAGCAATAGTCGCCTCCAGCAGACAAAACAAAAATTTGCATGGGCGGAAAATGGATACACAGTCCTTTGTTGGTGGCTTGAAAGCATGCTCACCTGTAACCATTAGCATCAGCTTTGGCTCTTTGCACCCATGGAATAGCCAAGAAAATAATAAAAACACTGCTACATATATTTGATCTCTTGGTAAAAAAAAAAAAGCATATTTAAATAGTTCTCTGCCTAGGGAAAACCTTTTCGTGTTTCTATGTGTTTGTCTTTTTACCTGCACCTGGCCAGGTGTATATTACTGCATGTTTCAAACTCTCATTTGAACACGTGCTGCCCACCAAAGAACTTCCAGATGCTGTGTCACGGCATGTCCTCGATACGACACCGTGTGTTGTGCTAGGTCCTGCAAACACATTTGTCAGTAATAGGAAAGCTCCCTCTCTTTCTCCTCTTCCAGTCCTTCCATAACTCCCAGACATGTGATCTGTGTTAACAAGCTTACGACGCAAAATTGCAACTTTTTCAGTTCAATCTTGTAAACAGGAGGGAGTTGGACTGAGGTCTTAAAACGATCCCCAGACACCCTAATGCATGCTCAGATTTTCAGATTGCCAAGTACCCACCCTCCTAACAAACCCTTCAGCCCCTTGCTCCAGAGTTTCTGCCCAGATTTAGGAACTCAGCTCTAGGCTCTTACTTTGGAAAATTTTCTTAACTCTCCTCATAGACAAGTTGGCTAGGCTCTCTCTTTTATCAACTACAGCAATTCCCTTCTGCCTAATTCTGACCACTTGTATTTGGAATTGTGTTCTGACTAAGTGTCTTCAGACTTCATTTTGGATGTATTGTCTGTTCCAGGTATCTGGCCATTGTTCACCCACTGAAACCACGCATGAATTATCAAACAGCAACCTTCATAATCGCCTTGGTCTGGACTGTCTCCATACTTGTAGATATTCCATCTGTGTATTCTGCTACTGAAACGGTGTTATTTATAGTGAAAAACCAGGAGAAAATATTCTGTGGTCAGATTTGGCCAGCTGACCAGCAGATGTACTACAAATCATACTCCCTCTTTATCTTTGGCATTGAATTTGTTGCACCTATCATTGTGATGACCTTGTGTTACGCCAGGATATCACGGGAGCTCTGGTTTAAAACTGTACCAGCATTTCAGACAGAACACATCAGAAAGAGGCTTCGATGCAGAAGAAAAACTGTTATGGTACTGATGTGCATCCTGACTGCCTACGTTCTCTGCTGGGCACCCTTCTACGGCTTTACAATTGTCCATGACTTTTTCCCCACCATCTTCGTGAAAGAGAAGCATTATCTTACTGCTTTTTATATAGTTGAATGCATTGCTATGAGTAACAGCATGATAAACACCATGTGTCTTGTAACTGTAAAAAATAACACCATGAAGTATTTCAAGAAGATCATGTTACCGAGATGGAGATCGACATATAATGGAAGCAAATCTAGCTCTGATTTCGACCTGAGAACAAGTGCAATGCCAGTCACAGAGGAGGTAGACTGCCTAAAACTGAAATAAATTTTCTGCAGTTTGAATCTCACATATTTCGGAGAGGGGCTAAAGAGGAAATAATGCCTTCTCAGAAGCTTCTCTCTTGTCTGTGGGAATACCCACCGTTGGTGAGAGCCCTCTAAAAGCAGCCTACTATGTATTTCCACCAGAACTCTTTTCACTGGACTGCTGTATAACCCCGTAACTCTGACTGATGCTGTGCTTCAGTTCACCCATCTGTAAATCTGGGAGGTAGATACTCATTTTACAGTTGTTTAAAATTTAAGATGAACAAAAAAAAAAAAAATCTATGAATGCATTAAAGCATACTACAATGATGTAAGAGTTGATTGCTGATCCTAGCAATGATGCCTCTTTGTTTCTTCTTAAGAGAAATCTCTTAACCCCTTGGAGCTTATCTTTTGTACCTTTAAGATATTTGGTGTCCTTTTCCTTCTGCTCATAAGAGGAAGGAAGGCAAAAAAAGCCCATTTTGCTTCATGTCACTCTTTATCTTCTCAGTTTACCCCTCATGATTAAGCTCCTCAAAGTCTACAGATCACCAGCTTTCTATGGTCCAATGTGCAGCATGCTCTTATGAAAGGCACATTCTCTACAAAGGTAAATACTGCTTCACAGTCTAGTGAAAACCTCATCTCTTCCTGTGACACCTTGCTTAAAAATATTCTATCAACATTCCACTCTGTAGTTTTATGTAGAGTGCTGACTCTGTTTATTATGTATTTGGAAATGGCACAGCTACATTTTGAAGGGATGTTACCTTCTCTCACCTCCAGGCTATGGCCAACTTCTGCTGCCTTGATTCGCTGAGCTCTTCAAAGAATCAATCACAAAATCACAGAGGTGGAGAACAGCAACTCCAGATTGTCTAGTCCACCCCTCGGCTCAAGCAGGGTCAGCTAGAAGAGGCTGCCCAGGACTGTGTCCAGCTGGGCTTTGACTGACTCCAGGGATGGAGACTCCACAGCCTCCCTGGACCACCTGTGCCAGTGTTCAACAGTCCTTGCAGTAAAGAAGGGTTTTCTTATGTTCAGATGGTATTTCATGGGTTTCAACTTGTGTTTCAGCTTGGTTTGCAGAGGGACCCATATAAAACTATAGCATGCTAGTGGGAAGAAAAACACCCTGCTGAACCAGATCTAGACATTTTACCAAGCCTGTGTACAACTTCAAAATAAAGTACAAGTAGGGCCAAAATAGCATAGAGATCTTGAGATGATCTGTCTTTCTGCAACCAATGGAGACAGACTCTAGGCTTCCACAAGCCAGTCAGTGGTTGAGTTGAGTAGCTCATTGTCTGGTCAAAGGTGAGGCAACAACTCAAGATGAATTGTGCATTGCTTCCCCCAGAGCTGTTTTTACTATTCTGATTTTATGCAGCTCCAGGATGGGTGTATCTTAACTGATAACTGTGATAAAGCAGGTGACAGTAGCAGTAATACCTACTCATTTAAACTACACATAAGATATCATGGACTTCTGTGTACTGAAATCGAGTCTTTTCTACCGTGATGACAAATGCTTCCTGTTTTAAAGTATGTGGTACCACCTACTTTTGGAGTAAATGGCTTTTGTAAATAATTTGTCTATTTGTGTACTTAAAGTGAGAAACAAATCCTGCTAATAAAAGAGTAAACATGGAGTAAATATCAACATTGTGAACTATGTTTTAGATTTTCCCCTTAGCCACAGTTTTCCTACTCAAGTGACTAATGTCAATTCTCCCATTTCTGCTAAAGAAAAACTACCAGGCCGACCAATTAAGTTTAATGCAAAAGGATATTCAAATCCATTAAAGTGCTTAAATCCTCTCGTCATTAGCTGCTCTTAAAATATACACGTTGGAAAGGGTATCAAAATTTCCTCTGTTAGGCAAAACAATTACTGAAATCATTCTTCAAAATGACAGATTAGAATAGGGTAAGTACTAAATCCATTTGTTTCCCAGCATGCCAAAGAAATTTAAAGGACCAGAGAGTTGCAGTATTCCATCATCAAGAGGCTTAACCTTGGAGTTTCTCTTGAAATCTCATGGTTTCTTCTGAAACTGCACCCATATTTATCTCCTGAAACCTGCAGTAGTTATTGGGGATTAGCTAGCAATACTACCTGTTATTAGAGTGTCCTGATATTCCTTTCACCTATTTTTCCTAGACTTTTCCTGGTGCGACAAAGCCAAACAAATGACAATTTTCCACACCTGGAAATCTACCTCAGGCTGAGTTATTAAAAAAATAAAAAGCTCATCCCCCACCAAGCAATATAGTGCCAAGCAAAAACCGGGGAAAGAATTGCTTTACATTTCTGGAAATCACTTTGAGAGCTCCAAGAGACCTCTTCTGGTCTGGCCTGCCCAGTGTTCTCAGACATCACCACGTCCCTGTCCCTGAGAAGGGCAGTAAAGCAGCAGCTGCCACAGCCCATTTTGTGGATTTAGGTTTTGGGGTCCGCAACATTGCTGTATTTTGACATTTTGGGGTCTTCTCAGCAGCAAAGCAGTGTTTCAGCCTGAATGACTGGATAGGGCAGGAGAAAAAACTGTGCTTTGCCCTCAACTGCACTTGTGAGCAGCATCCCCAGAAAGAGGGGGATTCCCACCCAGGAAGGGTGGCAGTCTCCTGTTCCCTGATCAGAGTAGCCAAGCAAGTCCTTAGCCTGTGTCTGCACCAACTCCAAACACCAAAAAATGGTCACGGGCTTCACTTTCAGGGACCAATGTCTGCTCCTAAACTGAGCTCCAGCAACCAGGGGCCCAGGCAGCGAGCCCAAGGACCTTGCATGGGAACAGAAACCCCATGGAGGATTTTTGTGCCCACAGAACTGATTTCATCAAGGGAGTAATGGGGTACATTACCTAAGGGTACCTACATTGGCCAGGGCCTGCCTGCCACCCATGACTACAGTTAAATGGAGAATTTAGAAGACTCTTAAAGTCACTTAAAAACTCCCTTTAAGTGCAGAAGTGTGCAGCTGGCCAGGTCCTGACCTGAGTGGCTCCCTCAGGCAGCAGGGAACAGACAGTCCAACCAGAGTAGCTGAGGGAGGGGGCCAGACCCCACGCTCCATATAGTGAGTTGTGCAGGAAAAACTAAAAATAACAGAAAGGCTTTTTTGTACCCACCCACACAACTCAGGCTAGGGAGTGTGGGTGCCAGTGGGTGCTCCAGAGATGGGTGCTCCCTTGGCTCCCTCTCAGGTGGGGGCTACCCTGCTGCCTCCTGCCTGGCTGCTCCCTGCAGAATGCCTTCACACTTACACTGACTGGCAACATTCAGTGAGGGAATTGAATGTGGATCGCACCTAACTGAAGCTTTGCTTGCAAGAGCCATGCTTAAACAGAGAAAGAAAAGCACAAGCTGGAAGGCAGCATCTGTCGCAGAGGAGAAGCAGCCCCTTCCAGCACAAGCTCTTACACGCTGGAAGGCACTAAAAACTGCAGCGAGACCTCCACAGCCATCAGCTGCCTGCTGTTCGCTCCACTGGCACAGCAGCAATAAGGACTTCACCACGCAGGAACTGTGGGATGTGTCAAGGACAAGCAGTAGGTGGGGGTGAGGTATCATCCTCCTGAGAGCTGTTAGCAGGGTTTAGATAACCATGCAGTGAATAACCAAGTCTCAGCTGTGGCTTGCTACAATTTTTATTGCTAAAAGCAAAAATGTAGTGCTATCATGCCTGATTCTAGCTCAGCTGTCCTCCTGTGGCACAGCTCCCAAAACCATAGGCTTGTTTCCTTCTGCAGCAGCTCCTCCAGGGATAACTGAAGGTAAAATCCAGTCCCTGCTCCTTCACACTGGCTCTCTGAAAAATAAAAAAAAACAGGTGTAACTAAAAACTATAATGGTGACCCTGAACATCTAAGAGAGGATTAAGAAAAAGCAGTTATTCTCAGCAACAGGCACTGAGAAAATAAAGTATGTATTTTAATAAAGCAAGAGCAGGAAAAGAAACTCCAACCATTGCCCCTCTGCCAAAGGAGGATGGCCTGCAAGACCCCAGAGTGGGTCACAGTAGCCAGGCCATGAAATTTCCCTGAAGACTGACTCACTCACTCAGCAGCTCAGACTTAACTGAGCTCCTTCTTTTCTGAGCCTGGCAGCCTTTCCTGTGGCAACAGCACCCTCCAGCTGCTGCCTCTGCAGCACAGCATCATACGCCTACTGCACTGCCCTGGAAACTGCACCACCTCGCACCAGATACCTTGGTGACAGGGACATACAGATATTCCCAGGATTCCTGGGCCTCCAAAAAGTAGCAACAGATGCTCCAGCTTTTGTCACTCAGGCACCTAGGCACTTACCCATCACTTCTGGTGTCTGAATTCTCCCTCGCTCCCTGTGTCGGCAGGGCTGTGACCCTCACTGGGTGCTTGGGCTACCCCCTTTCAAAACACTGGATATCATCTGCGCTGAAAAAACAACACCATTAAGCAGAAGCAAGCAGAATTGAGATAAGACAAGAAACTACTCCCTTGTACTCACCAGAGATCCTCTTCTCTCTTACGCTCTGTTAGGATCCTGTTCTATAGACTCCACCCTAACACACGTTGCCAGGAACAGTCCCCAAACCACCAATGAGACGGGCAGCACTGCAGCTTCCAAAGTGACCTTCCTAATACCATCCAGAGCAAGAGAAGGAGGAACAAAACCTGATATAAAGCCACCACAAGAATCCTGAATAATAAGAATCAACACTGAGCACGAAGTTGCTCAAAGCACAAAGTCACCTCCCTCAAAACCAGGACTTGGTAAAACTGACAGAAGAGAAGACACAAAGATGGTCACAGTCCCCAGAAAAAGACACCCCTGAGCTCAAAAGACCACCAAGGAACATAAAAAGCCCATGTAAACTCATCAACCTGCTCACCCGCTGGTTCCAAAAGAAAAACATGGAAGGTAACAGACAGAAAGCATGCATCACAGAAAACATGTTGAGGCACAGCAATAAAATCTGGGGGTGTAGCATCCCGAAAAAGCCAAACGCTGAAGCGCTCCAAAGACACACAGTGAAGTGCTCCAGACAGCAGGGTGATGAAGGGCTACTACAGGGCCACGTGTTGAAGAGCTCCAATAAAAGACAGGTGCGGAAGCGCTCCAAAACAGCGAGGCAGTGAAGCACTGCTCCACGATGGTGCCATTAAGCACTCCAACATACACCAGGCGTTGCAGAAATCAAGAAAAAAGCCACAGGGTGAAACACCCCAAAAAGAGCCATGTGGTGGGTGTCTCCAAAAAAGCCCAACAAGGCAGTGTTCCCCAAAAGAACAGGTACTGAAGGACACTCTCCAGGGCTCCCTGGAGAAACACTCCGAAAAATCACAGGTGATGAAGAGAGCAGGAGAGTCAGACAGTGAACAACCCCCTAAAGCAGGGTGGTGAAGGAACCCTCCAGGAGGCTGTGATGAACAAGACCTGGGTGGCGCAGTGAAGGACTCCAGAAAAGCCAGGTCACACAGAGAAAGGCTACTCCAGGGTGGCATGGAGAAGGACTCCCAAGAACAGCTGGGCAGCACAGGAAGGACTCCAAGAAGACTTGGGTGGCACAGTGCAGGACTCCCAAAAAGAGGCAGGCAGCGTCATGCAGGCCTTGTCAGGGGTGGCACAGTGACAAACTCCAAGAAGAGCCAGGAGGGACAGTGAAGAGTTCCTCCAGACTGGCATGATGAAGGACCCCCCCAGTGTGGCCTGACGAAGGACTCCTCCATAAGGGCCTGGGAGGACTCCTCTGGGGGACAATGATGAAGTACTCCAAGAAGAGTCCGGTGCACAATGAAGGACTCCTAACGGGCAGCATGGTGAAGGGCTCCTCCGGGGAGGTGCTATGAGGGGCTCCTTTGACAGAGCACAATGAGGGGCTCCTCTTGGGGCAGCACAGTGTAGGGCTCCTCTGGGGCAGTGTGACAAAGGCTCCAAGAAGAGCTGACAGAACACTGAAGGGCTCCTCCAAGACTGCACATTGAAAAGTTACTCCAAGTGGCATAATGAGGGGGTCCTCTGGGGCGGTGCAAGGAGGGGCTCACCCAGCGTGGTGTGATGAAAGGCTTCTTCAAGACAGCGCAGTGAAGGGCTCCTCGAGTCTGAACAATGAGGAGTTACTCTGTGATGTGGGGCGCCTCCAGGTTGGCATGATGAGGGGCTCCCTATGGATCTGCGTGATGAAGGTGAAGCGCGGAAACAAACTCTACAACTCAGAAAGAGTTATAAAGCAGGCATGTTTATTCCAGCCGGGGTGCAAGGGGATTTCTTCACAAAGCTTGCACACCGTCTCTGGCAAGTAGCCAGATATTTATTACAAAAAACCATACATATTCATTTGGAAGGGCTGGGTTATTACAATTAGTTCGGGGAATAGGTGTGATTCTTAGAATTATTCAAGGAGAGAAGTATGTGGTCCTCTTGCAGTGTCCCGCTGTTAAGCAAAGTCCAGATGTCTCCTTCCTCTTCATTAATTTTTCAACTTGGCTTCCTGTGCATGCTCTCCGGCCCTTCGGTTCCTCTCCAGGTTATAGAGTCGGCCTTTTACCTGTTTGTTTTGTTAATTGGAACTTTTGTGTCTGTTAAGATGTCCCAGAAAGTAAGTCCTTTAGCTGGTATGTCTCCCCCTTTATCTCAAAGACAGGGATTAGTTTACTATCTATCCTGTTTTCTGTAAGAATGTTATCTACTTAACATTGCCTGAGGGCTAGGACTCCTTTAGCTTTTTTTTTTGCTTTCCTCATATCAATTCCCCCCTTTTCTTTTACCTGTGCAAATTCTTTTGCTATATCATGCCATTCCCTTAAAGGGTTTTGGCCAAGTATGCACCTACAGTCCCTACCCATAATCCAACCATGTTGATAATCAGTGTCCATCCTTTCATTGGAAATATATAATGAGCCGGTTTAATGTTGTGTACAGGCCCATCCAGACCTCGAGCTCTGGTCCCTAGGACCAATTCCCGCAGCTGTTTTTGTAGGCTGATAACATAATTAGTTACTATTTCATTCCCAATCTAAATGGATGCCCCCCGCCTGTATCATATATGGTTTCCTATATACTATTTCAAAAGAACTTAATCCCTCCTCAATTCTGGGTTTGGTCCCGATTTTAAAAAGTGCTAAAGACAATGATCGAGGCCAAGGTAATTCGACCTCCTGACCTAGTTTTGTAATTTACTTAAGTGATTCATCTTCTCTACTTGACCACTTGCTTGTGGACTATATAGAATATGCAACTGCCAGTCTATTTGTATGATCAATGCAAGTAATTGTTTTAACCATTTGAACCTTAGTAACCATGAAGTAAGCTTGTTCCATATTTCTTCAAAGTCTAAAGAAGCATTGTCTTTTCATATCTCCTGCAAAATACTTAATTATTGCAATATTATTCCTAAATCTACATTTATTTTTCCTGTTTCACCTATGTGTGTACAACAACTATAATTCACAACTGTGCTCAATCCCCCATGTGAGGCCAACATCATGTTTCACTGTCAGCACTTCAGATTGAGAAATTATTTCATTCAGTAACACTTATTACTTCTGCATGGGAATGCATCTGGCCAACCTGAGAAGGTATCTGTTAACACTAATAAGTACCAACACCCCCCTTTTCTTGGGAGTTCAGAAAAATCTATTTGCCAGTGTTGTCCTGGACTATTACCTTTCACTATAACTCCATTTTTAATTTTACTTGATGTGTTTGGATTGTGGTTTTTGTTTTGTTTGGGGTTTTTTTAGTAAACAGCATAGTCATCTTACTGGTTTTTCAATTTAACTGCTTGTATAGGGCATCTGCTCCCCAATGTTTTCTTATGTTCACCTAAATGTAACTTCTATTGTATGTTGGAAGGCACTGTTATTTGCCCATCTGGAAAATAAACCCATCCATATTTTTCTTTATTACCCTTTAGATCATTAATCAATTTTTGATCCTCATTTGAATATTTAGGTTTCAAATCTGAGTTTAAGATTGAAAGTTTTACCATCTGGGACCAAAGCTAATGCTATGGTTGCCATTTCTGCCGCCTGTCTGGCCTTTCAATCTGCCAAATTATTTCCAATTTCCTGTTCAGTGTTACCATTTTGATGCCCTCAACAATGCATGATGACTACTTTTTCAGGGAGTTTTATGGTTTCTAGCAGCCTTAAAATTTCCTCCGCATGTTTTGTTTTCTTTGTGCTGTGAATAATCCTCGTTCTTTCCATATGGCGCATGAGCATGTACTACTCCAAAAGCATATTTCTAATCTTAACCTTTTTCCCTTTTGCCAGTTCTAAAACTTTGGTCAAGGCAATTATTTCAGCCTTCTGAGCAGAAGTCCCTACTGGCAACGATTTAGTTTCTATTACTTCGTCAGTGGTGATCACAGTGTATCCTGCCTTACGGTTTTCCCTGTTTTATGAAGCTGCTTCCATCCATGAACCAGGTGCCTTCAGCATTCTCAAGTGGTTCTTCTTTTAAGTCAGGTCTACTGGAGAAAATGGCTTCCATGATCTCCAGACAGTCACAGGTTAAAGGCTCTGATATGGTCCCACTGAGAAAAGAGGCTGGATTCACAATGTTCGTGGTTCATAATTGGCACCAACCTGTCATTCCAAGGAAAGTTTGGAGTTCTTTTGCCATTCTGGGTTCACGTGTGCGACAGATGGCCTCTTTCCGTTCTCAGCTCTGTTGTTCTTCAGGAATACCAAATCCTAAGTAGGTCACTTGCTTCTGGACCAGTTGAGCTTTCTGTTGAGATACCCGATATCCACTAAGTCCCAGGAAGTTAAGCAAACTGACAGTCCATAGTACACAGTCTTCCTTCATCCTTGTAGCTATGAAAAGGTCACCTACAGATTGTAGTAAAATTCCTCCTAGTGAGGGCAGAGTCCAGGTTTCAAGTTCTCAGGCCAATTGATTCCCAGAGATAGTGGGGCTGGTTTTAAAACCTTGTGGTAACACTGTCCAGGTTAACCGTTTTGGTTTCGGTTGGGTTTTTTTTCCTCCCTGTATCAGGGTTTCCTCATTCAAAAGCAAATAGCTTCTGGCTTTCTTTTTTGCTTTCCTCATATCAAAGGGGTCCTACGGATCAGCACAGTGAAGGGCTCCTCCAGGATGGTGCGACAAGCTGATCCTCTGGGCTTCTTGTGATGAAAGGCTGAAACGGCACAATGAGGGGCTCTTCTGTGGAGGTGTGATATGGGGCTGATAGGGATCGCTGCAGAATTGGCACGGTGAAAGCCTGCTCCAGGACACTGAAACTGTGAGTTCCTCCAGCACAGCATGATGAAGAGCTGCTCTGGAGTGGTGCAGTGAAGGCCTCCTCTGCAGCAGAGTGATGAAGCGCACTTCCAGGGGACCATGATGAGGGGCTCCTCTGAGGCAGTGTGGTGAACAGCTCCTCCAGGGCGGTGTGAGGAAGGACTCGTCCGGGCAGCACAATGAAGGCCTCCTACTGAGCAGCAAAGGGAAGGGCTCCTCGGGGAGAGTGTGCTGAAGGGCTACAAGAAGACCCAACCAGCGTGGGGAGCAGCCCCTCTGGGTGGGGATGATGACATGCTCCTCTGGCATGACACGGTGAAGTGTTCCTCTGGTACAGCGTGGTTGAGGAATCCTTCACTACAATGTGGTGAAGGGCACCTCCAGAGCAAACCAGTAAATGCCTCATCCAGACAGGCATACATGGGCAAACATACGATATGTACGACAAAATACGATACACACGACAGGCAATACAATAAAAACCATATATTACATACCTTACCATGCAATGCATAACAGAGAGAAAATAAAATACATACCATACATAAAATGCAACATACACGATATGATAAGTATCAAACCAAACAGTAAAATACAATATATATAATAATTACAAAACGTTCAAGACGAAACAATAAAAAATACAGCAAAATACATACCACACAATATATGACAAACCATAAAATACCAACCAGATAAACATCAGTATAAAAGTAATTACAATCCAAAAAATGATACACAATACATTACACACTACAACAAGCTACATCCCATATTCACAACTAACACAATACACATGATGCACAAAATGACAGATAAAATACAAGATAAAATATCATTAATAAAACACCATAAATACAATGCAATACAAAACAGCATATAAAACACAAAAGATGATCCAATAAAAAATAATATAACAACCACACTCCGAAGAAGGGATGAAAATTGGATCCTCTGGGGCTGCACGGTGAAGGCCGCATATGGAGCAAGACTCGTCCAGGACAGCGTGATCGAGGCCTCCAAGAAGAGCTGGGATGTGCCGTGCAGAGCTCCTCCGGGGCGGGGCGACGATGGCTCCTCCGCGGCGGCGCAGCCAAGGCGAAGGGCTCCTCCGCGGAGGCAGACGTTACAAACCATACCATACAATACCGTACCCACGATACAAGACAGACAATACCCTACAGACCACACCATAACCTACAGACCTTACCCGACGGTGCAAACCACACCTGTCAGATAACACTACACACAACCCACAGACAAGGAATCACAAGACAAAATACAAGACAGACAATCCAGCCCCAAATCCATTACAATACACACACAGGTACTACAAAACACAAAACACATTACAATGCCAAGTACATCACAAAATCTACAGTGCCAAAAAACACAGTATGTCCTCTACAAGAAGGAGCACGCCATACCATACAGAAAAATGCACAAAATAATGCTCAAAAAAACCACAAAATACAATAAATTACAAAGAAAAATAAGTTTCTGTACAAAATACATAAAAAGCAACCCAAAATACAATAAATATTACATTACCAAAGAAAAACTGCCATACACAATATGTTAGAAAATAAAATACATACAATGCAAGGGAAGATACAAATCCTCCAATACATTCAATGCTGTACAGTACATACCATAAAATACCACACAACCAATAAAACAGACGATACAGTGCAAACTACATGGGATACAATTAATGCCATTCCATACCTACAGTGTGCAATAGGATATAAACAAGAACACAATACATGGAGTATACGAAATGCAACACATACAACACATCAAATATATAACACAAAAATCTGTACAGAGAATACGTACAAACAATACAATACCCACAGTGATACAGAGGATACTTAACCTAGGATACATTCCAGACCATAAACACACACCATACCGTACGTACAAGAACATCGATACCAAACCCCAATCATACAGTACAACAGATACCATGAAGAGCCTACGACACTTACCAAAATACAAAATAGAATACACAGATGACATGAAATCCCATCCCATACCATACACAAGTCAAAATAATACCCAAAGGACTACATATTCTAACACACAGAAACACGATGATCCATACGATGCAGATGATGCATACCATACCGTAATACATCACAACTCATACAATACCGTAAATACCAAAGCAGATGCTACAACACAATGCACCCTGCAGTACAGACCTCTAAATACCGTATGATACAAGACGCAGAGTAAAACATACCCACTAACAATACAAGACAAAGTACCACACGGCCAATGCAGTACGGCAGAAAGGACGGACAGCACCAGACAACAGAAAAACCCAGACCACACTTACCAGACAATACTTACCCCACGGTCTGCAGAGGGGCGCCTGCCTGCCGCTCCGGCGGCACTCACCAAAGCCCAAAACTCTCTCACGAGGCACCACGCTCAAGGGCTCCTCCCCCACAGGGGTGATGAAGAGCTCACCAGGCACAACGGCAGTGAAGGGCTCCTCCAGGGCAGCGTGCTGAAGGGCTGCAAGGAGACCCACCCAGCGTGCGGAACAGCTCCTCTGGGGCCACCGTCATCAAAAGCTCCTCCAATGCCACACGCTCAAGGGCTCCTCCAGAGCGCTCTGACGCTCAAGGGACTCCTCCAGGGCTTGCATGATGATGGGCTGCTCCGCTGACACGCACAGAAGAGCTCCCTGAGGGCCTCGCAGGAAAGGCTCCTCCGCTGCAACACGGTGAAGGGCTCCTCCAGGGTAGGGATGATCAAGGCCTCCTCCGGGACAGCACAGTGAAGCTCTCCTGCATGGGCGCCACGCAGGGCTCCAAGGACAGACGGGCAGCACCACCAAGCGCTCCGACGGGCAGGTGTAACAGGGAAGGGCTCCTCCAGCTTGGCGCCATGAAGGGCTGCTCCAAGGCGGGGATGATGCTGGGCTCCTCCAAAGACACAGCAATCAAGGGCCCCCTGGCCCAGCACGAGCAAGGAGGGCTCCTGCATGCCCACAGGGCAAAGGGCACCTCTGGGGCAGGCTGGGGAACAGCTCCTGCCGCACAGCACACGGAAGGAAGGGCTCCAACAGCAGCTCGACCATGCAATGAGGACCCCCTGCAGAGCCGCACAACCAGGTGCTCCTCGGGAGTCACGATGAAAACGGCATCCTCTGCCGTGGCAGGATGAAGAGCTCCTCTGGGTACAGCGTCCGGAAGGGCTGCAAGGAGACCCACCAAGCGTGGGGAACAGCTGCTCTCTGGGGCCAGGGTCACCAAGGGCTCCTCCAGTGCCACATGCTCAAGGGCTCCTCCACAGCCCTCCGACGCTGAAGGGCTCCTCTGCGGCTGGCATGATGGTGGGCTGCTCCGCTGCCACCCACAGCACAGCTCCTGAGGGCCTCCCGGGACACTGCTCCTCCGCTGCCACCTGTGACCGCCTCCTCTGGGTCACCACGGCAAAGGTCTCCATGGAAACACGCAACGCGTAACAAAGAGATCCACTGCGGTGGGACCGCGGTCAAGGGCTCCTCCAGCACCACGGGATGAAGGGCAGCATCAACACCCAACCAGCGTGGGGCACAGCCCCTCTGGGGCGGGCCTGATCAGGGCCTTCCTCTGCCAGCACACGCTGAACTGCTCCTCCGGGGAGCCACACATTGCAAAACAGACCATACAATACAGACAAATCCATACTGACAGTCCCATATATTATTATTAGACACCTTACCATACTATTACAGACCAGACAGAATAGGCAATACATACTATAGGAGAGAGTAAACCCAGCACCGACGATACATACAAGTCACGGCAATAAAACAGATACAAAAATATGGCAATAAACAAAGATACAAAAATACATGCCACACAATACATGACAAACCATACCATATTAACTCCAGCACAACACAAAGAACAATACAATCCATACCAGACAATACAGGCAGGGCAGTGTCAAACACAATGCAGCACAAGATAGACAAGATGATGCAATACACGGGATTCCACATAGGCCATTCCCTAGATTACACAACACACCGTACAGTACACAACACACCTACCATCCATGAAACACACTACACACAACACAATACAAAATACGATCCACACTACAAGATGCAATATACAGATGCCAGCACACAAAAGGAAATACACTATATATAAAACGCAATATACCAGAAAGCAGACAATTCCAGACAATGCAGAACAGAATACATCCCATAAATCAATCCAAACACACACAGTACGTACAATAACTAACAGGCCATAACCACCTATATTACGGGAACCATCCCACCATACAAAACACACTACAACACAATTCAAGTCACAAAGGTACACAGCACCAATAATACAAGACATCAGAACACAAGAAATACCATTCCGCAGGGAAAAAGACAACCAACACAAGACCTGCAAGGCCGAGCCCCGATGACGAGCGGCTCCTCGGGCAACGTGCAGTGAGCCCAGGGATGCTCCGCGGCGGCGTGATCGAGGCCTCCAAGAAGAGCTGGGATGTGCCGTGCAGAGCTCTCCGGGGCGGGGCGACGATGGCTCCTCCGCGGCGGCGCAGCCAAGGCGAAGGGCTCCTCCGCGGAGGCAGACGTTACAAACCATACCATACAATACCGGACCCACGATACAAGACAGACAATACCCTACAGACCACACCATAACTTACAGACCTTACCCGACGGTGCAAACCACACCTGTCAGATAACACTACACACAACCCACAGACAAGGAATCACAAGACAAAATACAAGACAGACAATCCAGCCCCAAATCCATTACAATACACACACAGGTACTACAAAACACAAAACACATTACAATGCCAAGTACATCACAAAATCTACAGTGCCAAAAAACACAGTATGTCCTCTACAAGAAGGAGCACGCCATACCATACAGAAAAATGCACAAAATAATGCTCAAAAAACCCACAAAATACAATACATTACAAAGAAAAATAAGTTTCTCTAGAAAATACATAAAAAGCAACCCAAAATACAATAAATATTACATTACCAAAGAAAAATTGCCATACACAGTATGTTAGAAAATAAAATACATACAATGCAAGGGAAGATACAAATCCTCCAATACATTCAATGCTGTACAGTACATACCATAAAATACCACACAACCAATAAAACAGACGATACAGTGCAAACTACATGGGATACAATTAATGCCATTCCATACCTACAGTGTGCAATAGGATATAAACCAGAACACAATACATGGAGTATACGAAATGCAACACATACAACACATCAAATATATAACACAAAAATCTGTACAGAGAATACGTACAAACAATACAATACCCACAGTGATACAGAGGATACTTAACCTAGGATACATTCCAGACCATAAACACACACCATACCGTACGTACAAGAACATCGATACCAAACCCCAATCATACAGTACAACAGATACCATGAAGAGCCTACGACACTTACCAAAATACAAAATAGAATACACAGATGACATGAAATCCCATCCCATACCATACACAAGTCAAAATAATACCCAAAGGACTACATATTCTAACACACAGAAACACGATGATCCATACGATGCAGATGATGCATACCATACCGTAATACATCACAACTCATACAATACCGTAAATACCAAAGCAGATGCTACAACACAATGCACCCTGCAGTACAGACCTCTAAATACCGTATGATACAAGACGCAGAGTAAAACATACCCACTAACAATACAAGACAAAGTACCACACGGCCAATGCAGGACGGCAGAAAGGACGGACAGCACCAGACAACAGAAAAACCCAGACCACACTTACCAGACAATACTTACCCCACGGTCTGCAGAGGGGCGCCTGCCTGCTGCTCCGGCGGCACTCACCAAAGCCCAAAACTCTCTCACGAGGCACCACGCTCAAGGGCTCCTCCCCCACAGGGGTGATGAAGAGCTCACCAGGCACAACGGCAGTGAAGGGCTCCTCCAGGGCAGCGTGCTGAAGGGCTGCAAGGAGACCCACCCAGCGTGCGGAACAGCTCCTCTGGGGCCACCGTCATCAAAAGCTCCTCCAATGCCACACGCTCAAGGGCTCCTCCAGAGCGCTCTGACGCTCAAGGGACTCCTCCAGGGCTTGCATGATGATGGGCTGCTCCGCTGACACGCACAGAAGAGCTCCCTGAGGGCCTCGCAGGAAAAAGCTCCTCCGCTGCAACACGGTGAAGGGCTCCTCCAGGGTAGGGATGATCAAGGCCTCCTCCGGGACAGCACAGAGAAGCTCTCCTGCATGGGCGCCACGCAGGGCTCCAAGGACAGACGGGCAGCACCACCAAGCGCTCCGACGGGCAGGTGCAACAGGGAAGGGCTCCTCCAGCTTGGCGCCATGAAGGGCTGCTCCAAGGCGGGGATGATGCTGGGCTCCTCCAAAGACACAGCAATCAAGGGCCCCCTGGCCCAGCACGAGCAAGGAGGGCTCCTGCATGCCCACAGGGCAAAGGGCACCTCTGGGGCAGGCTGGGGAACAGCTCCTGCCGCACAGCACACGGAAGGAAGGGCTCCAACAGCAGCTCGACCATGCAATGAGGACCCCCTGCAGAGCCGCACAACCAGGTGCTCCTCGGGAGTCACGATGAAAACGGCATCCTCTGCCGTGGCAGGATGAAGAGCTCCTCTGGGTACAGCGTCCGGAAGGGCTGCAAGGAGACCCACCAAGCGTGGGGAACAGCTGCTCTCTGGGGCCAGGGTCACCAAGGGCTCCTCCAGTGCCACATGATCAAGGGCTCCTCCACAGCCCTCCGACGCTGAAGGGCTCCTCTGCGGCTGGCATGATGGTGGGCTGCTCCGCTGCCACCCACAGCACAGCTCCTGAGGGCCTCCCGGGACACTGCTCCTCCGCTGCCACCTGTGACCGCCTCCTCTGGGTCACCACGGCAAAGGTCTCCATGGAAACACGCAACGCGTAACAAAGAGATCCACTGCGGTGGGACCGCGGTCAAGGGCTCCTCCAGCACCACGGGATGAAGGGCAGCATCAACACCCAACCAGCGTGGGGCACAGCCCCTCTGGGGCGGGCCTGATCAGGGCCTTCCTCTGCCAGCACACGCTGAACTGCTCCTCCGGGGAGCCACACATTGCAAAACAGACCATACAATACAGACAAATCCATACTGACAGTCCCATATATTATTATTAGACACCTTACCATACTATTACAGACCAGACAGAATAGGCAATACATACTATAGGAGAGAGTAAACCCAGCACCGACGATACATACAAGTCACGGCAATAAAACAGATACAAAAATATGGCAATAAACAAAGATACAAAAATACATGCCACACAATACATGACAAACCATACCATATTAACTCCAGCACAACACAAAGAACAATACAATCCATACCAGACAATACAGGCAGGGCAGTGTCAAACACAATGCAGCACAAGATAGACAAGATGATGCAATACACGGGATTCCACATAGGCCATTCCCTAGATTACACAACACACCGTACAGTACACAACACACCTACCATCCATGAAACACACTACACACAACACAATACAAAATACGATCCACACTACAAGATGCAATATACAGATGCCAACACACAAAAGGAAATACACTATATATAAAACGCAATATACCAGAAAGCAGACAATTCCAGACAATGCAGAACAGAATACATCCCATAAATCAATCCAAACACACACAGTACGTACAATAACTAACAGGCCATAACCACCTATATTACGGGAACCATCCCACCATACAAAACACACTACAACACAATTCAAGTCACAAAGGTACACAGCACCAATAATACAAGACATCAGAACACAAGAAATACCATTCCGCAGGGAAAAAGACAACCAACACAAGACCTGCAAGGCCGAGCCCCGATGACGAGCGGCTCCTCGGGCAACGTGCAGTGAGCCCAGGGATGCTCCGCGGCGGCGTGATCGAGGCCTCCAAGAAGAGCTGGGATGTGCTGTGCAGAGCTCTCCGGGGCGGGGCGACAATGGCTCCTCCGCGGCGGCGCAGCCAAGGCGAAGGGCTCCTCCGCGGAGGCAGACGTTACAAACCATACCATACAATACCGTACCCACGATACAAGACAGACAATACCCTACAGACCACACCATAACTTACAGACCTTACCCGACGGTGCAAACCACACCTGTCAGATAACACTACACACAACCCACAGACAAGGAATCACAAGACAAAATACAAGACAGACAATCCAGCCCCAAATCCATTACAATACACACACAGGTACTACAAAACACAAAACACATTACAATGCCAAGTACATCACAAAATCTACAGTGCCAAAAAACACAGTATGTCCTCTACAAGAAGGAGCACGCCATACCATACAGAAAAATGCACAAAATAATGCTCAAAAAACCCACAAAATACAATACATTACAAAGAAAAATAAGTTTCTCTACAAAATACATAAAAAGCAACCCAAAATACAATAAATATTACATTACCAAAGAAAAATTGCCATACACAGTATGTTAGAAAATAAAATACATACAATGCAAGGGAAGATACAAATCCTCCAATACATTCAATGCTGTACAGTACATACCATAAAATACCACACAACCAATAAAACAGACGATACAGTGCAAACTACATGGGATACAATTAATGCCATTCCATACCTACAGTGTGCAATAGGATATAAACCAGAACACAATACATGGAGTATACGAAATGCAACACATACAACACATCAAATATATAACACAAAAATCTGTACAGAGAATACGTACAAACAATACAATACCCACAGTGATACAGAGGATACTTAACCTAGGATACATTCCAGACCATAAACACACACCATACCGTACGTACAAGAACATCGATACCAAACCCCAATCATACAGTACAACAGATACCATGAAGAGCCTACGACACTTACCAAAATACAAAATAGAATACACAGATGACATGAAATCCCATCCCATACCATACACAAGTCAAAATAATACCCAAAGGACTACATATTCTAACACACAGAAACACGATGATCCATACGATGCAGATGATGCATACCATACTGTAATACATCACAACTCATACAATACCGTAAATACCAAAGCAGATGCTACAACACAATGCACCCTGCAGTACAGACCTCTAAATACCGTATGATACAAGACGCAGAGTAAAACATACCCACTAACAATACAAGACAAAGTACCACACGGCCAATGCAGGACGGCAGAAAGGACGCACAGCACCAGACAACAGAAAAACCCAGACCACACTTACCAGACAATACTTACCCCACGGTCTGCAGAGGGGCGCCTGCCTGCCGCTCCGGCGGCACTCACCAAAGCCCAAAACTCTCTCACGAGGCACCACGCTCAAGGGCTCCTCCCCCACAGGGGTGATGAAGAGCTCACCAGGCACAACGGCAGTGAAGGGCTCCTCCAGGGCAGCGTGCTGAAGGGCTGCAAGGAGACCCACCCAGCGTGCGGAACAGCTCCTCTGGGGCCACCGTCATCAAAAGCTCCTCCAATGCCACACGCTCAAGGGCTCCTCCAGAGCGCTCTGACGCTCAAGGGACTCCTCCAGGGCTTGCATGATGATGGGCTGCTCCGCTGACACGCACAGAAGAGCTCCCTGAGGGCCTCGCAGGAAAAAGCTCCTCCGCTGCAACACGGTGAAGGGCTCCTACAGGGTAGGGATGATCAAGGCCTCCTCCGGGACAGCACAGAGAAGCTCTCCTGCATGGGCGCCACGCAGGGCTCCAAGGACAGACGGGCAGCACCACCAAGCGCTCCGACGGGCAGGTGTAACAGGGAAGGGCTCCTCCAGCTTGGCGCCATGAAGGGCTGCTCCAAGGCAGGGATGATGCTGGGCTCCTCCAAAGACACAGCAATCAAGGGCCCCCTGGCCCAGCACGAGCAAGGAGGGCTCCTGCATGCCCACAGGGCAAAGGGCACCTCTGGGGCAGGCTGGGGAACAGCTCCTGCCGCACAGCACACGGAAGGAAGGGCTCCAACAGCAGCTCGACCATGCAATGAGGACCCCCTGCAGAGCCGCACAACCAGGTGCTCCTCGGGAGTCACGATGAAAACGGCATCCTCTGCCGTGGCAGGATGAAGAGCTCCTCTGGGTACAGCGTCCGGAAGGGATGCAAGGAGACCCACCAAGCGTGGGGAACAGCTGCTCTCTGGGGCCAGGGTCACCAAGGGCTCCTCCAGTGCCACATGATCAAGGGCTCCTCCACAGCCCTCCGACGCTGAAGGGCTCCTCTGCGGCTGGCATGATGGTGGGCTGCTCCGCTGCCACCCACAGCACAGCTCCTGAGGGCCTCCCGGGACACTGCTCCTCCGCTGCCACCTGTGACCGCCTCCTCTGGGTCACCACGGCAAAGGTCTCCACGGAAACACGCAACGCGTAACAAAGAGATCCACTGCGGTGGGACCGCGGTCAAGGGCTCCTCCAGCACCACGGGATGAAGGGCAGCATCAACACCCAACCAGCGTGGGGCACAGCCCCTCTGGGGCGGGCCTGATCAGGGCCTTCCTCTGCCAGCACACGCTGAACTGCTCCTCCGGGGAGCCACACATTGCAAAACAGACCATACAATACAGACAAATCCATACTGACAGTCCCATATATTATTATTAGACACCTTACCATACTATTACAGACCAGACAGAATAGGCAATACATACTATAGGAGAGAGTAAACCCAGCACCGACGATACATACAAGTCACGGCAATAAAACAGATACAAAAATATGGCAATAAACAAAGATACAAAAATACATGCCACACAATACATGACAAACCATACCATATTAACTCCAGCACAACACAAAGAACAATACAATCCATACCAGACAATACAGGCAGGGCAGTGTCAAACACAATGCAGCACAAGATAGACAAGATGATGCAATACACGGGATTCCACATAGGCCATTCCCTAGATTACACAACACACCGTACAGTACACAACACACCTACCATCCATGAAACACACTACACACAACACAATACAAAATACGATCCACACTACAAGATGCAATATACAGATGCCAACACACAAAAGGAAATACACTATATATAAAACGCAATATACCAGAAAGCAGACAATTCCAGACAATGCAGAACAGAATACATCCCATAAATCAATCCAAACACACACAGTACGTACAATAACTAACAGGCCATAACCACCTATATTACGGGAACCATCCCACCATACAAAACACACTACAACACAATTCAAGTCACAAAGGTACACAGCACCAATAATACAAGACATCAGAACACAAGAAATACCATTCCGCAGGGAAAAAGACAACCAACACAAGACATGCAAGGCCGAGCCCCGATGACGAGCGGCTCCTCGGGCAACGTGCAGTGAGCCCAGGGATGCTCCGCGGCGGCGTGATCGAGGCCTCCAAGAAGAGCTGGGATGTGCTGTGCAGAGCTCTCCGGGGCGGGGCGACGATGGCTCCTCCGCGGCGGCGCAGCCAAGGCGAAGGGCTCCTCCGCGGAGGCAGACGTTACAAACCATACCATACAATACCGTACCCACGATACAAGACAGACAATACCCTACAGACCACACCATAACTTACAGACCTTACCCGACGGTGCAAACCACACCTGTCAGATAACACTACACACAACCCACAGACAAGGAATCACAAGACAAAATACAAGACAGACAATCCAGCCCCAAATCCATTACAATACACACACAGGTACTACAAAACACAAAACACATTACAATGCCAAGTACATCACAAAATCTACAGTGCCAAAAAACACAGTATGTCCTCTACAAGAAGGAGCACGCCATACCATACAGAAAAATGCACAAAATAATGCTCAAAAAACCCACAAAATACATTACAAAGAAAAATAAGTTTCTGTACAAAATACATAAAAAGCAACCCAAAATACAATAAATATTACATTACCAAAGAAAAATTGCCATACACAGTATGTTAGAAAATAAAATACATACAATGCAAGGGAAGATACAAATCCTCCAATACATTCAATGCTGTACAGTACATACCATAAAATACCACACAACCAATAAAACAGACGATACAGTGCAAACTACATGGGATACAATTAATGCCATTCCATACCTACAGTGTGCAATAGGATATAAACCAGAACACAATACATGGAGTATACGAAATGCAACACATACAACACATCAAATATATAACACAAAAATCTGTACAGAGAATACGTACAAACAATACAATACCCACAGTGATACAGAGGATACTTAACCTAGGATACATTCCAGACCATAAACACACACCATACCGTACGTACAAGAACATCGATACCAAACCCCAATCATACAGTACAACAGATACCATGAAGAGCCTACGACACTTACCAAAATACAAAATAGAATACACAGATGACATGAAATCCCATCCCATACCATACACAAGTCAAAATAATACCCAAAGGACTACATATTCTAACACAGAGAAACACGATGATCCATACGATGCAGATGATGCATACCATACCGTAATACATCACAACTCATACAATACCGTAAATACCAAAGCAGATGCTACAACACAATGCACCCTGCAGTACAGACCTCTAAATACCGTATGATACAAGACGCAGAGTAAAACATACCCACTAACAATACAAGACAAAGTACCACACGGCCAATGCAGTACGGCAGAAAGGACGCACAGCACCAGACAACAGAAAAACCCAGACCACACTTACCAGACAATACTTACCCCACGGTCTGCAGAGGGGCGCCTGCCTGCCGCTCCGGCGGCACTCACCAAAGCCCAAAACTCTCTCACGAGGCACCACGCTCAAGGGCTCCTCCCCCACAGGGGTGATGAAGAGCTCACCAGGCACAACGGCAGTGAAGGGCTCCTCCAGGGCAGCGTGCTGAAGGGCTGCAAGGAGACCCACCCAGCGTGCGGAGCAGCTCCTCTGGGGCCACCGTCATCAAAAGCTCCTCCAATGCCACACGCTCAAGGGCTCCTCCAGAGCGCTCTGACGCTCAAGGGGCTCCTCCAGGGCTTGCATGATGATGGGCTGCTCCGCTGACACGCACAGAAGAGCTCCCTGAGGGCCTCGCAGGAAAAAGCTCCTCCGCTGCAACACGGTGAAGGGCTCCTCCAGGGTAGGGATGATCAAGGCCTCCTCCGGGACAGCACAGTGAAGCTCTCCTGCATGGGCGCCACGCAGGGCTCCAAGGACAGACGGGCAGCACCACCAAGCGCTCCGACGGGCAGGTGTAACAGGGAAGGGCTCCTCCAGCTTGGTGCCATGAAGGGCTGCTCCAAGGCGGGGATGATGCTGGGCTCCTCCAAAGACACAGCAATCAAGGGCCCCCTGGCCCAGCACGAGCAAGGAGGGCTCCTGCATGCCCACAGGGCAAAGGGCACCTCTGGGGCAGGCTGGGGAACAGCTCCTGCCGCACAGCACACGGAAGGAAGGGCTCCAACAGCAGCTCGACCATGCAATGAGGACCCCCTGCAGAGCCGCACAACCAGGTGCTCCTCGGGAGTCACGATGAAAACGGCATCCTCTGCCGTGACAGGATGAAGAGCTCCTCTGGGTACAGCGTCCGGAAGGGCTGCAAGGAGACCCACCAAGCGTGGGGAACAGCTGCTCTCTGGGGCCAGGGTCACCAAGGGCTCCTCCAGTGCCACATGCTCAAGGGCTCCTCCACAGCCCTCCGACGCTGAAGGGCTCCTCTGCGGCTGGCATGATGGTGGGCTGCTCCGCTGCCACCCACAGCACAGCTCCTGAGGGCCTCCCGGGACACTGCTCCTCCGCTGCCACCTGTGACCGCCTCCTCTGGGTCACCACGGCAAAGGTCTCCACGGAAACACGCAACGCGTAACAAAGAGATCCACTGCGGTGGGACCGCGGTCAAGGGCTCCTCCAGCACCACGGGATGAAGGGCACCATCAACACCCAACCAGCGTGGGGCACAGCCCCTCTGGGGCGGGCCTGATCAGGGCCTTCCTCTGCCAGCACACGCTGAACTGCTCCTCCGGGGAGCCACACATTGCAAAACAGACCATACAATACAGACAAATCCATACTGACAGTCCCATATATTATTATTAGACACCTTACCATACTATTACAGACCAGACAGAATAGGCAATACATACTATAGGAGAGAGTAAACCCAGCACCGACGATACATACAAGTCACGGCAATAAAACAGATAAAAAAATATGGCAATAAACAAAGATACAAAAATACATGCCACACAATACATGACAAACCATACCATATTAACTCCAGCACAACACAAAGAACAATACAATCCATACCAGACAATACAGGCAGGGCAGTGTCAAACACAATGCAGCACAAGATAGACAAGATGATGCAATACACGGGATTCCACATAGGCCATTCCCTAGATTACACAACACACCGTACAGTACACAACACACCTACCATCCATGAAACACACTACACACAACACAATGCAAAATACGATCCACACTACAAGATGCAATATACAGATGCCAGCACACAAAAGGAAATACACTATAGATAAAACGCAATATACCAGAAAGCAGACAATTCCAGACAATGCAGAACAGAATACATCCCATAAATCAATCCAAACACACACAGTACGTACAATAACTAACAGGCCATAACCACCTATATTACGGGAACCATCCCACCATACAAAACACACTACAACACAATTCAAGTCACAAAGGTACACAGCACCAATAATACAAGACATCAGAACACAAGAAATACCATTCCGCAGGGAAAAAGACAACCAACACAAGACATGCAAGGCCGAGCCCCGATGACGAGCGGCTCCTCGGGCAACGTGCAGTGAGCCCAGGGATGCTCCGCGGCGGCGTGATCGAGGCCTCCAAGAAGAGCTGGGATGTGCTGTGCAGAGCTCTCCGGGGCGGGGCGACGATGGCTCCTCCGCGGCGGCGCAGCCAAGGCGAAGGGCTCCTCCGCGGAGGCAGACGTTACAAACCATACCATACAATACCGTACCCACGATACAAGACAGACAATACCCTACAGACCACACCATAACTTACAGACCTTACCCGACGGTGCAAACCACACCTGTCAGATAACACTACACACAACCCACAGACAAGGAATCACAAGACAAAATACAAGACAGACAATCCAGCCCCAAATCCATTACAATACACACACAGGTACTACAAAACACAAAACACATTACAATGCCAAGTACATCACAAAATCTACAGTGCCAAAAAACACAGTATGTCCTCTACAAGAAGGAGCACGCCATACCATACAGAAAAATGCACAAAATAATGCTCAAAAAACCCACAAAATACAATACATTACAAAGAAAAATAAGTTTCTCTACAAAATACATAAAAAGCAACCCAAAATACAATAAATATTACATTACCAAAGAAAAATTGCCATACACAGTATGTTAGAAAATAAAATACATACAATGCAAGGGAAGATACAAATCCTCCAATACATTCAATGCTGTACAGTACATACCATAAAATACCACACAACCAATAAAACAGACGATACAGTGCAAACTACATGGGATACAATTAATGCCATTCCATACCTACAGTGTGCAATAGGATATAAACCAGAACACAATACATGGAGTATACGAAATGCAACACATACAACACATCAAATATATAACACAAAAATCTGTACAGAGAATACGTACAAACAACACAATACCCACAGTGATACAGAGGATACTTAACCTAGGATACATTCCAGACCATAAACACACACCATACCGTACGTACAAGAACATCGATACCAAACCCCAATCATACAGTACAACAGATACCATGAAGAGCCTACGACACTTACCAAAATACAAAATAGAATACACAGATGACATGAAATCCCATCCCATACCATACACAAGTCAAAATAATACCCAAAGGACTACATATTCTAACACACAGAAACACGATGATCCATACGATGCAGATGATGCATACCATACCGTAATACATCACAACTCATACAATACCGTAAATACCAAAGCAGATGCTACAACACAATGCACCCTGCAGTACAGACCTCTAAATACCGTATGATACAAGACGCAGAGTAAAACATACCCACTAACAATACAAGACAAAGTACCACACGGCCAATGCAGGACGGCAGAAAGGACGCACAGCACCAGACAACAGAAAAACCCAGACCACACTTACCAGACAATACTTACCCCACGGTCTGCAGAGGGGCGCCTGCCTGCCGCTCCGGTGGCACTCACCAAAGCCCAAAACTCTCTCACGAGGCACCACGCTCAAGGGCTCCTCCCCCACAGGGGTGATGAAGAGCTCACCAGGCACAACGGCAGTGAAGGGCTCCTCCAGGGCAGCGTGCTGAAGGGCTGCAAGGAGACCCACCCAGCGTGCGGAACAGCTCCTCTGGGGCCACCGTCATCAAAAGCTCCTCCAATGCCACACGCTCAAGGGCTCCTCCAGAGCGCTCTGACGCTCAAGGGACTCCTCCAGGGCTTGCATGATGATGGGCTGCTCCGCTGACACGCACAGAAGAGCTCCCTGAGGGCCTCGCAGGAAAAAGCTCCTCCGCTGCAACACGGTGAAGGGCTCCTACAGGGTAGGGATGATCAAGGCCTCCTCCGGGACAGCACAGAGAAGCTCTCCTGCATGGGCGCCACGCAGGGCTCCAAGGACAGACGGGCAGCACCACCAAGCGCTCCGACGGGCAGGTGTAACAGGGAAGGGCTCCTCCAGCTTGGCGCCATGAAGGGCTGCTCCAAGGCAGGGATGATGCTGGGCTCCTCCAAAGACACAGCAATCAAGGGCCCCCTGGCCCAGCACGAGCAAGGAGGGCTCCTGCATGCCCACAGGGCAAAGGGCACCTCTGGGGCAGGCTGGGGAACAGCTCCTGCCGCACAGCACACGGAAGGAAGGGCTCCAACAGCAGCTCGACCATGCAATGAGGACCCCCTGCAGAGCCGCACAACCAGGTGCTCCTCGGGAGTCACGATGAAAACGGCATCCTCTGCCGTGGCAGGATGAAGAGCTCCTCTGGGTACAGCGTCCGGAAGGGATGCAAGGAGACCCACCAAGCGTGGGGAACAGCTGCTCTCTGGGGCCAGGGTCACCAAGGGCTCCTCCAGTGCCACATGATCAAGGGCTCCTCCACAGCCCTCCGACGCTGAAGGGCTCCTCTGCGGCTGGCATGATGGTGGGCTGCTCCGCTGCCACCCACAGCACAGCTCCTGAGGGCCTCCCGGGACACTGCTCCTCCGCTGCCACCTGTGACCGCCTCCTCTGGGTCACCACGGCAAAGGTCTCCACGGAAACACGCAACGCGTAACAAAGAGATCCACTGCGGTGGGACCGCGGTCAAGGGCTCCTCCAGCACCACGGGATGAAGGGCAGCATCAACACCCAACCAGCGTGGGGCACAGCCCCTCTGGGGCGGGCCTGATCAGGGCCTTCCTCTGCCAGCACACGCTGAACTGCTCCTCCGGGGAGCCACACATTGCAAAACAGACCATACAATACAGACAAATCCATACTGACAGTCCCATATATTATTATTAGACACCTTACCATACTATTACAGACCAGACAGAATAGGCAATACATACTATAGGAGAGAGTAAACCCAGCACCGACGATACATACAAGTCACGGCAATAAAACAGATACAAAAATATGGCAATAAACAAAGATACAAAAATACATGCCACACAATACATGACAAACCATACCATATTAACTCCAGCACAACACAAAGAACAATACAATCCATACCAGACAATACAGGCAGGGCAGTGTCAAACACAATGCAGCACAAGATAGACAAGATGATGCAATACACGGGATTCCACATAGGCCATTCCCTAGATTACACAACACACCGTACAGTACACAACACACCTACCATCCATGAAACACACTACACACAACACAATGCAAAATACGATCCACACTATAAGATGCAATATACAGATGCCAGCACACAAAAGGAAATACACTATAGATAAAACGCAATATACCAGAAAGCAGACAATTCCAGACAATGCAGAACAGAATACATCCCATAAATCAATCCAAACACACACAGTACGTACAATAACTAACAGGCCATAACCACCTATATTACGGGAACCATCCCACCATACAAAACACACTACAACACAATTCAAGTCACAAAGGTACACAGCACCAATAATACAAGACATCAGAACACAAGAAATACCATTCCGCAGGGAAAAAGACAACCAACACAAGACATGCAAGGCCGAGCCCCGATGACGAGCGGCTCCTCGGGCAACGTGCAGTGAGCCCAGGGATGCTCCGCGGCGGCGTGATCGAGGCCTCCAAGAAGAGCTGGGATGTGCTGTGCAGAGCTCTCCGGGGCGGGGCGACGATGGCTCCTCCGCGGCGGCGCAGCCAAGGCGAAGGGCTCCTCCGCGGAGGCAGACGTTACAAACCATACCATACAATACCGTACCCACGATACAAGACAGACAATACCCTACAGACCACACCATAACTTACAGACCTTACCCGACGGTGCAAACCACACCTGTCAGATAACACTACACACAACCCACAGACAAGGAATCACAAGACAAAATACAAGACAGACAATCCAGCCCCAAATCCATTACAATACACACACAGGTACTACAAAACACAAAACACATTACAATGCCAAGTACATCACAAAATCTACAGTGCCAAAAAACACAGTATGTCCTCTACAAGAAGGAGCATGCCATACCATACAGAAAAATGCACAAAATAATGCTCAAAAATACCACAAAATACAATACATTACAAAGAAAAATAAGTTTCTCTACAAAATACATAAAAAGCAACCCAAAATACAATAAATATTACATTACCAAAGAAAAATTGCCATACACAGTATGTTAGAAAATAAAATACATACAATGCAAGGGAAGATACAAATCCTCCAATACATTCAATGCTGTACAGTACATACCATAAAATACCACACAACCAATAAAACAGACGATACAGTGCAAACTACATGGGATACAATTAATGCCATTCCATACCTACAGTGTGCAATAGGATATAAACCAGAACACAATACATGGAGTATACGAAATGCAACACATACAACACATCAAATATATAACACAAAAATCTGTACAGAGAATACGTACAAACAATACAATACCCACAGTGATACAGAGGATACTTAACCTAGGATACATTCCAGACCATAAACACACACCATACCGTACGTACAAGAACATCGATACCAAACCCCAATCATACAGTACAACAGATACCATGAAGAGCCTACGACACTTACCAAAATACAAAATAGAATACACAGATGACATGAAATCCCATCCCATACCATACACAAGTCAAAATAATACCCAAAGGACTACATATTCTAACACACAGAAACACGATGATCCATACGATGCAGATGATGCATACCATACCGTAATACATCACAACTCATACAATACCGTAAATACCAAAGCAGATGCTACAACACAATGCACCCTGCAGTACAGACCTCTAAATACCGTATGATACAAGACGCAGAGTAAAACATACCCACTAACAATACAAGACAAAGTACCACACGGCCAATGCAGTACGGCAGAAAGGACGCACAGCACCAGACAACAGAAAAACCCAGACCACACTTACCAGACAATACTTACCCCACGGTCTGCAGAGGGGCGCCTGCCTGCCGCTCCGGCGGCACTCACCAAAGCCCAAAACTCTCTCACGAGGCACCACGCTCAAGGGCTCCTCCCCCACAGGGGTGATGAAGAGCTCACCAGGCACAACGGCAGTGAAGGGCTCCTCCAGGGCAGCGTGCTGAAGGGCTGCAAGGAGACCCACCCAGCGTGCGGAACAGCTCCTCTGGGGCCACCGTCATCAAAAGCTCCTCCAATGCCACACGCTCAAGGGCTCCTCCAGAGCGCTCTGACGCTCAAGGGGCTCCTCCAGGGCTTGCATGATGATGGGCTGCTCCGCTGACACGCACAGAAGAGCTCCCTGAGGGCCTCGCAGGAAAAAGCTCCTCCGCTGCAACACGGTGAAGGGCTCCTCCAGGGTAGGGATGATCAAGGCCTCCTCCGGGACAGCACAGTGAAGCTCTCCTGCATGGGCGCCACGCAGGGCTCCAAGGACAGACGGGCAGCACCACCAAGCGCTCCGACGGGCAGGTGTAACAGGGAAGGGCTCCTCCAGCTTGGCGCCATGAAGGGCTGCTCCAAGGCGGGGATGATGCTGGGCTCCTCCAAAGACACAGCAATCAAGGGCCCCCTGGCCCAGCACGAGCAAGGAGGGCTCCTGCATGCCCACAGGGCAAAGGGCACCTCTGGGGCAGGCTGGGGAACAGCTCCTGCCGCACAGCACACGGAAGGAAGGGCTCCAACAGCAGCTCGACCATGCAATGAGGACCCCCTGCAGAGCCGCACAACCAGGTGCTCCTCGGGAGTCACGATGAAAACGGCATCCTCTGCCGTGGCAGGATGAAGAGCTCCTCTGGGTACAGCGTCCGGAAGGGCTGCAAGGAGACCCACCAAGCGTGGGGAACAGCTGCTCTCTGGGGCCAGGGTCACCAAGGGCTCCTCCAGTGCCACATGCTCAAGGGCTCCTCCACAGCCCTCCGACGCTGAAGGGCTCCTCTGCGGCTGGCATGATGGTGGGCTGCTCCGCTGCCACCCACAGCACAGCTCCTGAGGGCCTCCCGGGACACTGCTCCTCCGCTGCCACCTGTGACCGCCTCCTCTGGGTCACCACGGCAAAGGTCTCCACGGAAACACGCAACGCGTAACAAAGAGATCCACTGCGGTGGGACCGCGGTCAAGGGCTCCTCCAGCACCACGGGATGAAGGGCAGCATCAACACCCAACCAGCGTGGGGCACAGCCCCTCTGGGGCGGGCCTGATCAGGGCCTTCCTCTGCCAGCACACGCTGAACTGCTCCTCCGGGGAGCCACACATTGCAAAACAGACCATACAATACAGACAAATCCATACTGACAGTCCCATATATTATTATTAGACACCTTACCATACTATTACAGACCAGACAGAATAGGCAATACATACTATAGGAGAGAGTAAACCCAGCACCGACGATACATACAAGTCACGGCAATAAAACAGATACAAAAATATGGCAATAAACAAAGATACAAAAATACATGCCACACAATACATGACAAACCATACCATATTAACTCCAGCACAACACAAAGAACAATACAATCCATACCAGACAATACAGGCAGGGCAGTGTCAAACACAATGCAGCACAAGATAGACAAGATGATGCAATACACGGGATTCCACATAGGCCATTCCCTAGATTACACAACACACCGTACAGTACACAACACACCTACCATCCATGAAACACACTACACACAACACAATGCAAAATACGATCCACACTATAAGATGCAATATACAGATGCCAGCACACAAAAGGAAATACACTATAGATAAAACGCAATATACCAGAAAGCAGACAATTCCAGACAATGCAGAACAGAATACATCCCATAAATCAATCCAAACACACACAGTACGTACAATAACTAACAGGCCATAACCACCTATATTACGGGAACCATCCCACCATACAAAACACACTACAACACAATTCAAGTCACAAAGGTACACAGCACCAATAATACAAGACATCAGAACACAAGAAATACCATTCCGCAGGGAAAAAGACAACCAACACAAGACATGCAAGGCCGAGCCCCGATGACGAGCGGCTCCTCGGGCAACGTGCAGTGAGCCCAGGGATGCTCCGCGGCGGCGTGATCGAGGCCTCCAAGAAGAGCTGGGATGTGCTGTGCAGAGCTCTCCGGGGCGGGGCGACGATGGCTCCTCCGCGGCGGCGCAGCCAAGGCGAAGGGCTCCTCCGCGGAGGCAGACGTTACAAACCATACCATACAATACCGTACCCACGATACAAGACAGACAATACCCTACAGACCACACCATAACTTACAGACCTTACCCGACGGTGCAAACCACACCTGTCAGATAACACTACACACAACCCACAGACAAGGAATCACAAGACAAAATACAAGACAGACAATCCAGCCCCAAATCCATTACAATACACACACAGGTACTACAAAACACAAAACACATTACAATGCCAAGTACATCACAAAATCTACAGTGCCAAAAAACACAGTATGTCCTCTACAAGAAGGAGCATGCCATACCATACAGAAAAATGCACAAAATAATGCTCAAAAATACCACAAAATACAATACATTACAAAGAAAAATAAGTTTCTCTACAAAATACATAAAAAGCAACCCAAAATACAATAAATATTACATTACCAAAGAAAAATTGCCATACACAGTATGTTAGAAAATAAAATACATACAATGCAAGGGAAGATACAAATCCTCCAATACATTCAATGCTGTACAGTACATACCATAAAATACCACACAACCAATAAAACAGACGATACAGTGCAAACTACATGGGATACAATTAATGCCATTCCATACCTACAGTGTGCAATAGGATATAAACCAGAACACAATACATGGAGTATACGAAATGCAACACATACAACACATCAAATATATAACACAAAAATCTGTACAGAGAATACGTACAAACAATACAATACCCACAGTGATACAGAGGATACTTAACCTAGGATACATTCCAGACCATAAACACACACCATACCGTACGTACAAGAACATCGATACCAAACCCCAATCATACAGTACAACAGATACCATGAAGAGCCTACGACACTTACCAAAATACAAAATAGAATACACAGATGACATGAAATCCCATCCCATACCATACACAAGTCAAAATAATACCCAAAGGACTACATATTCTAACACACAGAAACACGATGATCCATACGATGCAGATGATGCATACCATACCGTAATACATCACAACTCATACAATACCGTAAATACCAAAGCAGATGCTACAACACAATGCACCCTGCAGTACAGACCTCTAAATACCGTATGATACAAGACGCAGAGTAAAACATACCCACTAACAATACAAGACAAAGTACCACACGGCCAATGCAGTACGGCAGAAAGGACGCACAGCACCAGACAACAGAAAAACCCAGACCACACTTACCAGACAATACTTACCCCACGGTCTGCAGAGGGGCGCCTGCCTGCCGCTCCGGCGGCACTCACCAAAGCCCAAAACTCTCTCACGAGGCACCACGCTCAAGGGCTCCTCCCCCACAGGGGTGATGAAGAGCTCACCAGGCACAACGGCAGTGAAGGGCTCCTCCAGGGCAGCGTGCTGAAGGGCTGCAAGGAGACCCACCCAGCGTGCGGAACAGCTCCTCTGGGGCCACCGTCATCAAAAGCTCCTCCAATGCCACACGCTCAAGGGCTCCTCCAGAGCGCTCTGACGCTCAAGGGGCTCCTCCAGGGCTTGCATGATGATGGGCTGCTCCGCTGACACGCACAGAAGAGCTCCCTGAGGGCCTCGCAGGAAAAAGCTCCTCCGCTGCAACACGGTGAAGGGCTCCTCCAGGGTAGGGATGATCAAGGCCTCCTCCGGGACAGCACAGTGAAGCTCTCCTGCATGGGCGCCACGCAGGGCTCCAAGGACAGACGGGCAGCACCACCAAGCGCTCCGACGGGCAGGTGTAACAGGGAAGGGCTCCTCCAGCTTGGCGCCATGAAGGGCTGCTCCAAGGCGGGGATGATGCTGGGCTCCTCCAAAGACACAGCAATCAAGGGCCCCCTGGCCCAGCACGAGCAAGGAGGGCTCCTGCATGCCCACAGGGCAAAGGGCACCTCTGGGGCAGGCTGGGGAACAGCTCCTGCCGCACAGCACACGGAAGGAAGGGCTCCAACAGCAGCTCGACCATGCAATGAGGACCCCCTGCAGAGCCGCACAACCAGGTGCTCCTCGGGAGTCACGATGAAAACGGCATCCTCTGCCGTGGCAGGATGAAGAGCTCCTCTGGGTACAGCGTCCGGAAGGGCTGCAAGGAGACCCACCAAGCGTGGGGAACAGCTGCTCTCTGGGGCCAGGGTCACCAAGGGCTCCTCCAGTGCCACATGCTCAAGGGCTCCTCCACAGCCCTCCGACGCTGAAGGGCTCCTCTGCGGCTGGCATGATGGTGGGCTGCTCCGCTGCCACCCACAGCACAGCTCCTGAGGGCCTCCCGGGACACTGCTCCTCCGCTGCCACCTGTGACCGCCTCCTCTGGGTCACCACGGCAAAGGTCTCCACGGAAACACGCAACGCGTAACAAAGAGATCCACTGCGGTGGGACCGCGGTCAAGGGCTCCTCCAGCACCACGGGATGAAGGGCAGCATCAACACCCAACCAGCGTGGGGCACAGCCCCTCTGGGGCGGGCCTGATCAGGGCCTTCCTCTGCCAGCACACGCTGAACTGCTCCTCCGGGGAGCCACACATTGCAAAACAGACCATACAATACAGACAAATCCATACTGACAGTCCCATATATTATTATTAGACACCTTACCATACTATTACAGACCAGACAGAATAGGCAATACATACTATAGGAGAGAGTAAACCCAGCACCGACGATACATACAAGTCACGGCAATAAAACAGATACAAAAATATGGCAATAAACAAAGATACAAAAATACATGCCACACAATACATGACAAACCATACCATATTAACTCCAGCACAACACAAAGAACAATACAATCCATACCAGACAATACAGGCAGGGCAGTGTCAAACACAATGCAGCACAAGATAGACAAGATGATGCAATACACGGGATTCCACATAGGCCATTCCCTAGATTACACAACACACCGTACAGTACACAACACACCTACCATCCATGAAACACACTACACACAACACAATGCAAAATACGATCCACACTACAAGATGCAATATACAGATGCCAGCACACAAAAGGAAATACACTATAGATAAAACGCAATATACCAGAAAGCAGACAATTCCAGACAATGCAGAACAGAATACATCCCATAAATCAATCCAAACACACACAGTACGTACAATAACTAACAGGCCATAACCACCTATATTACGGGAACCATCCCACCATACAAAACACACTACAACACAATTCAAGTCACAAAGGTACACAGCACCAATAATACAAGACATCAGAACACAAGAAATACCATTCCGCAGGGAAAAAGACAACCAACACAAGACCTGCAAGGCCGAGCCCCGATGACGAGCGGCTCCTCGGGCAACGTGCAGTGAGCCCAGGGATGCTCCGCGGCGGCGTGATCGAGGCCTCCAAGAAGAGCTGGGATGTGCCGTGCAGAGCTCCTCCGGGGCGGGGCGACGATGGCTCCTCCGCGGCGGCGCAGCCAAGGCGAAGGGCTCCTCCGCGGAGGCAGACGTTACAAACCATACCATACAATACCGTACCCACGATACAAGACAGACAATACCCTACAGACCACACCATAACTTACAGACCTTACCCGACGGTGCAAACCACACCTGTCAGATAACACTACACACAACCCACAGACAAGGAATCACAAGACAAAATACAAGACAGACAATCCAGCCCCAAATCCATTACAATACACACACAGGTACTACAAAACACAAAACACATTACAATGCCAAGTACATCACAAAATCTACAGTGCCAAAAAACACAGTATGTCCTCTACAAGAAGGAGCACGCCATACCATACAGAAAAATGCACAAAATAATGCTCAAAAATACCACAAAATACATTACAAAGAAAAATAAGTTTCTGTACAAAATACATAAAAAGCAACCCAAAATACAATAAATATTACATTACCAAAGAAAAATTGCCATACACAGTATGTTAGAAAATAAAATACATACAATGCAAGGGAAGATACAAATCCTCCAATACATTCAATGCTGTACAGTACATACCATAAAATACCACACAACCAATAAAACAGACGATACAGTGCAAACTACATGGGATACAATTAAAGCCATTCCATACCTACAGTGTGCAATAGGATATAAACCAGAACACAATACATGGAGTATATGAAATGCAACACATACAACACATCAAATATATAACACAAAAATCTGTACAGAGAATACGTACAAACAATACAATACCCACAGTGATACAGAGGATACTTAACCTAGGATACATTCCAGACCATAAACACACACCATACCGTACGTACAAGAACATCGATACCAAACCCCAATCATACAGTACAACAGATACCATGAAGAGCCTACGACACTTACCAAAATACAAAATAGAATACACAGATGACATGAAATCCCATCCCATACCATACACAAGTCAAAATAATACCCAAAGGACTACATATTCTAACACAGTGAAACACGATGATCCATACGATGCAGATGATGCATACCATACCGTAATACATCACAACTCATACAATACCGTAAATACCAAAGCAGATGCTACAACACAATGCACCCTGCAGTACAGACCTCTAAATACCGTATGATACAAGACGCAGAGTAAAACATACCCACTAACAATACAAGACAAAGTACCACACGGCCAATGCAGTACGGCAGAAAGGACGCACAGCACCAGACAACAGAAAAACCCAGACCACACTTACCAGACAATACTTACCCCACGGTCTGCAGAGGGGCGCCTGCCTGCCGCTCCGGCGGCACTCACCAAAGCCCAAAACTCTCTCACGAGGCACCACGCTCAAGGGCTCCTCCCCCACAGGGGTGATGAAGAGCTCACCAGGCACAACGGCAGTGAAGGGCTCCTCCAGGGCAGCGTGCTGAAGGGCTGCAAGGAGACCCACCCAGCGTGCGGAACAGCTCCTCTGGGGCCACCGTCATCAAAAGCTCCTCCAATGCCACACGCTCAAGGGCTCCTCCAGAGCGCTCTGACGCTCAAGGGGCTCCTCCAGGGCTTGCATGATGATGGGCTGCTCCGCTGACACGCACAGAAGAGCTCCCTGAGGGCCTCGCAGGAAAAAGCTCCTCCGCTGCAACACGGTGAAGGGCTCCTCCAGGGTAGGGATGATCAAGGCCTCCTCCGGGACAGCACAGTGAAGCTCTCCTGCATGGGCGCCACGCAGGGCTCCAAGGACAGACGGGCAGCACCACCAAGCGCTCCGACGGGCAGGTGTAACAGGGAAGGGCTCCTCCAGCTTGGCGCCATGAAGGGCTGCTCCAAGGCGGGGATGATGCTGGGCTCCTCCAAAGACACAGCAATCAAGGGCCCCCTGGCCCAGCACGAGCAAGGAGGGCTCCTGCATGCCCACAGGGCAAAGGGCACCTCTGGGGCAGGCTGGGGAACAGCTCCTGCCGCACAGCACACGGAAGGAAGGGCTCCAACAGCAGCTCGACCATGCAATGAGGACCCCCTGCAGAGCCGCACAACCAGGTGCTCCTCGGGAGTCACGATGAAAACGGCATCCTCTGCCGTGGCAGGATGAAGAGCTCCTCTGGGTACAGCGTCCGGAAGGGCTGCAAGGAGACCCACCAAGCGTGGGGAACAGCTGCTCTCTGGGGCCAGGGTCACCAAGGGCTCCTCCAGTGCCACATGCTCAAGGGCTCCTCCACAGCCCTCCGACGCTGAAGGGCTCCTCTGCGGCTGGCATGATGGTGGGCTGCTCCGCTGCCACCCACAGCACAGCTCCTGAGGGCCTCCCGGGACACTGCTCCTCCGCTGCCACCTGTGACCGCCTCCTCTGGGTCACCACGGCAAAGGTCTCCACGGAAACACGCAACGCGTAACAAAGAGATCCACTGCGGTGGGACCGCGGTCAAGGGCTCCTCCAGCACCACGGGATGAAGGGCAGCATCAACACCCAACCAGCGTGGGGCACAGCCCCTCTGGGGCGGGCCTGATCAGGGCCTTCCTCTGCCAGCACACGCTGAACTGCTCCTCCGGGGAGCCACACATTGCAAAACAGACCATACAATACAGACAAATCCATACTGACAGTCCCATATATTATTATTAGACACCTTACCATACTATTACAGACCAGACAGAATAGGCAATACATACTATAGGAGAGAGTAAACCCAGCACCGACGATACATACAAGTCACGGCAATAAAACAGATACAAAAATATGGCAATAAACAAAGATACAAAAATACATGCCACACAATACATGACAAACCATACCATATTAACTCCAGCACAACACAAAGAACAATACAATCCATACCAGACAATACAGGCAGGGCAGTGTCAAACACAATGCAGCACAAGATAGACAAGATGATGCAATACACGGGATTCCACATAGGCCATTCCCTAGATTACACAACACACCGTACAGTACACAACACACCTACCATCCATGAAACACACTACACACAACACAATGCAAAATACGATCCACACTACAAGATGCAATATACAGATGCCAACACACAAAAGGAAATACACTATAGATAAAACGCAATATACCAGAAAGCAGACAATTCCAGACAATGCAGAACAGAATACATCCCATAAATCAATCCAAACACACACAGTACGTACAATAACTAACAGGCCATAACCACCTATATTACGGGAACCATCCCACCATACAAAACACACTACAACACAATTCAAGTCACAAAGGTACACAGCACCAATAATACAAGACATCAGAACACAAGAAATACCATTCCGCAGGGAAAAAGACAACCAACACAAGACATGCAAGGCCGAGCCCCGATGACGAGCGGCTCCTCGGGCAACGTGCAGTGAGCCCAGGGATGCTCCGCGGCGGCGTGATCGAGGCCTCCAAGAAGAGCTGGGATGTGCCGTGCAGAGCTCCTCCGGGGCGGGGCGACGATGGCTCCTCCGCGGCGGCGCAGCCAAGGCGAAGGGCTCCTCCGCGGAGGCAGACGTTACAAACCATACCATACAATACCGTACCCACGATACAAGACAGACAATACCCTACAGACCACACCATAACCTACAGACCTTACCCGACGGTGCAAACCACACCTGTCAGATAACACTACACACAACCCACAGACAAGGAATCACAAGACAAAATACAAGACAGACAATCCAGCCCCAAATCCATTACAATACACACACAGGTACTACAAAACACAAAACACATTACAATGCCAAGTACATCACAAAATCTACAGTGCCAAAAAACACAGTATGTCCTCTACAAGAAGGAGCACGCCATACCATACAGAAAAATGCACAAAATAATGCTCAAAAAACCCACAAAATACAATACATTACAAAGAAAAATAAGTTTCTCTACAAAATACATAAAAAGCAACCCAAAATACAATAAATATTACATTACCAAAGAAAAATTGCCATACACAGTATGTTAGAAAATAAAATACATACAATGCAAGGGAAGATACAAATCCTCCAATACATTCAATGCTGTACAGTACATACCATAAAATACCACACAACCAATAAAACAGACGATACAGTGCAAACTACATGGGATACAATTAATGCCATTCCATACCTACAGTGTGCAATAGGATATAAACCAGAACACAATACATGGAGTATACGAAATGCAACACATACAACACATCAAATATATAACACAAAAATCTGTACAGAGAATACGTACAAACAATACAATACCCACAGTGATACAGAGGATACTTAACCTAGGATACATTCCAGACCATAAACACACACCATACCGTACGTACAAGAACATCGATACCAAACCCCAATCATACAGTACAACAGATACCATGAAGAGCCTACGACACTTACCAAAATACAAAATAGAATACACAGATGACATGAAATCCCATCCCATACCATACACAAGTCAAAATAATACCCAAAGGACTACATATTCTAACACACAGAAACACGATGATCCATACGATGCAGATGATGCATACCATACCGTAATACATCACAACTCATACAATACCGTAAATACCAAAGCAGATGCTACAACACAATGCACCCTGCAGTACAGACCTCTAAATACCGTATGATACAAGACGCAGAGTAAAACATACCCACTAACAATACAAGACAAAGTACCACACGGCCAATGCAGTACGGCAGAAAGGACGCACAGCACCAGACAACAGAAAAACCCAGACCACACTTACCAGACAATACTTACCCCACGGTCTGCAGAGGGGCGCCTGCCTGCCGCTCCGGCGGCACTCACCAAAGCCCAAAACTCTCTCACGAGGCACCACGCTCAAGGGCTCCTCCCCCACAGGGGTGATGAAGAGCTCACCAGGCACAACGGCAGTGAAGGGCTCCTCCAGGGCAGCGTGCTGAAGGGCTGCAAGGAGACCCACCCAGCGTGCGGAACAGCTCCTCTGGGGCCACCGTCATCAAAAGCTCCTCCAATGCCACACGCTCAAGGGCTCCTCCAGAGCGCTCTGACGCTCAAGGGCTCTTCCAGGGCTTGGATGATAATGGGCTGCTCCTCTTACATCCCTTGAAAGGATTTTTCTTAGTTGTTGTTTCACATCCATGTTCTGGTCTAGATTGTGCTGAGACTATTTCCCACTAATAAAGAAAAGAAAATGCTTTTTTTGTTAAGCAGCAAGCAATCTTTGCCCCAAAATTGCATAAATTATGATTTACTCATTTCCTTGTTACTTTCCTCACACACCCGAACTTTGTTACTGATTTTATTAACAGCTGAAATTAAATTGTGTTTGATTTTAATATAAGTATAGAATTAAGAGACATTTTAGTAAAAATCATTTTACATTTATTGTATTTTGAATCTAGCAACCGACTGCTACTCTAAAATTCCCTGTACAGCCCTGTACCAAGGCCGAAGGGATTGGTCATAATTGTCCAATGGGAACGGTTAGAACCTAGGTAACAAAACACGAGGTGATTTGTAAACTGATTTATAATACATACATAGGACTAGAAGAATGCAAGTAGCTGTCAAGGTCCAGGATTAATGGGAACTGAGGGCAGTAACCGTAACAGCTGGCAGGTACCTGCCAAGAAAACTGTCCTTAAGCAAAAGGTAATTCCGGCAGGAGGAGATCGCATCCACCGACCCATGGACCACCTACTCACATTACACCCCAGAGCCATTTCTAGACATTTCTAACCTTTACTGCACAGAATCGGAAATAGGAGGAGAATATGTTAATGATTTCTTGGAAGTTGTGTGTTTATGTATGAAGACATAATGAATATGTATAAGTAAGTTCTATATAAGCTGTATGATTCTGGTGCCTGGCACGTGTTGTTGGTGAGAGCACTCCCCTACACGTCCGGCCGTCAGTAAAGAAGTGTCTGCTTATCTGCATCACATTGGTGTCAATAAGTTATTTTTATCCCGTATTTCAGGGACAGTTTCTGGCACCCCAGATGGGACCTCGCTGAGAGAGACCGGAGGATTCGGGGACCTCATCGGTTACAGCCGGCACCAAGGGTTTCTCGGGGACACCCATCGATCCCCGATCCATAAGGCTCTTCGCGACGTCCCCTGGATTTGGTAAGACACTTCTCTTTGGTATTGGGAAGTGGGTTAAAGTCCCACTAGTGTAAGTCTGCCTGTCAGACTTGACAAAAGCTGCGCAGGGTTGGACTAAGTGTAATAGTGTAAGTCTGCCTGTCAGACGCAGCGAAAGCTGTTCAGGGTTGGACCAAAGCATCCTAGCGTGAAGTGTAAGCCTAGGCATCTGCCCGTAAGACATAAGCGAAAGCTATTGCAGGGTTGGACAACAGCGTAGACAAGGGAACCTATATGCTATAGAGTTCTCAAAGGTAGTGCCTCTAATGAAAAGTTAGAAGTTTTTATGCACTTTATTGTGGTATTGTTTATTTCCTCGATTGAGTATTGTGTGTAATTAAGAACTGTGTTATATTGTGTGACATACCTTTATTTATGGTAATGATTGTGGAAAGGTGTGAGTGTGTTTGTAAGCGTGAGACGTGCAATTGAGCACAAAGCGAGTGTGGAGTTCGGATCCGTGGTTCTATTATCCTGCGAGGGGTGCAGTCGGAGAAGAACGAAGCGGAAAGCCTAAATGATTGTATATTGTGTTAAAAAGTAACTGAACCGTGGCATCTAAGCTGATTCATTTGTTTAAAAGTATGGGTAATCTTGCTGCAAATGACAAAGTTCCGAAAACTTCTCCGTTAGAATTTCTGTTAGCACACTGGGGAGATTTGCATGATGATTTGCGAAAGAGTCAGATGATTGAATATTGTAATCACTGGTGGCCTCTGTATACTCTGGATGATCAGGGAAAATGGCTCATGAATGGGACACTGTATTATAATACCATTTTGCAGTTAATGCTGTTTTGTAGAAGAGAAGGGAATTGAAGGGCCATATGTTGATTTCTTTTTCTATTTAAGACAAAGGAAGGATTAGCAGAAGGAATGCAAGTTGATTAGTAGGGATAATTTACTAATGGCTATAACTTCTGACGATAAAAAGGTGAAAAAGTGTTGTTTAACATGTGCACTTGGAAAAGATTGTTTAAAGGAAAGAATTGCTTCTACTGAAAAGGATGAAGGGCCGGAATTAGATATATGCCCTCCACAGAGAGAACTATATATCCTATAGAGGATGTGGAGGAAGGGTCGTCTGAGGTTGTAATTCATACCCCTGTTTCTCGAAGAACTCAGCAGCAGGTACAAACAATAGCTCCCCTGTGGCAGGGAGTTGGCAATGATGGGCCAGTGTGTGTGAAAGTGCCTTTTTCAGTGACGGATTTGATGGCTTGGAAGCAGGCAGCAGGAGTGTATAGAGAGGATCCTGAGAGAACAGGCAGAGTAGTAGATACTATAATCAGAACACAGAATCCGGACTGGAGTGATTTACGGGTGATTTTAGCTAATTTGTTAGATGATACAAAAAAACCCCAGATGGTATTAAAGGCTGGCAAAGCACAGGCAGAAGTGACTGTACTGAGTGGGACAACAGGTGGAATATTAGAGCAGCATTTTCCGTCTGGGGATCCACAGTGGGCATCCAAATAATGTGGAGCACAGAGAAAGACTGAGTCGGTATCAGAAATGGATTTTATATGGAGTTAAACACGCCATGCCTAAGTTTCTGAACTGGCGTAAATTGTATGAGGTGAGACAAGATAAGAATGAATCTCCCTCAGCGTTTCTGGAAAGACTAAAAGAAGCTTCCAAAAAAAAAAAACCCCAAAACAAAAAACAAAACGAAAAAAAAAAAAATTATTTGAAAGTGGAAACTGAGGCAGCTCAGATATAATTGGCTTTGATTTTTATAGGACAATTGGTACCAGATATAAGAAAGAAACTGATTGATAAATTTTTGAAGTATACAATCTTGGAGGAGTGTGAATCTGAGTATAAAACTCTCATTCTACCAGTCAGAAAACCATCGGGTGAATATAGGTTAGTGCAAGACTTAAGAGCAGTGAATCAAATAGTTAAGGGTATATATCCTGTAGCAGCAAATCCCTACACGCTGTTAACAGCTTTAAAGGAGACTTATCAGTGGTTTACAGTGCTTGATTTAAAAGATGCTTTCTTTTGTATTCCTTTGGAAAGGGAAAACAGAAAATAGTTTGCTTTTGAGTAGGAAAATCCACAAACAGAACGAAAGATGCAGCTGACATGGACAAGCCTCCCCCAAGGATTTAAAAATAGCCCGATAATTTTTGGAAATCAGCTGGCAATGGAGCTTGAAACACGGAAACAGGACAGACCAAAACCTGGGCATTTGCTTTTACAATATGTGGATGACACACTGATTGCTACAGAAGAAAGATTTACCTACATACAGGTAACAATAGATCTTTTTAATTTTCTGGCACTGAATGTCAGACTGTGATATATTTGGACTTTGAGATTTCAGAAGGGCAGCGGCAATTAGGAACAGAATGCTGAGAAGCCATGTGAGCTGAAAAATATTCATGAACTCAGAGCATTCTTAGGAATGACAGGGTGGTGCCACCTCTGGATCATGAATTATGGTCTAACAGCTAAACTGCTATATGAGGCCCAAAGAACTCTCCTTTGACATGGGGCCCACAGCAACAACGGGCTGTCACAGAATTGAAACGCTTTAATGTCTGCACCTGCCTTAGGACTTCTGGACATAACCAAAGACTTTCAGCTGTTAGTCACGAAAGACAACGCCTGGCACTGGGTGTGCTGACTCAGAAGATGGGAAGCTGGAAACGACCTGTCGGATACTTCTCTAAACAACTGGACACAGTGAGTAAAGGGTGGCCAAACTGCCTTCGAGCTGTGGCTGCAACAGTGATGCTCATACAGGATGCTCAGAAATTGACTTTGGGAAGCACAATAACAGTCTGTGTCCCACACATGGTGATAACTGTTTTAGAACAGAAGGGGGGACATTGGCTATCTCTGAGCTGAATGATGAAGTACCAGGTAGTACTGACTGAACAAGATGACATAATTCTGAAAGCAACTAACCTGGTAAATCCTGCAGAGTTTTTAAGTTCCACACAGGAAGAAGAGCAATTGGAGCAAGACTGCTTGGCTACTATCGAATATGTTTATTCCAGTCGAGAAGATTTGAAGGATGTACCATTGGAGTAACCAGACTGGGAATTGTATACAGATGGCAGCAGCTTTATGGAACGAGGAGTTTGATATGTTGGATATGCAGTAATAACAGACACCTCAGTTATAGAAACAAAGGCACTGACGAGTACCACATCAACTCAGAAAGCAGAACTTATTGCTTTGATTTGAGCCTTAGAACTAAGTGAAAATAAAAAAAAAGTAAATATTTGGACAGACTCAAAGTATGCTTTTAGGGTAGTATATGTCCATGAAGCTTTGTGGAAAGAAAGAGGATTATTGTCCTCTCAGGGATCAAATATTAAGCATCAAAATTAAATTTTACAATTATTACAAGTTCAAAAACCAAATCAGGTAGCAATCATGCACTGTAAAGCACATCAAATTAGGGACACAAAAAAAATTGCTAGAAGTAATTTGGCCAACCAGACAGCAAGAAAACGAGTATTCCAAATGGCATTAATTCCCTCCAAAACAGTAACCCCTCACAGACGAGTAGTAGTTCCACCTAAAAGAAATAATGCAGACCAAACATCAAGAATGTCATTAGGGAGCAGAAGCTTTAGTAACTTCTTTACAAAACCAAGTTATATCTGTCAAGATGATAGACATGGCTAAATTAATAACTGCAAAATGTGATGTATGTTTGAAAAATAATCCAGTAATCAAGAAAAGAGTTCAAATGGGTAGATTAAAATCTGTTACAGAGCCTGGAGATTGTTGGCAAGTAGATTTTTCAGAGTTACCTAGACAAAATGGGTACCGATACATCCTGGTGGGGGTTGATACTTTTACAGGATGGCCAGAAGCTTTTCCCTGTCGCACCACACAAGCCAATGAAGTAGTAAAGTGGTTACTATGAGAAATAATTCCAAGATTTGAAGTTCCTATTGGAATTTCGTCTGACAGAGGTCCACACTTTGTTGAAGAAATAGTCCAAAATGTTAACAAAATTCTGGGTATCACTTGGGATTTGCATACTCCATGGAGGCCACAATCCAGTGGAAAAGCAGAAAGAATAAACCAGACTTTAAAAAGGCAAATAAGTAAGATCTGTCAAGAGACCAATTTAAAATGGCCTCAAGCACTTCCATTGGCATTATTACAAATCAGAGTACAACCAAAGAGTGGAACCTCAGTCAGTCCTTATGAATTACTGTATGGAGAACCTTATGAGTCCCCAGAACCAAATCCAAACATACATGTAAAAGGAAAACAGGATGTATATAACTATTTGCTTTCTTTAGGAAAAAACTTTGACTGCAATTCGGAGTGCAGTGGTGTGGAATAAACCATTATCCCTAGAAACTTGAGCGCATGATTTTCAACCAGGAGATTATGTCTATGTGAAAAAGTGGACTTCCGAACCTTTGCAAGAACGTTGAAAAGGACCTTTGCAAATATGTTAACCACCTTCACGGCTATCAAGATTGCAGAATCAGATGCTTGGATACACTATACCCGAGTGAAGAAAGCACCTACTCCATGGAAAATTATAAGCTGTGACCCAAAGACTTTAAAACATGTTTAGTATTTCATATCAGTTTGTGATTGTTCTCCTTATATTGGCTTGGACGGTGACGCTGGTGGAATCATGGGTTGATCTGGTGGCAAGGAACAGAAGGCAATCAGATACAGAACAATTAATTAACATTCCTAAAGGAATGCTTGAAGAAAATTTGATGTTAGTATTGATTAAGGGATTTGCCAACTTGCAGAACATTACACAAATTACTGCCTGTTTACCAATACCAAAAGCAGTAGGTGAATCTATTCCTTGGGGAATCTTAACTATAAATTTAACCAATTTGGAACATGAAAATAAGACTACTTATTGCAAACAAAAGCCAGTGATTCAATGGTATAAACAAGTGAAGGTTATTAGGAAACAATAGAAATCACCGGGAAAAATCAGACTGTGAGAAACTACTAAATTATGACTTTGTAACAGGGTCTCAGCCTAGTGCTTTGGATCGAGTTCCCCTCACAGGAGGCCCAAACCCTAATCTACAATGGTGTTCATACGATGAACAAATTAAAACAATGTGAGCAGGAACATCATGGAATGGCAGTGTAACAAAACTGGGCAAAGTACCCAAAACCAGGCACAGTGGGACTCTGTATGGTCTATGTCCATATTCTCACGATTTCAGTACATGGCCAGAACCCCTTGGTGTTTTACTTGGGACAGTGCCTGGGTTAACAGAGTGTTTGCAATCCTTCCCTCAATAGTAGATAAAGGCACTACCCGACCAGAAAAGGAACATGTAGTACCATGGTGGAAATGTGAAAAGGTGTATGATTGCAACAATGCCGATTTAATAATCAAAGAATTCCTCATTTGGCAGCTGCTTTAAAGTTTGATTGTTATTGTTGAGGTTTTTATAACCTCACCATGACTAGCATCTTTACACCCAGAAGAGGATACTTTTTAGTTTTAAAAAATCTAACATTCAGAGTCCAGGACATTTAGTTTGGGCATTAAGTGATGGCACCTGGACAACCCACTTACCAGTAGATGGTAAGGTAAAAGAAAAAAAAAAAAAAAAAAAAAAAAAATTGCTTAAGGCCTGCCAACATTGTGTCTGATTTGTAAGAAATAAATCACCATTCAAGGGATCCCTGGAAAATTTAAAATTACAATGAATTAAAAGGTCTGAAACAGATGATGACACCTGGAATGAACCATCAACAGGAGTAAAAATTGGCTGGGCTTTAGAGTCTCTTTTGAACCCAATAGCATCATATAGGAATAGAGAATGGCTTTATCACTTAACAGGACAAGTAAAAAATTGGCCAATATTACAAGAAAAAGATTTAAATAATTAAACATCCAGTCACAGATAACTTCCTGAACAACACTTCAAAACTGGATGGCATTAGATATCCTTCTGTTAAAGGAGCATGGAGTGTGTGGATATCATTAGGACAGACTGGATCATTGCTGCATTCATATTCCAAATGTTACACAGGATAGAACATGATTTAGATCTGTTAGGCAAAATAGAAAAAGAAACAGAAACAATTCGAGAAGGTATGTCAGAAGATTGGCTAGGAAAAATTTTTAGTGAATTAGGATAAAACTTAAACTCTGGGCTTAAATCCCTAATCAAAACTCTATTTTTGCTACTTATTGTCCTTTTGATAATTATGTTGGTGTATGCCTGTCTTAAAAGACAGTTTACTAATCAGCTTGCAATACATCATAGAATTGTGAGAGAAGTACCCACTCTGCCACCAGATTACAGCCCACCACCACCATCATCTGGCAAGACAAACTTTGGCTTCAAAGATGAAAATGAATAAAAGTGTGAAAGAATTGAAATGATTTATAACACTTTCAAAGGGGGGAAATGTTACTGATTTTATTAACAACTGAAATTAAATTGTGTTTGGTTTTAATATAAGTATAGAATTAAGAGACATTTTAGTAAAAATCATTTTACATTTATTGTATTTTGAATCTAGCAACCGACTGCTACTCTAAAATTCCCTGTACAGCCCCGTACCAAGGCTGACGGGATTGGTCATAATTGTCCAATGGGAACGGTTAGAACCTAGGTAACAAAACACGAGGTGATTTGTAAACTGATTTATAATACATACATAGGACTAGAAGAATGCAAGTAGCTGTCAAGGTCCAGGATTAATGGGAACTGAGGGAAGTGACCATAACAGCTGGCAGGTACCTGCCAAGAAAACTGTCCTTAAGCAAAAGGTAATTCCGGCAGGGGGAGATCGCGACCACCGACTCATGGACCACCTACTCACATTACACCCCAGAGCCATTTCTAGACATTTCTAACCTTTACTGCACAGAATCGGAAATAGGAGGAGAATATGTTAATGATTTCTTGGAAGTTGTGTGTTTATGTATGAAGACATAATGAATATGTATGAGTGAGTTCTACATAAGGTGTGTGATTCTGGTGCCTGGCACGTGTTGTTGGCGAGAGCACTCCCCTACACATCCGGCCGTCAATAAAGAAGTGTCTGCTTATCTGCATCACATTGGTGTCGATATTTTTATCCCAGATTTTGGGGACACTACCATTATAAAGGAGAGAAGCCATGGAAAGAAAGTTCTAACACACAGGCTTCCCATTTCTTCAGCTACCAATTCAATTCAGTTCCTATATTAAGAAATACCAATACTCAGTCAACAGTGGACTCCACACTCCACCAGGCTCTTGTGATGATGCACTCGAGGATAAACTTGGTGAAGAGACCTACAAGGAAGCTCCCCAAACAGCCCAGGTGGGGAATCACTCACCTCAGAGCACCAGGCCGTGAAGGAACCACAACAGCCAGACAGCAAAGGACTCTAGAACAGCTGGCGCTGAACTGCTCCTCCAGGGCCACGGGGTGATGCGCTCCCCACATGCTTCAAAACTGTCTTGGGTTGTCCTAGAAAACAGCAGTGAAATAGTTATTTGCATTCTCATCCGGAAATTTCCAGACAATACCTGCACAGCATTCCTGTCACTCTTCCAGAGACAGTAATTCCCAGCAAGCTGAATGAAAGCTCTGGAATCCATCCCAAGTCATCGCCTCCCAGGGCTCCCTGAGAAATTCCCCGTTTCTCACTGCTTCCGCTGGGCTAAAGAACCACACGGCACATTCCCACAACGGAAATGCAGCCTGTGTTTAGCCGGACTACACCCGATGGATACACAAATGCCCCACCTGCCCCCAGACCCTGCTGTCGCACAGGGCTCAGTCAACTCTGGGGCCACCCTCTCCTAACGCTTCTCAGAGAGCTGCCATCCCTCACAGGTGGCACCTGCGCAGGGGCACAACCCGCTGCTTGGCCTTTGAACAAACCTGCAGCTCACAAGTTGCCCTTTGTGGCCCAGATACAAGGTGGCCCCCAAAACATTCCCCTCAGTCCCTTCACATGACCCCCCGCACAGCTCCTATTTCACCCAGGAGACACTTCTCTGCTCCTCTGGTCACTCTCCCCTCACCTTTACTCTTTGCCCACTACACAACAGATACACAAGCAGCACAAATTCCACACCTGCGTCAGCTTGGGAGACTCGTCTGAGCTCCTGGGATGAAGCACAAGGCATTCACACAGCACAGACTCTGCACACGGACAAAAGGCTTTCGACTGTTTCTCATTCTCCAGCTGTAGGCTGAATAGAACCTGACAGCATATTTACTGCCTGTGCTCGGAAAAGTTTTGCTGGGGTTTTTGTATCTGTGAGCAGGGCATTAACAAGAGAGCACCTGGTTTACACCTTGCTTAGCTGAAGCTCTTTTCATGTTTACATCTGATGGAGATAGCACATACTCTACACACAGAACAAGTCCTGCATTGCCCCAGTGAGGCAATTTTTGTCTGGCTGGATATAAAATACACACAGCTAGGGCACCATCTGGATAGATTTACTCATGCAGAATCTACACAGAAAACATGCAGCAAGTATCTACAGACTATATAGGGACAGACACACAGAGATACATCTAAAGATGTCTGTCAAGTATCCACACACACCCTGACACAGTCTATACAGGCACTAACTACTCTGTCTCTGGCAAGAGAAGCCTCAGCTGATCTCACCTCTGATACAGAGAAATGATTACTTGTTTTATTTACTTATTTACTTATAGAAAACTTCTTAGCAACTTATTTACTTATAGCAAGTTATAGTATTTTTAAAATATTGCTAAGAATCCTGCTTGCCCAG